>NC_061095.1:49905737-49913237 GCF_015104395.2 Macrobrachium nipponense | reverse complement strand
TATTATTATTATTATTATGATTTTTTTTTTTTTTTTTTTTTTTTTTTTTAACTCTATCACAGTCCTCCAATTCGACTGGGTGGTATTTGTAGTGTGGGATTCCGGGTTGCATCCTGCCTCCTTAGGAGTCCATCACTTTCCTTATTCTATGTGTGCCGTTTCTAGGATCACACTCTTCTGCATGAGTCCTGGAGCTACTTTAGCCTCTAGTTTTTCTAGATTCCTTTTCAGGGATCTTGGGATCGTGCCTAGTGCTCCTATGATTATGGGTACGATTTCCACTGGCATATCCCATATCCTTCTTATTTCTATTTTCAGATCTTGATACTTATCCATTTTTTCCCTCTCTTTCTCTTCAACTCTGGTGTCCCATGGTATTGCGACATCAATGAGTGATACTTTCTTCTTGACTTTGTCAATCAACGTCACGTCTGGTCCTGTTTGCAACGTATCAATCTCCCCTATCCAGTTTCTATAACCATGAGTCCCCAGAGGAATCTTTGCGTGATCGTTTTCTATCTCTTCAGTTGGTGCTCGTACCATTATTACTGCAAGGTAGCTGATGTTTCTTGCACAGGCTCCAGTGGAGGGCTTTTGCCACTGAATCATGCCTCTTTTGTACTGGTTCTGTGCAAGTGCCGAGCATTCACTTGCTATGTGGTTTATGGTTTCATTTTTCATATTGCACTTCCTACATATGGGAGAGATGTTATTTCCGTCTATCGTTCTTTGAACATATCTGGTTCTTAGGGCCTGATCTTGTGCCGCTGTTATCATTCCTTCAGTTTCCTTCTTTAGCTCTCTCTGTAGCCATTGCCAATTGTCATCGCTGGCTAGTTCTTTAGTCTGTCTCATGTATTGTCCCGTGCATTGGTTTGTTGTGCCAGTCCTCTGTTCTGTCTGTCTTTCTCCTGTCTCTGTATATTTCTGGGTCTTCGTCTACTTTTATTAGTCCTTCTTCCCATGCACTCTTTGCCACTCGTCTTCACTGGTTTTCAAATATTGCCCCAGTGCTCTGTTCTCAATGTTGACGCAGTCCTCTATACTTAGTAGTCCTCTTCCTCCTTCCTTTCGTGTTATGTATAGTCTGTCTGTATTTGCTCTTGGGTGTAGTGCTTTGTTGTATTGTCATATGTTTCCTGGTTTTCTGATCTATGCTGCGGAGTTCTGCCTTCGTCCATTCCACTATTCCTGCGCTGTATCTGATTACTGGCACTGCCCATGTGTTTATGGCTTTTATCATATTTCCGGCGTTGAGTTTTGACTTGAGTATCATCTTGAGTCTCTGCATATATTCTTTCCTGATCGTGTCCTTCACTCTCTGTTTTATATCTCCTCCTTCCATTATTCCCAGGTATTTGTATCCTGTCTCATCTATGTGTTTGATGTTGCTACCCCTCTGGTAGCTTTATCCCTTCAGTTCTCGTTACTTGCCTTTTTTGTATGTTGACTAGGCGCATTTTTCTATTCCAAACTCCATCCTGATGTCCCCCAGATACAATCCTTACAGTCTGGATTAGGGTATCTATTTCCTTGATGCTCTTACCATACAGCTTGATGTCGTCCATGAACATCAGATGGTTGATTCTGTTGCCTCTTTTCTTGAGTTGGTACCCGGCATCCATCTTCTGTAGTACTTTTGTCATGGGAATCATGGCTACTACGAAGAGTAGTGGGGACAGTGAGTCGCCCTGGAAGATCCCTCTCCTGATATTAACCTCTGCTAGTCTTATTCCAGAGCTTGTAAGTATTGTATTTCCAAGTTGTGCATTGTATTTTGAGGAAGCTGATGGTGTTTTCCTCTGCCCCCATATATTTTCAGGCATTCTATTAGCCATGTGTGTGGTATCATGTCGAAGGCTTTCTTATAGTCTATCCATGCCATGCTTAGGTTGGTTTTCCTTCTCCTATTGTTCTTCATTACCATTTTGTCTGTCAGGAAGCTGGTCTTTTGTGCCCCTACACTTCCTTCTGCAGCCTTTCTGTTGGTGGGGGATGGTGTTTGTCTCCTCTAGGTAGTTATATAGCCTTTCACTGATGATACCTGTTAGTAACTTCCACATTATTGGTAGGCAGGTGATAGGCCTGTAGTTACTGGCTATATTTCCCTTACTCTTGTCTTTTTGTACTAAGGATGTTCTTCCTGTGGTCATCCATTTTGGTGCTTGGTGTTTGAGATACAATGCTGGAGTTGTTCTGCTATTCGTGGGTGTAGGGCCTTGAAGTTTTTCAGCCAGTATCCATGGACTTCATCGAGACCTGGGGCTTTCCAGTTTGGCGATGATGATTATTATTATTATTATTATTATTATTATTATTATTATTTCTTTTTTTTTACTAATATTTCAGTCTGAAATTAGTTAAGTGTCATTCTGTTAACACTACAACATCCTGTGATTTCTCTCTCTCTCTCTCTCTACTCTCTCTCTCTCTCTCTCTCTCTCTCTCTCATTGCTACTAAATCCCTTTCTAGTAATCATTCCGTGTTCCCTTTTCCTCGTTGTCGGTGGAAAAGGCAGGAAGCAAAGGATATGATTGGTTGGTTGAGCTTAGAGGATCAGCCAATCAGGAACCAGAATTGATCTGGGGAGATCGTTCGCTCATTTTATATTTTATCCTTTTTTGATGACTTGCATGCAAAGGTCGCAGTTCTGAGCACGATTTCGTGCCTTTATGCTTTGAGAGAGAGAGAGAGAGAGAGAGAGAGAGAGAGTTAAGGATTAGGATGTCTCAAAACTCGTTAGTCCCATCCTAAGAGGACATCGTGTGCTCTCTTATCTCTAGGAGCAGTTTTTACTGTGCATTCACAGTGTCCTCCTAATGATTTTGTCTAGTTTTCTTTTAAACTCTTCCACATTGTTGCTGTTTACAACTTCTGGTGGCAGTTTATTCCATGTGTCACTTATCTTGTATATAAAGAAGTTCCCGCAATGAGATGTGTTGTATCTCTTCAGTTCTAGTTTCCATCCCTTATTTCTTGTCTGGTTTTCGTTTAACGTAAAAAGGTTACAGCCTTCTTTTGTTATGCCTTTCAGTATCGGACATTTTTTGTAAACTGGGGGCACATTACATAGTTTCCATCCTTTTGGTGCCTTTCTTTGTTCTGCACTTTTCTGTAGACTTTCTTTATAGGTGAGGAACTATCTCCTCTTTTAGCTCTTTAATGAATCCTATCCGAGCCAGGAGATTTGAACTTGTTAGAGTTTATCTATTTTGTTTTAATTATTACCACAGTGGTTCAGAAGCAATGATGAGAGAGAGAGAGAGAGAGAGAGAGACTCTCTCCCTCTCTCTCTCTCTCTCTCTTTCTCTCTCTCTATTTCTCTCTCTCTCGATGCAAATTAAATTATTTTGAAGGTTTCTTTTATTGATATGAATATTTTATCACTTAGTTATATTACTCGTTTTTTCATTCTTTTTCTCAATAACTCTGCTCCTATCTTTTGCATTTATCCGTTTTATTTTTTCATATTAGTAATTAGTTATATACCAGTTCCCAAAAGCGTTTTCTTCAACGAGAGGGTGACCGTTTTGTTTACATTTGGAGTTGCGTTCATATGGTGAGTTCAGGGTGCGTTCACTAAGTGCACTCCTTTTGATGGAGTAACGATGGCAATGCTTACGAATTGAATGACTAGGAACAATATTGTTTTATTAGTATTACTCTCTCTCTCTCTCTCTCTCTCTCTCTCTCTGCTTCAAAATTACCTCTATCTAAGCCAGCGCCATGTTGCTCCTACGATGCACAATGGCGCCTCATTACAGGGGAAAACGTCGGAAAATTGTCACTCAAGATGACTAGTTGAACGCTGCCGATGTCGGTGCAAAGTCTAAGGGTTTCAAACCCCCAAGTCTGGATCCTCATTAGATACTCGAGAGTCTTGGAGAAATCGGGAAGAGTCGAACGAGGTTTTTGAATGATATACATTTGTACCGGATTGTGTCTCTGTACAGAATGTGTCGTGTGCTGTGCTTATTCCCTGTTCATTTATACATTTCTATTTATTTTATTTTTTATTTTTTAATAAGTGATCTCTACTGTCTGTATTTCCCAATACCTTCTGTTACTATTTCCAGTGAACACTGTAATATTCTTTGGAAGTTTGAATTTCAAGTCTCAGGCGTTTTTGTGGGCGTTTTCCATAGAATAAGGTTAATTTCCTGAAGAAGAAGAAGAAGAAGATGAAGAAGAAGTAGTAGTAGTAGTAGTAGTTTCCATTGATATGCGCAACACTCCCTGTTAATATTTGAACACTATCGATGACAACACCTTATTACATTCGCCAGGCAAAAGAAATAATAAGAACATGAAAAAAGAAAACATTCTTATAAGTACCACTCCATTATCTATGAGAGACAAGATAGAAAATTAGGTCAAATTGCTAAGTTTAAGAACAAGATTTCTTTGGCCTATCTAGAGCACGAAATGTTGGCTACATGATCCAGGGGAAATGAAATGGCTGAGAAATTGAGAACATTGCCTAATATTGTAAGGAGTCAATTACAAAACCACCTCCAGTTTAAATACAACTAGTTACCAAGGACAAAAGCTTGCAAAGCCCAAGGATTCTAAATCAGGTTAAGGTCACTGGTTACATGGCACAGGAACTGACACACTTGAAGGGAGAACATATGGTGCAGACCAGGGTCTGTCACCACAGACCAAGGTCTGAGACCACAGACTAAGGTCTGAGACCACAGACTAAGACATGAGATCACAGACTAAGACCTGAGATCACAGACTAAGGTCTGAGGCAACAGACCGAAGCCTGAGACCACAAACCAAGGTCTGAGAACACAGACTAAGATCTGAGATCACAGGCCAAGGTCTGAGACTAAAGACCAAGGTTTGACTCCAAATACCATGGTCTAAGACCACAGACTTAAGTTCTGAAACCAAATACCAAGGTCGGAGACCACAGATCACTACAGTCCTTTCTAAAGTTGAAAGAAAATATAAGTGGAGCAATGCATAACGTCATAAAATACATTGGAATGTCTGAACAGAAAAAAATAAAGTTTACAGTTCTCTCTCAGTCTTCAGGAAAAATCTATATAGGCGATACACTGATAACACCACACCCTACAATCTCAGAAGTCTTTATCTTATCGTTACTATAAACGGGTGCTCTATAACTAAGAGACCATTACCTCTTCACTATTATTACCATTCACAAGAAGAACTCTATTTATAAGGAACAACCCCATCAAAGGGGCTACTGACTTGAAATTCAAGCTTCCAAGGAATATTATTATTATTATTATTATTATTATTATTATTATTATTATTAAGGAAGCTTGATATCAAAATGGCTATCAGAAAATGTGGGCTCGGCTTCTGTTCCGTTGTCTTATCTCCGCAATGCGTTAATAATCCAATTTTCGTGTTAATTTATTGTTCAGAGTGAGTTTGAATTTGAAAAGAAACCCTTGTTTTAAATATCGTTTTAAAAGACTGGCCGTGAAAAGCAAGGACAGATCTGTACCGTACAAATGAGCATTGTTGGTGTTAGTTATGTTGGTAATCCTTACACTATTGTCACTGCTACCAACGTATGAATCTTGATTCGGTTTACTATGAGGAGTTCATGATCATAATGGTCATGTTGGTATTCTGTATAGTTTCACTATTTCTACCTTCCAAGGAAACAAGGTGTGATCCAACCTCCAGCTTACTTAGGACGCATGCAAGCTTTTCCCCTCACGCATTAGTTGGAAAACGTAAATTCAAACGTGCCAGAATCTATGGTCAAATAGAGCCTTGTTTCACCAACGAAAATTAAAATAAATATACATACTATATTTTATTAGAAATTATTTTTCTGTTATAGAAACATGCATATAATTCATTTTTTAAATTTTAATTTTAATAGGTAAATCATAAATATCCTCTCCTAAAATTCCTGTATCTTTACCTCAATGCGAAACACCTGTTTCAGACCATTTTAGGCTCTACCATAGACCTTTCCTATCTCCAACAAGGACAACAACAAAATAGTTTGTAGGCTTACTCCCCGAGTAAGCGAAAATGGCGAAGGAATACAAATAAAGATTAGCTAAAAGTGAACTTGTGTCCCTGCCTCCTCTCAAGTGGTCATGTTGGTAAACCTTACACATTGACCAGTGGTACCAACTGAGGATCCTAACTTATGAGCTCTGAAGAAGATCCTCCCCTGGAGATAAGCAGTCATGTTCCTGCCCTATTTCCTGTCGAAAATAACTACAGACCCACTCATTGCTGCCAACCAAGAAACCAAAATTAATGATTTAGCTCAAACATGTTAATGTCTGTTCTGCAAATTCGTCCTCTCACGATGGGAAATTTTATAGACAGTCATCGCTCTGCAAACCAAGGAATTGAAGATCATGACTGGGCGTTTGATTGTGTTGGCAATCTTGTCGCCTTTTCAGCGCTACTTTACACCAAGGAGTCTGAAGTGGCGGTCACAGAGACACGTGTCAGAAGATTCAGAGACGCCTGGGCTGGTTTAGGCGTGCCACGTGGGTTGGGTTGCGTGTATAGATAGTATAAATAGCGTCGCTTTTAGTTTTCTGTAAAGGAAAAACTATTGAGAAGGCTATTTGTCTGTCTGTCCGCACTTTTTCTGTCCGCATTCAGATCTTGAAAACTAGTGAGTTTAGATGGCTGCAGATTGCCATGTTGATCATCCACCCTCCAATCATCAAACGTACCAAATTGCAGCCTCTAGCCTCACTACTTTTTTATTTTATTTAAGATCAAGGTTCGCCATGATCGTGCGTCTGGCACCGCTATATGTGCCAGCAACACATGCCACCACCTGGCCGTGGCTGAGAGATTCATACGGTCATTATACGCTGTTCATAAAACTCGAATGCGCCGCAGTTTCTAAGTCACATTTTTCATTTGTTTAAATATGCGTTTTCTTCCAGGAGAGAGAGAGAGAGAGAGAGAGTTTATGCTCAGTATATCAATGTCTCTTGATTTTCATGAAGTCATTATCAACCCTGCAGGGTTTCTACCGTCAGTGGCACACTGTGGGCATGACTGAAAGACGTTTGCAGCGTCTCTTCAGCCCCTAGCTTCACCCACTTTCATTCCTTTTACTGTACCTCCGTTCATATTCTCTTCCTTCCACCTGACTTTCCTCAACCCTCTCCTAACAGATGCGAGGATTTCCTCTTGTTACATCTGTCAACCCTCCCTCTCTCTCAATTTCCCTTTCAGTGCTGAATGACCTTATAGGTCCCAATGGTTGGCTTTTGGCCTAAATTCTGTATGCTATTCTATTTTAGTCATCCAGTCTGGACGGTGGTTGGATGGGTTACTATTCTATTCTAGTCGTCCAATCTGGCCGGTGCTTGGATGGGTTACCATCCATAAATGCCCCATGCCACTGGGGCATAAGCTTCTCATATCAACCTGCAATAGACCTTAGGGGTATCGGACGAGCGGCAGTATAGGAAAGAGAGAAAAAGGGAGATCTAATCATTTTATCTCTCATTACAATCTATCAACAA
>NC_061095.1:49895737-49900737 GCF_015104395.2 Macrobrachium nipponense | reverse complement strand
CTCTAAATGGTAGCTTCTGGGAGGCGCTGAAAAGTCGGTAGTCTCTGGGGAGGGCTCCCTCAGGATGTGGACTTGGAACCTCCAGAGTTCAAGCGAAGATGCCAGATATTACCTTAATTTTTTGTTTAATTTTTTTTCCTATCTAATAACTGATCTCATCTTTCTGTATTTCCTGTTACCTTCAGTAACCTCTCAAATGCAATCAATATTCTTTGGAAGCTTGAATTTCAAGTCATTGGGGTCCCCTTGGTGGCCTTGTTCCTTATGAATAGTCTTCATATTCTTAATAGTGATAATGATAATAATAATAGTAATCATATTATTATATTATTATTATTATTATTATTATTATTATTATTATTATTATTATTATTTGGAAGCTTGAATTTCAAGTCATTGGAGTCCCCTTGGTGGGCTTGTTCCTTATGAATAGTCTTCATCTTAATAAT
Source organism: Macrobrachium nipponense (assembly GCF_015104395.2). NCBI lineage: Eukaryota > Metazoa > Arthropoda > Malacostraca > Decapoda > Palaemonidae > Macrobrachium > Macrobrachium nipponense. The sequence continues at coordinate 49,900,288 of NC_061095.1, read as the reverse complement.
AATAATAATAATAATAATAATAATAATAATAATAATAATAATAATAATAAACAAAGGAAAACATGTTAAGATAAATATGCTCATTTTATTTCCATTTTAAACGTAAATAAAAATTTTGGAAAATAATTTTTCTTATTAAAAGGAAAAGTGTGCTTACACAGAGATATTTGCGGTTTCAAAGCTTCATTGGAACTGTCATTAGTGAGGCATTACGTGGTTGGAAGCCTTGAATTACTTAGAAGCTTCCTTCGTGTGTTTTTTTTTTTAAATATAGATATAAAAGAATCTATCGACGTTGGATTATAACCTGGCCTTATGCCAGCATGTGCTATAACTCTCCGCGGGCGTCCATAAAAACCGATAGATTGGGGGAGATGGACATTTTAAACACACACACACTCTCTCTCTCTCTCTCTCTCTCTCTCTCTCTCTCTCTCAGCGAGAATGAGTCACCCACTGGTAGCTCGTCTAATTCCTTATGCAGTCTTACTGCCACTTTCTCAGAGCATTGTGTGACTCTCTCTCTCTCTCTCTCTCTCTCTCTCTCTCTCTCTCTCTCTCTCTCACACACACACACACACACACGAAAGCCATGCTTGAAAAAGAAAATGGGATCGTCTATGCTTCTGGAATATAAACTGACCTCTTCATCTTTCCTCATCTTCTCTTTCGTTTTCTTCCTCTTCTTCCTCCTCTTCTCCTCCTTGCTCTCGGGGTGTCGTGGGAAACGACTCGTCTCGAACCCCCCCCCCCCCACAGCCGCATTAGCGATGCTACGTCCGTCTACCTCGGCCAGAGGCTGATCTGAATAGAGCGGCGGCGGCGGACTTCGCTTTGCCAATAATATAAACTTTCGAACTTGCCGTCGTCGTGGGCCGTTCCAAACGCACACAGAGACAGACACACAGACAGACGGAGAGAGGGTTTCCACTGGCTAAAATTGGCTGGAGAAAGTGTAGGAGGGATTATTATTATTATTATTATTATTTTTATTATTATTATTATTCGGAATAGGCAAGCTTTCCCAAGTGGTATTATTATTGTTATTGTCATTATTATAATTTTTTATAATTATTATTATTATTATGGAATAGGAAGCTTTCCCAAGGGGTATTATTATTATTATTATTATTATTATTATTATTATTATTATTATTATTATTATTATTATTATTATTATTCGGAATAGGTAACCTTTCCCAGGTGGTTAAGGCAGTCTGGAGAAACTTTAGGAACGAGGAATATTATTATTATTATTATTATTATTATTATTATTATTATTATTATTATTATTATTATTATTATTATTATTATCCACAATAGTTCAGCTCCTGAGGAATAGAAAATGGTTACAAGTTGCGGAAGGTAATCATAATAATAGAGGTAACAATAGCAATGAAATATATAACATCGAGGAACGTATGAGTACAGACACGTGTCAACATCAGTCCACAGAAATAAACAGAACGGAAGAAACGGAGGATGTTGATAATGATCTCGCTCCATGAGTGCATTAGTATTAATGGCCTTTCTTTTTTTCGTTGGGTCGAACTGAGAGCCAATACGTTTGTGCCCGGAGGTTTTTTAATTGAGTACAGGGAGCTACTTAGTGTGCAGCGCTGGCAGGGTTGTTGAGGAGACACACACACACACACACACACACACACAGAGAGGCGAGAGAGAGAGAGAGAGAGAGAGAGAGAGAGAGAGAGAGAGAGAGCGAGCCTGTAGTCCTTTTGTAAGAGAGGGGAAAACCCAATAGTTCTTTTGTTATAGAGAGAGAGAGAGAGAGAGAGAGAGAGAGTTCCTTAGTTAGAGTGAGAGACTCAGAAAGAAGCTGTAGTTCTTTTTTAGAGAGAGAATCTGGATTTCTTATGAGAGAGAGAGAGAGAGAGAGAGCCTGTAGTCCTTTTGTAAGAGAGGGGAAAATCCAATAGTTCTTTTGTTAGAGAGAGAGGGAGAGAGAGAGAGTTCCTTAGTTAGAGTGAGAGACTTAGAAAGAAGCTGTAGTTCTTTTTGAGAGAGAGAGAATCTGGATTTCTTATGAGAGAGAGAGAGAGAAAGAGTTCTTTAGTTAGAGTGAGAGACTTAGAAAGAAGCTGTAGTTCTTTTTGAGAGAGAGAATCTGGGTTTCTTATGAGAGAGAGAGAGAGAGAGAGAGAGGGGTATTCCCTAACGCTGGGCAGATCAAACAACTAATTCATGTATCCAGTCATTTCGAGGTCTACCTCTCCTTTATACTCACAAGTCATGAACTTTCATTTCACCATAGCATCATCCATTCGCCCCACGTGACCCAACATCTCGGAGTATTAAAACCAGTCATTTTACTCAAATTGTCAGTTTTAGTTCAGTGAAAAGAAAGCTATTGTGTGGGCATTGTCTGTCCGTCTTCACTTTCTCTCTGTCCGTCCTCAGATCTTAAAAACCACTGAAGCTAGAGGGCTGCAAATTGCTATGTTGATCATACACCCTCCAATCAATAAACCTACCAAATTGCAGCCCTCTAGCCTCAGTAAATTTTATTTTTTTTAAGGTTAAAGTTAGCCATGATCATGCCTCTGGCACCTCAAAAACCCACAGGCCACCACGACCGCGGATTATGCAGTATTATACCAAAGTATAGATCAATTTTCTGTAGCCTTGATTATACGCTGTACAGAAAACTCCATTGCATTTTTTTTTGTACTTGTTTATTGATTTTTCTGAGTAGTTCCTTATACCTCATCACCCTTTCAGTCCCTTGATGGATTCCAAATCGAGTATCTTACCGGGCTTTTGCAACCCCCCTGCTGCCTTTCCTGCCATAATGTTTTGGACTGTCCTCTCCATATATCCTTATACTTTCAGTTCTATCTTCCCTTCTCTCTGTCACTGGTTCTGCCGTTTCTTTTGAGTATACACATGTATACGAGTATATATATTATTATTTAAACTAATACATATATGCTGTGTATATATATGTAATATAATATATATATATATATATATATATATATATATATAGATAATATATATATATAATATATATGTGTGTGTGTGTGTGTGTGTGTATAGATTGCATTATATTATATATAGTAAGCATAAATAAATACATTCATAGTTTACACTCGCATTCAGTGTAGAGTGAATGAATGAATGGGTGAGCGGGTGAATGGTTGGATGAAGGCGGCTTTATTTTCTCTTGGTTTTGTTTAACAAGACAGGAAGTATCCATTTTGCGAACAATGGACGCGACTTGGGTAGCTCTCTCTCTCTCTCTCTCTCTCTCTCTCTCTCTCTCTCTCTCTCTCTTTCTTTCTGTTTGGCGGTTAATGTAAACATTTTGATTAGAATATTATTGGTCGGTTAGGTTTTATGTCTTAATTAAAATGATAGTAATAATACTGCTTCTTACTGAGTTGCCAAACAGGAAGGACATTCATCCCCCTCTCCTTTTTCTTGGGACAGAAAAGAACCAGTCTCCGCCCCTAGAAAAAGCCGTACCCCCCTCCCCCCCTCTTTATTCCCACCTGCAAACAGAGAAGTCAAAAAAAAAAACACTCGTTCTCATGAACAGACAGCGCTTTTCTACAGGGGCGTTCACCTCTCTCTCTCTCTCTCTCTCTCTCTCTCTCTCTCTCTCTCTCTCTCTCTCTCTCTCTCTCTCTTTTAAAAACCATTCGTCGAGCGATCAGAAAAATGTCGGGGGTATCGATCATTTCCAAGTGTCACTGCCCCGGTGATATCACTGAGAGAGAGAGAGAGAGAGAGAGAGAGATTCCACCCAGCTTCTTCCTTATTAGTCGAATCCCCCCCACTTCCCCATCTACTCCCTCCCATCATACTTGCTAGGTTTTTGTTTGGGGTGGGCCATGCCTGGATTATTTCTCATCCTACTCCTCCTCCTTCTCCTCCTTCTCCTCCACTTCCACTCCTTCACCCCCCTCTCGTTACTCCCTCATTATCCTCCCTCCCCCCTGCCATGGTTCCTTTAGCCCCCTCCCCTCATAGTTGAGGAGTTCTTAAACCCCTCTCCAATCCCCAAATCTGACAAGAACACACAACCAGTTTGGAAGTGCTGGTAAAGAACCTTAAATAGGAGAAGTGGAGGAGGTGATGAGAGAGAGAGAGAGAGAGAGAGAGATTTAACTACGTTTTATCAGTGACTTTTTTGAAGAAAACGATTGTGAAAATTATGTAAGGCTTTGAATCTAGGTTATTATGAAGTATTAATGAAGTAATTCGAAATTTATTTGTTGAAAAAAAATCCAAGAATCGCTTTTTGACAATTTATATAAAATGAGATTTGTATTCAAGGAGAAATGTGAAGTATTGCCCAAAGCAGTTTTATTTCCATTAAGCGACCCGTACTTAGCGGGGTAGTGCCGTCATTGCACCTCATGCGGTGCACTGTAGGCGTTAATGAAGGTTCTTTGCAGTGTATCTTCTATGCCTTTTACTGTACCTCCTTTCATATTCTCTTTCTTCCATCGTACTTTCCTCAGCCCTCTCTTAACAATTGGTTCATACGGCAACTACAAAAGGTTTTCCTCCTGTTACTCCTTTCGT
>NC_061095.1:49863237-49885737 GCF_015104395.2 Macrobrachium nipponense | reverse complement strand
AGCACCATACAAGCTGGTGTTCAGCTTGAGTCGTATTTGGTCCTCTGCTGATGTATTTTCTCGGCAGAAGACCTGATTTGATGAATGGAAAATTGCCAGATTCCTCAACTCATATGGCAGTGAGATTTGAATATCCCCTTGGGGCACTCCCTTCCATTACTTCTTCGCCTCTGTGGACGTGTATTTGGAGATGGTGGCCTTCCGCAGAGAGAGGTTGAAAAGGCTGTACAGAACATCCATCTCTTCAAACCGTGTTCCCCCAGGGGGTAGTGCCGTCAGTGCTCCTGACGCGGTGCACTGTAGGCATTACTTGAAGTTTTTTGCAGCATCCCTTCTGAAACCCGAGTTATTCTTTTAGTGTACTTCCTTTCATATTCTCTTTCCTCCATCTTGCTATCCACCCTCCCCTAACAATGGCTCCCTCCCATTATATCTTTCAAACCTCTCAAGTTTCCCTGTCAGTCCTGAATGACCTCATAGGTCCCAGCGCTTGGCCTCTGGCCTAAATTCTATATTCCATTCCATTCAATTCGTCTTAGCATCTTGTTACAATGAACTATAGTTTGATTTGCGTCAACTAACTAAAGGCTGAGAAATGTGAATCATTCTATTTGTGGAAATCAACCTTGAGATTTGAGGAAAGGTGTTTTAAGGACTGACAGTGTAAATGGTGATTGAGGGACAGGTAAGTATTCAGGTGTGTTAAGGTGAGATACGAAAGTGAACAGATATGATATATGGATAACAATAGAGGAAGGGAGAACTGAAAACTATTTTGGGGGGCAAGACTTGGTTATTTTCTTACTATTATTATCATTATTATTATTATTATTATTATTATTATTATTTTTTATTATTTTTAGGGTTTTTTTTTTTTTTTTTTTTTTTTTTGCTCTATCACAGTCCTCCAATTCGACTGGGTGGTATTTATAGTGTGGGGTTCCGGGTTGCATCCTGCCTCCTTAGGAGTCCATCACTTTTCTTACTATGTGTGCCGTTTCTAGGATCACACACTTCTGCATGAGTCCTGGAGCTACTTCAGCCTCTAGTTTTTCCAGATTCCTTTTCAGGGAACTTGGGATAGTGCCTATTGTTCCTATGATTATGGGTACAATATCCACTGGCATATCCCATATCCTTCTTATTTCTATTTTCAGATCTTGATACTTATCCATTTTTTTCCCTTTCTTCTCTTCTTCAACTGGTGTCCCATGGTATTGCGACATCAATGAGTGATACTTTCTCTTGATTTTGTCAATCAACGTCACGTCTGGTCTGTTTGCACGTATCACCCTATCTTTTCTGATACCCATAGTCCCAGAGGGCTCTTTGCCTGATCGTTTTCTATCACTCCTTCAGGTTGGTGCTCGTACCACTTATTACTGCAAGGTAGCTGGTGTTTCTTGCACAGGCTCCAGTGGAGGGCTTTGCCACTGAATTATTATTATTATTATTATTATTATTATTATTATTATTATTATTATTATTATTATTATTATTACTTCCGTCAAACTTGGATTACTTCAGTACCTTACCCGGACGATTCAAAATCAGAGGTCGGCGATTTTTAAATAAATGATTGTTTAATTTTTCCTTTTTAACCAATGAAATACAGATATTGACGGGAACTCTGCAGCTGTCTGTGCCGGCAGAGGACACCTTGTCCTGTCCATCCTGCTGCTAGACGGGGCGAGGGATGGGGAGGGGGGGAGGGAGGCGGTTTGATGGGTCCTTTTAACAAGCGTGGGATGTGCTGATGATGAAGGAACAATTTATTTTTTTGGAGAGAGAGAGAGAAAAAAAAACCATAGTCCTTTTGTAAGAGAGACCTTACCTTTACCTTACAGACCTTACAGTTCGTTCGGGTTGCCCCAGGTCCTCAGTGAGGCGCCTCTAATGTCTACCAGAGAGTTGCTAGTACATCTTCCGGTATATTTTGCATCTTCCAATCTTGGATGGTCTGGGATGCAGTTTAGATATTTGTCGAGCTTATTCTTAAACACATCTACGCTCACTCCTGATATATTCCTCAGATGAGCTGGCAACGCATTGAATAGACGCTGCATTATCGATGCTGGTGCGTAGTGGATTAATGTCCTGTGTGCTTTCCTTATTTTTCCTGGTATAGTTTTGGGCACTATTAATCTACCTCTGCTTGCTCTTTCTGATATTTTTAGTTCCATGATATTTTTCTGTTATTCCTTCTATCTGTTTCCATGCCTGAATTATCATGTAGCGTTCTCTTCTCCTTTCTAGACTATATAATTTTAAGGATTGTAGTCTTTCCCAGTAGTCTAGGTCCTTAACTTCTTCTATTCTAGCTGTAAAGGACCTTTGTACACTCTCTATTTGTGCAATATCCTTTTGATAGTGTGGGTACCATATCATATTGCAATATTCAAGTGGACTACGAACATATGTTTTATAAAGCATAATCATGTGTTCAGCTTTTCTTGTTTTGAAGTGCCGTAACAACATTCCCATTTTTTCTTTACATTTTGCCAATAGAATTGCTATTTGATCATTGCATAACATGTTCCTATTCAAGGTCTTTAACTGCTTCCTTATTTGTGATTGTCTCATTATTAGGTCCCCTATATGCATATAGCTTTCCTTCTCTGTCTCCATAATTTATTGATTCAAATTTATCAGAGTTAATACCATCCTATTTACCTCTGCCCAATCATATACTTTGTTAAGGTCTCTTTGTAGAGCGTTGTTCCTATCTTCATCACAAGTAATTTCTCTACTTATTCTTGTGTCATCAGCGAAACTACTCACTACCGAATCCTTAACATTACTGTCTATGTCTTCAATCATAATAACAAACAATATTGCAGCTAGCACCGTACCTTGTGGCACACCGGATATTACCTTGGTTTCATCCGATTTCTCATCGTTTGCAATAACTAACTGTTTTCTGTTGTGTAAAAATTCTTTTAACCATCTTCCTACTTTATCTACGATATTGTGTTTTCTAATTTTCTTTGCTAATATATTATGGTCTACTTTGTCAAAAGCTTTGCAAAGTCTAGATAAACCACATCTGTTTCATTTCCGCTTTTCATATTTTTGAATATGTTCTCACGGTGGACTAACAGTTGGGTTTGTGTACTTTTTCCGGGTACGCCAAACCGTGTTGTCCTATATTAAACAAATTATTTTTTATTATGTCATCATATATTTTTCTTCATTACCCTTTCATACACTTTCATATATGTGTGTTAGACTCACAGGCCTATAATACTTGCCTCTAGTCTTGATCCACTTTTGAAAGTAGGGGTGATATATGCTAATTTGTGCTCATCATAAATCTTGCCTGTATCTACACTTTGTCTTAATAATATTGCAAGTGGCTTTGCGATAGAATGAACTACTTTCTTTAACAAAATAAGCAGGGACTCCATCCGGCCCTGCAGCAGCTCCATTTTTAATTTCATTAATTGCCTGCACAATATCAGCTTCATTAATTTCTATGTCAGCTAAATATTCACTATTTTCTTCCCTTACTTCTATATCATTATCTTCATTATCTATTCTAGGGGTGAATTCTCTCTTATATCGTTCTGCCAGTATGTTGTCAAATTTCCTTTTTTTCATTCGTTTAATCTCCCTTCAATTCTCATCGAGGGCCTATTTCTATTCTTCTTTTATTCATCTTCTTCGCATATGAGTATAATAGTTTGGGGTTTTTGGTTTTTTTGCTTGATATTTAATAGGGTTTTTTCTTCCAAGTCCCGTTTTCATTTTCTTTTGATTGTATAATCTTTTGTTCTGCATTTTCTATCTTACTTTTTAGTTCTATAAACTTTCCATGCATTTTTTTCTTTTGCAAGACCTTTTTTCCACTTTCTGATTTTCTGGAACAAGATCCTTCTGTCTCTTGGTATGCATGAATGATGTTTACTTTTCTTCTTCGGTATATATTTTTCCACTATTTTCTCCATATTTATATAATATCTCCGTATTTACCCTTATGTCATCACTTACGAAAATGTTATCCCAATCTTTGTTTAATTCTTCATTAATTTCTGACCATTTTATATTTTTACTGTAGAAGTTGTATTTCCCATATCCTTCCCACTTTTTCATTTCTTGCTTATCTCTATTTTCACTTGCTCTGGAATGAACTGTTAATTCTATGACATTATGGTCTGAAATACTCGCATTATAAACTATTATTTCTTTTAACATAATTCATCTCGTTCACAAATACTAGGTCTAAAGTATTTTCCTTTCTTGTTGGCAGGTGATTTATTTGTTGAATGTTGTATTCTAGTAGCATATCTAATAGCTTTTCAAATTGCCTCTTATCTTCTGCACTACTATTACTCTCTTTTTTATAATGTATAAGTACAACCACAATCTCCTATTCGTTTCTTTCCATTCTACGAAAGGAAGTTGAAGTCACCAGATAGGAGAATAGTCCAGTCCTTGTGATTTCTACATATATCATCCAATTTTTCAATTATTAAGTCAAACTCTTTAGTATTAGGAGGTCTATATATTACTATGTTCATCAATTTTTTCTGATTCAAATTCTACCGCTATTAGTTCACATTCTGAGTTACTATATTTCTCTATATTTTTCCTTGTTTTTTGTCTTTCCCATATATTGCGGTTCCCCCTTGATTCCTATTTTTTCTATCTGATCTATAAGTTTGGAACCCTTTTATTTGATCATCATTCCCAGTCTCTTGGGGAATACCAGGTTTCACTTATATTCATTATATCTATTTTCTTTTCATTTTGGGTTAGTTCTTCTAAGTACTATTTTTCTTTTTGAGTTACTCGTAACTAAACCCTGCGCTTTCATCACTATGATGGTTTGCGTGTTTTCTCCTTCATTTAATACTGGGTAGTAATAAGGATTTTCCCATGTCTCTTTCCTGTTCTGGTATGTTGTTCTTTTTTTCATTTCCAGAAATTCTGACATTAAAAAATCCAACTTTTCCATAATATTTGATCTTCCTTCATCATAAATTATTCATTCTGTGTCTGAATCTGCAATTTTCTCCGTTTCTGCAATATCCTCTTGCATAATAAATACAGTTATTATCTCTTGAGTAGAATTTCGGAGCTGATGCTTTGAAATTTTTTGCTGACACCTCTGCATATCTCATTGGTGGTTTGCTTTTCTCTTTTACCTGATATTCTTGATTTCTCTCTTTATTTGTTTCTTTCTTATTTTGGATTTTATTACTTGGTTGGTTATTTATTTGATTATGATTCATGGCTACAGGGTGCATATATTTGCATTTTTTGTCGAACTTACATCCTTTTCCTTCTTTTAGGTTTTTACATATTTTTGGATGCAGATCTCTGCAATCATCCCCATATCCATCTAAGTATGCACATTTACCATATATTTCATAGTTTTGACATATCTTAGGATGTTTGTAGTAACATCTTTCTCCAAATCTGCAATTCCCTCTTTTCAAAAGGTTGCAGATTTTGTCTTTCTTGTCTATTTTTTCCTCTTTCCCGTCATTGTGTAGATCTGGGTAGAGCCTCTTCGGGATTTGTTTTCTGTTGTCATATCGTAATTTATTTCTTCTAGGTATGCTGCTTTATTGCCTCATATGTAGTATCAATGAGTATCTCTGCATCCATACTTTATCTTGTTCTTTGTTTTCCTTATTTTTTTTCTGTCATTTCATTTTTGTTTACTTCTCTTCCGTTTTCCTCTTCTTCTTCTTCTTCTTCTCCTCTTCTCTTCTTCTTCACCTCAACTATTTGTACATTCAATCTTGATTTAATAACATTGTCTATCCATGATAGACATGTTGAACAAAAAATTCTTGTATCTTTTCTCAAATCTTGTATTACCTCAGCACACTGTGGATGGGTCGGAATGTTGCATGCAGCACATTTTCTGATTAGGTTTTGTGGATTGACTATGCTATACCAAACCTTACACAGTTTGCATGCTTTTGGCATTCTTTTTCCTAATGCATCAATTAGGATATTCACAAGATTCACCTTATTCATTTTCTTTGTCGGAATAATGTTGGTTATGTATATTTTCCTTTATGAGTCTCTTGACCACTTGGATTTTATTTTGGAACTTCTTCAATTATTTTCAAGATGTTTTCATTAGATTTGTTCCAGTTTGAAGGATATCCTTCTAATATATCTATGAATGATTTTGTATCTTTTGGTTAGACTGTTGCTGATTTCATAGATGAGAAATGCCAGTTCCCTTCCTGCTACCTCATCGTATTGCGAATCTGCTAAACACGCCAAATTACGCCACCTCTTCCCGCAGTTGGAACTTACTGCCATCTTGTTCTGATTTATAGTATTACACTTGATAAACTAACTAGAAGACGCTTTATCCTACTATTTTCACACTAATCTTATCACCGATAGTTCACGAACACTTCTAGATATTTCTCAAATTCTAGTCGTATGTTAAACTTGTGATATCTGTTGATTAATCTGACTTCACGCGGGTACGTCTCACCAAGCAAGATGGCTACTACGAGAGAGAGAGAGAGGGGGGGGGGGGGGGGGTGGGGGGGGGGGGGGGGGAACAATCTGTAAGTCTTATTCGAGAGAGAGAGAGAGAGAGAGAGAGAGAACGAACCTGAATTTCTTATACTAGAGAGAGAGAGAGAGAGAGAGAGAGAGAGAGAGAGAGAATCTGTAAGTCTTATACTAAAGAGAGAGAAAATCTGTGTCTTATATGAGAGAGAGAGAGAGAGAGAGAGAGAGAGAGAGAGAGAGAGAGAATCTGTAAGTCTTATACAAGAGAGAGAGAGAGAGAGAGAGAGAGAGAGAACCTGAATTTCTTATGCTAGAGAAAGAGAGAGAGCGAATCTGTAAGTCTTATAAGAGAGAGAGAGAGAGAGAGAGAGAGAGAATCAGAATCAGAAAAATTCTTATACGAGAGAGAGAGAGAGAGAGAGAGAGAGAGAGAGACCTTACCTTACCTTACAGACCTTACATCTTGTTCGGGTTGCCCCAGGTCCCTCAGTGTGAGGCACCTCTAATGTCTACCAGAGAATTGCTAATGCATCTTCTGGTATATTTTGCATCTTCCAATCTTGGATGGTCTGGGATGCAGCTTAGATATTTGTCGAGCTTATTCTTAAACACATCTACGCTGAGAGAGAGAGAGAGAGAGAGAGAGAGAGAGAGAGAGAGAGAGAGAGGCTAAGCGGGTCGAACTGGTTGACCATGGTTGACCAGATGGCCTGATCCAGCGTCTCAAAGAAGCCAGGCCACTCAGGTATCTAAATGTCTTCAAAGACGACTTGAGAAACTTATAAGGGACTTAGGGAGGGGGGGAGGGAAGTGGGAGGGGTAAGGGGGAAGAAGGGAGATTGAGGTTGGGGTGTGGGTGGTGGTGATCTGTGTATCTCAGGATGTGGGAGTATGTGGGCGGCCAGGCCCTGAATCGCAAAGTGGTCATCGTCTTTGATATGCATTTCTCTCTCTCTCTCTCTCTCTCTCAAAAGCACTTCAGTCTCTCCCTGTCTCTGTCCCACTCTTAACTACGACTATAGTTCTCTCTCTCTCTCTCTCTCTCTCTCTCTCTGTCGCATCTAAATTGACAGACGAAGAAGGGGAGGGGGGTAGGGTGAGACAGGGATAGAGGAATAAGAAGACAGATGAAGGTAGGAAAGAAGGGAGGGAGAAAATCACATTTGACCAGAGGGGGAGGATTCCTCTTGGAGAAATAAGTAGGAGGCTATTTTCGACCATAGTCCTCCGAGAGAGAGAGAGAGAGAGAGAGAGAGAGAGAGAGAGAGAGAGAGAGAAGTTAGTTACTTTTACGCTAAAAACTCCGCCTGCCACTTTCACATCCAGTGATAGTGATGGTGAGAATATTCTCTCTCTCTCTCTCTCTCTCTCTCTCTCTCTCTCTCTCTCTCTCTCTCAAAGAACTACAGGTTTCTGTCTCTCTCACAAAAGAAAAGAACTACAGGTCTCTCCTCTTTCTCTCTTCTCTCTCCTCTTCCGGGTCTCTCTCTCTCTCTCTAAAGAACTACAGGTTCTGTCTCAATCTTTATCAAAAGAAAAGAACTACAGGGTCTCTCTCTCTCTCTAAAGAACTACAGATTCTCTGTCTCTCTAACAAAAAAACTCTCTCTCTCTCTCTCTCTCTCTCTCTCTCTCTCTCTCTCTAAAGAACTACAGATTCTCTGTCTCTCTCTTTAGCAAAAGAACTACAGGTTTCTCTCTCTTCTCTCTCTCTCTCTCTCTCTCTCTCTCTCGGGATAAAGATCGCTTGAGTTAAAAATCAGATTTTACAATTGTATTTGTTCCTTGGTTGAAAGTTTGGTGGTAAATTAGTAAAAACAGACGTAAAAGGTGTTCGTTTTCTATGAAAATATTACAAAAAGAAAAAGAGGCTTTATCTCCATATGAAAATCAAACCAACATTTTAGCTATCTTTCGTAGGACATTGGAAGCAAATGATCCAAAGAAAAGTTAACCTATCTCTTGACATGTTGCCGTAAAGACGTAAGGGAATAAGTGCTATTCAACCTAAATATGGTTCCGATATTTATGTGGCCGACTGTACCATGAAGGGACGTGAGAGCCATACCTGAGCAAACCAGACCAAGCGGGCATCAACGAGATACCCCGAGATTATATGCCCATGTAAGTGCGGGAACATTTAAAGCAAGAATGTTGCAGCGTTGATTTACAGCAGACATAAAAGTCCTCACATGAATTGCAAGACCAATTCAGCCAGATTGATAAGATCGGAGGAGGCTAACTGGCAACTTGATTCAGGGACAGTTTCCATAGGCTTCCATCTTGTCGGATAAACCTGATACAAGCTTCTTATAGGGGAGTAGTGACGTCAGTGTACCTCACGCCGTGGGCTGTAGTCATTACTCAAGGGTCTTAGATGCATCGTCTTTCATTCTTTTTACTCTAACTCTGTTCTTATTCCCTTTCTACCATCTGACTTTCCACCCTCTTCAACAGTTGTTTCATAACGCAACTGCTTTATGGTTCTCCTCCTGTTAACCCTTTCAAGCGTTTTTGTTGTCAATTTCTGTTCCAGTGCTGAATGATCTCATAGGCCCCAACACAGCCCGTGCTGGCATAAAGCCAGCTCAATCACTGTACTGTTCCTCATTGTTAGGTCGTCGAAAATGTAACGCATTTTTAGTCTTTTATAAAAAAAAAAAAAAAAAAAACTACCAGGAAAAGACTTGAATCATTTCCCTCAGAAGAGCTTTCTCAGGGCTTGCCCAGTATCGCCTGTCGGGCTTCGTCTTCTCACAAATAACTCGAGAACGGTCGAGCGGAATTTTGTGGAACTCTGAAAGCAGATTATTAAGAATACCTCAGTGATGTCACCTGGTGAAGTTGTCCTTCTGAGTCAGTCTTTCAAGACCAATCGTACCTTACTGATCTTCTGTTATTAGTGTTGTCAGTGCACCTCACGAGGGGCTCTGTAGGCATTACCTAAGGTTCTTTGCAGCGTCCCTTCCGTCCCCCTTAGCTGCAACGTCTTTCATTCCTTTTACTGTACCTCTGTTCATATTCTCTTTCTTCCATCTTACTTTCCACTTCTCTAACAATTGTTTCACTGTGCAACTCTTTGAGGTTTTCCTCCTGTTACACCTTTCAAACCTCAGACTCTCAACTTTCCTTTCAGCGCTGAACGACCTCACAGGTCGCAGCACTTGGCCTTTGACCTCTTTTATGCATTCCTGTTACTCTATGTGAGAAAAGTGAGCCTGGCGGGTGGTACAAGGCAGCCTGATCGTTGACCGTTTAATAAATTTACAAATCAGGGTTTCACAGTTATCAGAGATGGGGAAATATGCAAGCTTTGAATTACACTTAACGATTTGGTTAATGAAAAAAAACTAAGTGATATTATTATTATTATTATTATTATTATTATTATTATTATTATTTCAGCAGACGAAACCTATTCACATAGAACAAGCCCACCAAAGGGGCCACTGACTTGAAATTCAAGCTTCCAAAGAATGTTGGTTACAACCTCACACCGCTGCAGACCCCACGCTGCAGCAGTAACTGATCACGATACAGCAATACTAGGAATAGAGCAGAGGCTGCTCTCTAGTTTATATCTTAGAGCCAACCTTCTCTAGAGGCAGGACTAAGCATGGGAAGACGGAAGAAATATTCTGCAGAATTCGAGAGGAACTCTGGGAACGCTACGTGAGACTTTAAGGAGGTCGTGACTTAATGTCCTGTGTTTACAGTACTGCGGTGAGGTCTCTCTCACGAATTGCGATGCTTTGATCAGAGAGAGAGAGAGAGAGAGAGAGAGAGAGAGAGAGAGAGAGAGAGAGCAAATGGATGTATATATTAAGATTTTGTTCAGCTCAAACTTTGTGACGTCAAAACATGTATGCAGTTCTTTTTTTTTTATGGAGGTCGTTGCCTGGTGTTTGAGAGAGAGAGAGAGAGAGAGAGAGAGAGAGAGAGAGAGCTGGCGAAAGCCAATTCTGAGATAAATTGTTTTTTCCGTTCAGAAGTTGATTTCTCGCGTCCGATGTATCTGTCTTCATCACAGTTGAGTGAGGAATTTGCATAGGATCGATCGTGGCAGTATTTTAACACAGCATATATATATAAATATATATATATATATATATATATATATATATATATATACATATATATATATATATATATATATATATATATATATATATATATATATATATATATATATATATAAATATAAATATATTTGTGTCTGTGTAATATCTGCCACGATTGAACCTATGCAAATTCCTCACTGAACTCTGATGAAGACAGATACATTGGACGCGAGAAATCAAAAGTCAAATAACAGTCACAACTTCGAACGGAAAAAACAATTTGTCTCTCTCTCTCTCTCTCCCAAACGCCAGGCAACGACCTCCATAAAAAAAAAAACTGAATACGTATTTTGACGTCACAAAGTTTGAGCTGCACAAAATCTTAATATACATTTGCCCCCCCCCCCCTTATCTCTCTCTTTCTCTCTTATCTCTCTCTCTCTCTCTCTCTCTCTCTCTGTGCCTGCTTGCATGCCTCCGTTAGCAACCCAGTCGAACGGAAAGATTACATTTCGACGGGGAATAAGCCAGGCATGCGTAATTAGATCCGGGACGTATCAGTTATAATCTTTTGCAGTTCCAGTTTCTTTTCCTATTATTATTATTATTATTATTATTATTATTATTATTATTATTATTACTGAACAAATAATTTAGACCAAAGGCCAAGCACTGCGACCTATGGGGTCTTTAAAACACTGAACCGAGAATTGGCAGTAAAAGGCTTGAAAGGAGTGACAGGAGGAAAACCGCAAAAGCAGTTGCACTGTGAAGCAATTGTTAGGAGAGGGTTCAGGAAAGTAAGGTGGAGGAAGGAGAATATGAACGGAGGTAGAGTAAAAGGAACGAAATGGATTGTTATTATTGATGATAACAATCCAGAGCAATTCCTTACAGACACGTCTTATTTATTTGTAAGAAGCATTTTTTATAATATATATCTATATACTATATATATATATATATATATATATATATATATAATAGATATAATATAAAAATAAGAAACAATAAAGAGAACACTGTCTGCTGCAGAGAGAGAGAGAGAGAGAGAGAGAGAGAGAGATTGTGTAAGATCACGAACTGATCTTGAAATAATAGGTTTCCTTTGATGTCGGTTACGTCACGGCCGATAGGTGACTGACGTCTCTCTCTCTCTCTCTCTCTCTCTCTCTCTCTCTCTCTCTCTCTCTCTTCGAAGTGTATGTATGATACATAATCCATTCAGAAAAGGAGAAGCAGCGTCTGCTATTGCCTAATCTCAAAGAAGCCGTGACTGATTCGAAGTGAGTCATATCACGCCAAAAAGAGGTCGTCTTCGACACGAATGTCTTCCATCCTCCTCACACAGAGGCCGATGGGAGTGGCGTTCTAACTCCATTCATCAACCAGCCCAGGCTCAGGGGAAATGAGAGATTTGCACAAGAAGAATTAAGTAAATAAAAATGCGTCGAAGAAACAATAAGAGTTTTCCGCACAGCATGTAATGCTATATGAGCCACTGCCCATGAAACTTGTAGCCACGGCCTGTGTTGTTGGCACCGTTAAATTTAACCTTGAATAAAGTAAAAAGTACTGAGGCTAGAGGGCTGCAATTTGGTATGATTGATGGTTGGAGGCTGGATGATCAACATACCAATTTGCAGCTCTCTGGTCTCCGTAGTTTTTAGTTTTCTGAAAAGGAAACTATTGAGGTAGCTTTGTCCGTCCCCCCTCAGATCTTAAGAACCACCTAGTCTAGAGGGCTGTAAATTGGCATGTCAATCATCCACCCTCCACCCATCTAACACATCAAATTGCAGCCCTCTAGCCTCAGTGATTTTTATTTTTTTCAAGGTTAAAGTTAGCCATGGTCTTGCTTCTGGCAACGATATAGTCCAGGCCACCACCGGGCCGAGGTTAAAGTTTTATGGCCGCGGCTCATACAGCATTATACCAAGACCACCGGAAGATAGGTACTTGTTATAAGACCAGAGGACGGAAAGAGGAAGCCATCTCAGTAGTGTTCTTTTTGCAGAAAACTGGGTTAAAAATGAAGACGAATCTCGAGTTACAAAACGAGTAAGGTAACTCGATCGCGTCACGTCAGGAAGTAAACTCATTCGGACGTACTTGTATACACATCCTCCCTCCACCCATGTCAGGGCAGGACTGAGGAGGGGACCTTCCTGGGGAGCCCATCCCAACACCTCGGGCTTCTCTCTCGGTTTCCTCACTTCCAGCGACATTCGACCCTTCTTCTTCTTCTTCTTCTTCTTCTTCTTCTTCGTCTTCTTCTTCTTCTTCTGCTGTTTCTTGCATGGCAGAGCACGCATGGAACGCGTCAGCCACGTACCGGAACTGCGTGCATTTGCTAGGCGTTGGAAACTGGTTGGTCCGCTGAAATGAAGAAGAAAAAAACAAACAAAAGCGATACGCATAAAACACATTCAGTGTTCCATTCCAGAGCTGACATTTTCATTCGGTAATTATTAGTATTCATTCTTATTAGGGTCCGATAAATGAGCAAGAGTTGACTTGACATTTATGTGCTCACTTTCAAATCCCAGGGAGGCGAATTCCTGGTCAAGGTATTGACACTTGTAATCACCTATACATTTTTAATCACTTATTATTCCCTTTTTGGGCGATCATTATTCCCAGGGCACAGTGAGTTGGATATTAGTGGGCTGTCCTTGGCTTTGTTATTTTGAATTTCGAATTATGATAAGCCTTTGTGAGAAACTGTCCTACACACTCAAGCGAATTAAAAAAAATGCGAAGAATTCAAGAAGTTAAGAGTGCATTGTGGCTATTACGATTACAAACACACACATACACATATCTATATAGATATATATATATATATATATATATATATATATATATATATGTATATATATATATATATATATATATATATATATATGTGTGTGTGTGTGTGTGTGTGTGTGTATGTTGTGTTTATGTATTCATATTATATATATATATATATATATATATATATATATATATATATATATATATATACATATATATATATATATACATATATATATATATTTTTTATATTATATTATATTTATATTCAAAACTTGACAGACATCTGCATTATATACATTCTGTGGAAAAAATTCAGTATATCATAGTTTAACCAGACCACTGAGCTGATGAACGAGCTCTCCTAGGGCTGCTGGCCCGAAGGATTCGGTATTATTACTCGGATAGGAACCAGTTGGTTACTGAGCAACGGGACCTACAGCTTATTGTGGGATCCGAACCACACCGAGAAATGAATTTCTATTACCAGAAATAAATTCCTCTGATTCCTTGTTGGCAGAGCGGGGAATCGAACCCGGACCCTGAGATCAGTAGTGGAGCACGTAACCGACTCGTCCGACGAGGAACTTGCATTCTGTGGAGTGTACAATATACCCTGTTATTCTTTTCACCAGAAATAAATTCATGTGATTCCTTGTTGGCAGAGCGGGGAATCGAACCCGGACCCTGAGATCAGTAGTGGAGCACGTAACCGACGTCCGCGAGGAATTGTTCGTGGAGTGACAATATACCCGATTTTCTCTCACCAGAATAAATCATTGATTCCTTTGTTGGCAGAGCGGGGAATCGAACCCGGACCCTGAGATCAGTAGTGGAGCACGTAACCGACTCGTCCGACGGGGGAACCTTTGTTCTGTAGAGTACTTTATTTTTCTGTTATTGTTTTATTTGTTTTCTTGCATTGCCAAGCCATGGACTTCTCTCTAATCTTCCGTTTTCCCTTCCTATACTCTACAATCGTTGCTGCGGCGGGGACTAGCATTTCCTATCACGTATGTGCCACACTCCTTGTTGATTCCTGGTGGTTCATCTCCACTGAAGGAGGTCCTGTGGGCATTTGGCATTTGCCTTTTCAGTCACTTGCCTTTTCATCGCAGCTCCTCTGCTAACCATCGAAGGAATTCTGGTCAGACTTGGTACGAAAAGACTTGGTACGAAAAGACTTGGTACGAAAAGACTTGGTACGAAAAGACTAGGTACGAAAAGACTTGGTACGAAAAGACTAGGTACGAAAAGACTTGGTACGAAAAGACATGGTACGAAAAGACTAGGTACGAAAAGACTTGGTACGAAAAGACTAGGTGCGAAAAGACTTGGTACGAAGGTCAAGCGATTTGCAGAGATGCGTCCTAAAGGAGATCCTCTCTGTTTGTCTGTCTGTCCATTGACATTCTTGTTTTTAAGGATTGTTGTTCTGTCTGTCTGTCTTGTCTTAAAGAACTTGAAAAGGGCTGTTATTTTGTCTGTCTGTTGAATTTCTCTTCTAAGGACTGGTGTTCTGTCTGTCAGTCTGTTTCTCTCTGAAGGACTGTTGTTCTGTCTGTCTGTCTGTTAAAATTCTCTGTTGAAGACTGGTGTTCTCTGTCATCTGTTAAAATTCTCTGTTAAGGACTGTTGTTCTGTCTGTCTGTATGTTAAGATTCGCTGTTGAGGACTGTTGGTCCGTCTATGTGTCTGTTAAAATGTAAGGACTTATTTTGTGTCTGTCCGTGAAAATTCTCTGTTAAGGGCTGTTGTTCTGTCTGTCTGTCTGTCCGTTAAAATTCTCTATAAAGGACTGTTAGCGCCTCAGTGGCGTGATCGGTATGGTCATGGCCATGCCACCTCGGTGGCCGCGAGTTCGATTCTCGGGCATTCCACTGAGGGGTTAGATATGTGTATTGCTGGCGATAGAAGTTCATTCTCGACGTGGTTCGGAAGTCACGTCAAGCCGTTGGTCCCGTTGCTGAATAACCACTGGTTCCATGCAAAACACCATACAAACAAAACAAACAGTCTTTAAAGGACTGTTGATCTATCTGTCTGTTAAAATTCGCTTTTGAAGACTGTTATTCGGTCTGTGCTTTAAACTGCTCCTGCGAGGACAGCGCCAGAGGGTAAGCCAACCTAGATGACGAAACCCGCAGTTTCCATTCGCGCCTGAACCTCGGCCATAACTTTTGAACGATGAAATATAGATGATTCGTGTTTGTCATACACACTCCCCGTAATGAAGCCCTTTCAGGTGGGCACCAAGGTCGGTAACTTGATAAGAGTGATTGCTCCATCTGCTTCGGAAACCTTTCAAAGAATGATTTACCATTTGCAAGCGCCTAAATGGTCTTCATCAGTCAGAAGTCTAAATTTCTGTGACCTCGAATACAAGAAGTCTTTTCCCTTAGAAGTCTCGATACCACCCTAGTGCTATTCAATTTGCAATACGATGTTTTTCTTACGTTTTTATTTATTTATGAATTTGTTCATTTATCCGTTTTTCTAATAACCGATCTTCTCTGTCTGTTTTCCATGACCTTCCAATGGTATACTTCTTTCGAATCAGCACCTTAATATTCTTTGGAATAAAATAATAATAATAATAATAATAATAATAATAATAATAATAATAATAATTCTTTGGAAGCTTGAATTTCAAATCAATGCCACCGTGGATTTGTTCTGTATGAATAAGGTTTTTTACCATGTGAATAATAATAATAATAATAATAATAATAATAATAATAATAATAATAATAATATTGCGAAGAAGACCCTCTTAAACAAATTCTGTTGAATAAAATAATTAGCTCATTCGCCATTTTATTCCACAGAATATAAGATGAATAATAATACCTGAGTATAATAATATATATATATATATCTATATATATATATATATATATTTATATATATGATTATAATATTATATATATATATATATATATATATATATATATATATATATATATAATCACATTTCACAGTCTTGTAAACTTCAGCCTTGATTCGCTAAAATGTCCTTTAGCATAATCGAAGTGGGTCCCGTAAGGTCGAGAGTCCTGCTGCTTTTTTATGGGATTTTCGCTCCTTTTGTGTTCCCCGACGGGCTGCGGCTATACCTTATTTGGCCCGGCTACGGGATTTGGGGCAGACTTGAAGAAATCTCTCTCCATTTAAATGTAGTCGAGGTGAAGGTCGGTATATTACTAGCTCTCTCTCTCTCTCTCTCTCTCTTCTCTCTCTCTCTCTCTCTCTCTCTCTCTCTAAGTCTGTACGAGCCCTCTCTCTTTCTCTCTCTACGGCTGCCTATAAGCTCTCTCTCTCTCTCTAGGTCGGCGTATGAGTCTCTCTCTCTCTCTCTCTCTCTCTCTCTCTCTCTCTCTCTCTCATGCAACAGTGCGTATGATGAATGTGTTATGCTAATGAAATATTCGTATGAAACCTCATGCTCTCTCATGACATGAATATGCATACGGATATGTAGGGGTCATGGACAAATCCCTGTTCCCCCCCCCCCCCCCCCCCCCCACCCCCCCCCCCCCCCCCCCCCCTCCCCCCCCCCCCCCTCAAGGCTCCGTTCAAAAGCCTGGTCGAAGGAGGGAACAGGTGACATCTTGTTCAGTTTTCAAAAATCTGGCGATGAAAGTAGCTTTATTTATTATTATTATTATTATTATTATTATTATTATTATTATTATTTTATTGACAATCTAAAGCCACAGTAGTGTTAAAATATATTATTGTACAATGGCAAAAAATACGAGGAGAGACTTTCGGATACAGAGCAGTATCCGAGAGTCTCTCCTTGTATTTTTTGCCATTATACAATAACATATTTTAACACTACTGTGACTTTTGATTGTTAATATTATAGCCTCGTTACGGAGGTTCCTTAGTTCATCATCATCATCATCAATCTTATTATTATTATTATTATTATTATATTATTATTATTATTATTATTATTATTATTATTATTATTATGTTCATAGATGAACCCTATTCATATGGAACAATCCTAGGGGGCAAGGGGGCATTGGCTTAAAATTCAAAAATTCAAAGAATATTATTATTATTATTATTGTTTTTATTATTATTATTATTATTTATTATTATTATTATTATTATTATTATTATTATTATTATTAAGTTATCGATCCGGGACTCTTCATATGGAACAAGCCCACCAAAGGGGCAACTGCCTTAAAATTCAAGCTCCCAAAAAATATTAAGGTGTCCATTAGGTAGAAATAAGAGGAGGTAATAGGAAAGAAGAGACCCCACTTATTGAAAACGAAAAAAATAAGTTAATAAATTAATAAATAGATAATTAATTCAATTGCAAGAAGAATAGCATGAGAGTAGTAATGCATTGCATCTTCGCTAGGATTTCTGAAGAGTTGCACGACATCCTCAAGGTAGGGAGAATGTTCCAAAGTCTGAAGGTGTGAGGAATATAAAGGACCTCTGGAACTGAGGAGTTGGACAGCAAATCCGGATGCTCTCGGGAGTTGAAGGGAATCAGGAATCAATTTTGAATGTGATCTCTGTTCAGACACAAGTGATTTACCCCACATCATGTCTTGTGTTTATGGCATGATTGGGGCCAGGTGGAAACAGGTGCCAGAATGGGACCTCATTAACGAACGGGCACGTGCTTCGAAGTAACAGGGAACAGACCGGGATTTGATGACCCACCTTCCATGTGACAATCAGCGGCCTTGATGACGACTGAGGAGGAGAATTGCGAGGACACGAATCCCCTCTCGAGTTGACGTCGTTCATCTGCTTGAAAGGAGGGACCTAACTAACACTTTCCCAGTAGGGGGAGTAGTGCCGTCAGTGCATCTCACGCGGTGCACTGTGGGCATTACTGTTTTAAAGGCTCTTTGCGGCGTCCCTTCTATGGCCCCCAGCAGCCACCCCTTCCATTCCTTTTACTGTACCTCCCTCCATAATATGTCTTCCATTTTTATCATAGTGCAAATGCTTTGAGGTTTTCCTCCTGTGACATTTTTCAACCTTTGCTTTCCGTCCAGATCCCCTTTCAACGCGAATGACCTCGTAGGCCTCCAGCACTAGGCCTTTGGTCTAAGTAATGTTTTCATTGTTCTTGAATTATATGACAATATACTTTATTAGTTGATTGACTATAATTGTATTCCTCATCATTTCTTATTAGGGTAATCGCAGATTTGGCAACACGTGAGCGAAGCGTTGCCACGTCAATTATTTTCATAAAATATTACTCCAGGAGTATTTTGAAAACGGTAGTCCTCTCAGATATAATGAGGTATGATACGAAAGTCTTTTTTTTATATAAGATAAACTCCAGGGAAGCGATTCACGACCTCATTTACAGAAATTCTCGCAAGAGGAAAATTAACATTTGGCATCGCCGCTTCAACCCACACTAGAGGCTGCTACTTTGATGATGAGTGAATCTGTTATCATTTATAATTATCAAATTATGACTAAAGTGTTTGACCTTCTCTCTGTTATCGCTGAGGTGACTCACTTCTCTTGTCGTCCCTGTTATCTGTGGTTAGTTTTGTTTTATTTTATTTATCGTCGTAATTTGTCGTGAGTCACTGTTTTTTTTTTATGTTTCTGTTTCTGTCAAGACAGGATGTCTGAACATTTGTCTAATTGTGCAGACATTCATCTCATTCAACATACAACATTATATATATATATATATATATATATATATATATATATATATATATAATTAAATGAATTGTTTTTTTCTCACTTGAACACACACAACGTTTGACAACACAACATCCTTTCATCTCTCTCTCTCTCTCTCTCTCTCTCTCTCTCTTCATATATATATATATATATATATACTACATTCATACTTACACATAATACATAAGTAAATTGTATTTGTGTATGAGCATGCTGGGCCATACCCCCAAAAAAGACGCACACACACTTACACACTTACAAGGCTGTTACTTACAGTCCAGCAGCTATTGACAACATTCCAGGCTCCATGGAACTCACAGTCCTGAGCGTCACTCAGTCCCCTTATCTCTCTCTCTCTCTCTCTCTCCATGGTGTTGTTTTTATCGATGTTTTCGCGTCGTTTTTTTGCGTTGTTCCTCCTCCTCCTCCTCCTCCTCCTCTTTCGTCAGTTCTCCGCCGCTGCTGTTATTGTCATTTGGAATATTTTCTTGATGCGTTTTATACATAATATATATATATATGTATATATATATATATATATATATATATATATATAATATATATATATATATATATATGTATATATATATATATATATATATATATATATATATATCTATATATATTATATATATATATATATATATATATATATATATATATATATATATATATATATATATATATATATATGCTATATAATATATATATAGTATATATATATATATATATATATATATATATATATATATATATATATATATAGATACATACATACTACATACAGCCATAGACGCGTTTTTTTGTCCATATTCTTTCTCTCTGAAAATCTCTTGAAATTATTGTTAATCAGTGCGGACAGATTAATGATAATAATAATAATAATAATAATAATCAATAATAATAATAATAATATTAACCACTCAAATATTGGTGAATACGTACGCCATATATATAAATGATGGCAGTACGAAAGACTGACTCTAAATAGTATACAATAAAGTAACGATTAATCTTCTTAAACCTGCAATTCAGAAGGATATAAACACGAAAAAGTTTATTACCATCCGGCCCCCCCCCCCCCCCATCCCCCCCCCCCCCTTTCATGGCCAATATTCAAATCAGCTTCTCTCCTTTGTGGGGCACCGATGGAGATAAAGCTTTTGAAATATGGGCGTGCCGGGTTTTGCTAGGGAGGGGGGCGTTGTTGGGGGGGGGGGGGGGGATGTTGGGCGGCTCTGTTGCGCTGAGCGGAAGGGCGGAGGGCACTTGGTAAATTTGGGCAGAGGGTAGCGAGTCAGGGTAGTGTGGGTATTTGTTTCGTTTTGTAATGGTTGTTCATTCACTTATTATTATTATTATTATATATCATTATTATTATTATTATTATTATTATTATTATTATTATTTTATTATTATTATTGTTGTTGTTGTTTTATTATGTTACCTATTACAGTTTCAGTTGTGTTATTATTATTATTAGTATTATGGTTTTTAGTATAGTACTATTATTATTTTCTTTGTTTTTATTATTATTATTATTATTATTATTATTATTATGGAAATTCATTAAATTACATTAGTACTCATAGTATTAAAATGCAGAAACAAATCCACAGTAATGTATATGTACAGTTTCATCATCATCATTATTATTATTATTATTATTATTATTATTATTATTATTATTATTATTATTATTATTATTATTATTATTATCACCGTCCCAGGATTGTGAATGAGGATAAACGCCTCGGAGAAACGTTACACTGCGGAAACCCCTTGTTTATGTTACCTGTCTCTGTTACGTCACCCGATATCATCTTGCGTTTCGTGACAGTGTTAAGCAACAGGCGATTATTTTCATTATTATTTTCGCTTTCCTCCGTTTTCGTTTTCTTCTTCCTTCTCTTCTGGCCTGCTGGGTTTATATATTTTTTTTTTCTTTTTCCTTACTGAGGATGATGTAGGGCCTTGAAACAGTTCCTCTTGTATTTTATAATTCCCTTACATTTCTTATATATTCATCTATTCATTTATTTGATTTATCCTTTTTCCCATTCTGTTACTTATTCTCTTCTTTTTGCATTCTGTCCATATTTTCAAATGAACACCGCAATATTCTTTGGAAGCTTGAATTTTAAGTTAATGGTCCCTATGGGGAGCTTATTCCATGTGAATAGGGTCCATCTCCTGAATAATAATAATAATAATAATAATAATAATGTTTTGTGGTTTGAATTTCAAGTCAGTGGCCCCTTGGTGGGCTTGTTCCCTATGAACAGGAGTATTCCGAATTATAATAATAATAATACACACATACACATACACATACACATACTCACCTTCCATGCAAGTGCCCGTAGCTAAAAATATGTAGTTTGTAAATTCTGCGGCAGAAGGTGTGAGCCATCGTATCAATCGGACACATTTAATTGGTTTTTGTCCCTATCGAACGCTCCCATGTAAACACCTGGGAGCGACTTCCTGCCGTCTGGTACCGAACACACAAAAACAAACACGCAACAAACGTACACATACGCACATACAACACTCCCCCTTCTTTCAGAAACAGGCTCTCCGTGGCATGACACACCAACGCCGCACGGTTTGTTTGTGCCGTTTGTACCATTCGTGATGTTTGTTAATTATCAGCCGTCTGCAGTTTTATTTAGTTGCAATTTGGTTTTGTTATGAATAAGTGAAGTGACGGTCTCTAAAGATTGGTCATGGTATGTTATAAATAGTTTTCCCTCCTTCTTCTCTCTCTCTCATCTCATCTTCTCGTCTCTCTCAGTCTCTCTCTCTCGTCTCTCTTCTCTCTCTTTAATAAAGATTGGTGCATGTATATGAAAATAATTTCTCTCTAAAGATTGGTCAAATATGTAAATAGTTCTCTCTCTCTCATTGAAGATTGGTCAGATATGTAAAGAGTGCTCTCTCTCTCTCTCTCTCTCTCTCTCTCTCTCTCTCTCTCTCTCTCTCTCTCTCTCTCTCTACGGTGACGCAAAGAGAGAGAAGGTCACGACTCTCCTGCGTCACGATGACGTGACCGGTACCATTAAATTTGCTGCAGAGAAGAAGAAGAAGAAGAAGAAGAAGAAGAAGAAGAAGAAGAAGAAGAGGAGGAGGAGGAGGAGGAGGAGGAGGAGGAGATCATCTATATTATAAACGATTTGTGTTAAGTCCATTGTCTCTTTTTCCGTAGACCTCAAATTTTTATAATTTTTACGTGGTGAAGAGAGAGAGAGAGAGAGAGAGAGAGAGAGAGAGAGAGAGAGAGAGAGAGAGAGAATGTGCACATTCAAACCCTCTTTAGGTATGTAATAATTCCTTTTTTTCTTTTATTCATTCTTTGCAAGACTCAAATTATGAATTACTTTACCTTCTTTTTTATTTTCTTTTTCTTTTTTTCAAGTCAAACCCCATTTTCCACAGTTTACCCCTTTCAGCGCTGAAT
>NC_061095.1:49827105-49857105 GCF_015104395.2 Macrobrachium nipponense | reverse complement strand
TTAGGGTTAACATTTTTTACTTTTTTCTAATTTCTTTTATAAATAGATGAAAATCTTAAGTAGAATATCAAAATACACAAGTTTAATTGATGACTTCAACAAGACATTATTATTATTATTATTATTATTATTATTATTATTATTATATTATTATTATTCAGGAGACGAACCCTATTCATATGGAACAAGCCCACCAAAGGGGCCACGACTGAAACAAGAAATTCAAGCTTCAAAGAATATTATTATTATTATTATTATTATTATTATTACTATTATTATTATTATTATGCTCATTCGAAAGAAGTAACAGAAGGTAATGGAAAAATACAGAGAGAAGAGATCAGTACTTAGAAAAAAACAAAACAAACAGATAAATGAACAAATTGATAAATAAATCAAAATGTAATGAGAGTATTAAAGTGCAAGTTGAATGTGTATTATTTCAGCTTAGCGTGACTGGAAGCTACGTTCGCCCTCACAGTGCTGGGTGAGTGCAATATAGAATTTAGGCCAAAGGCCAAGCGCTGGGACCTATGAGGTCATCCAGCACCGAAAGGGACATATATTTATTTATTAATTTGTTCATTTGTCTGTTTTTCTGATTACTAGTCTCAATTACCTTCTGTTACTTCTTTCAAATGAACACCTTAATAATATTCTCTGCAAGCTTGGATTTCAGGTCAGTGGCCCCTTTGGTGGGCTTGTTCCATAATAATAATAATAATAATAATAATAACAATAATAATAATAATAATAATAATTTCTGGAAGCTTGAATTTCCAGTCAGTGGCCCTCTTCCGAATAATAATAATAATAGTAATGAAATTAGGTGACTGAGAGCAACGGTAATGGAACGCTGGATTCCAGTTTCTGAACTCTGGAAGCAAAATTGAGGAACATCCTCTCACAAAAGTTCCAGTCTCCATCAGAAGTTGCTTTTGTATCGCTCCCAAAGTCAGATCACTTGTCTTTAGACCACAATTATAGACTTTGCTTTAGAGACCTTTTCATCTGTAGTCTTGATTCTATAGAATTTTAATCTATAGACCTTATTCCATGGACATTATTTTTATAGACCTTTAGTCTATAGAACTTATTCTGTAACTTAATGCTAAAGACCTGAATTTATGGCCCTTTAATCTATAGTCATTTCATCTACAGGCTTTATTCTGTAGACTTTATTCTATAGAAGTTATTCTGTAGATTTTTTCTATAGAATTTTAACATATAGACCTAAATCTTCAGACATTGATCTGTAGACCTAAATCTATAGACTTTTAATCTATAGACCTTATGCTATAGAATATTCTATAAACTTTTAACCTAAAACCTAAACCTACTGACCTTTAATCATCAGACCTTTAGTCCATAGACTTAAAGCTACAGGCATTGATCTGTAGACCTATAGATTTTTTTACCTAAAGACCTAACCTTACAGACCTTCAATCTATAGACCTTGTTCTATGGATTTTGGGTACAAGACACACTTTTGCAAGTTAGATTTTCGTCAAAATACAAGTGTAAAGTTAACATACACTTCATAGGCAGTAAACATAATCCTGTTGGAGGAGGCAGCGAGGCCTTTCGACTTTCGTCCTTTACTAAACTTAGGACCTGTATGATTTGTAAGTCCGTTCGGGTACTTTGAAAACGGACAAATAAAACTTCATGTTGTAATCATAAGTTATTGAGGATCGGCATAAATATCATTTTCACAATTTCTAATGGTAATGAAATGAATGGTAATGGCAATGCTTTCGTTTGAATTTTGAAGTTATTTATTTAGAGAGAGAGAGAGAGAGAGAGAGAGAAATATAACTGGATGGCACTATCACTCTTCGAGAGAATAAGTCACGACGGCAAACGGTTTAAAAATGGTGTCGCATCGACAGAGAGAGAGAGAGAGAGACGGTGGTTACATCCTGTGC
Organism: Macrobrachium nipponense; assembly: GCF_015104395.2. Classification (NCBI taxonomy): domain Eukaryota; kingdom Metazoa; phylum Arthropoda; class Malacostraca; order Decapoda; family Palaemonidae; genus Macrobrachium; species Macrobrachium nipponense. The sequence continues at coordinate 49,855,177 of NC_061095.1, read as the reverse complement.
CCAGGCCGGGGCAAGGCCCGGGTTCCCCCACGAACTGACTGACCTGTTGGTGGAAGGGGGAGGGTGGGGGAGGGGGACTGGGGTTGGGGGGGGGGAAAAAGGGGGAAGGGGAACGCCTCCGGAGCCTTGCAACACTCCGGCAGAACCGTCCAAAATATCATGTAGATTCCTCGACATCTTTTATACACGATATACAGCGCCTGCTTCTCTCTCTCTCTCTCTTACTAGGAATGACGTCGTTTGTTTCCTCTCTCTCTCTCTCTCTCTCTCTCTCTCTCTCCGTGAGTGATGTTAACGCATATATGAATGAAACTTTCTGGCGGGCGTTGCGGGGGCTTGGTGGGAGAGAGAGGGGAGGGAGGGGAGGGGTGTGTGTTGGAGGTCATGTTAGGGAGGCGGGTGGGTGGGTGGAGGGTAGGTGGTTTGAGCGAGTGAGTGAACGGGGGGGTGGTGGGGGTGGGGGGGACCTCATCCTTATTTGCTGGAGGAAAAGGGACCCTCCTGTGGAAGTGGTTGGTTACCCCAGTACAGTCTGTGGTAGTCAGTGAGTGCGCAGGTACTCTCTCTCTCTCTCTCTCTCTCTCTCTCTCTCTCTCTCTCTAGGTGAAATACATATCTATATATAAAGTGATTCATTTAGCTCTTGACTGCGAATTCCGATGGGGATCCGTCGTCCGCGGTGTTGAAGTTACGTGCTTATTCCCTCAGTGAGATATAATCGGATCTCCCTCGTCTCTCCTACCTGTAACTTACAAACGCGTGGCTGGGACAGTCTCTCTCTCTCTCTCTCTCTCTCTCTCTCTCTCTCTCTCTCTCTCTCTCTCTGTATACACCTGGTGGAGATGCTGGCAGGGTTGATTGTGATTGCCCAAAAGTGCCCCCACTTTAGTACAGAACAAACTATGAAGACAGTTGACCTGTTCAGTGAACTCCTTCAGAGAAAGAACACCAATTGTTGTGAACGAGAAAACATGTGAAGGTGGAATCTATAAGACAAACGCACCAGTATTCGTATATAAGTAATTACATAAGATAACTTACATATTACAAGTAGTGCCCGTGTTGTGAAGTGACTTAGAACTGGAAAAAAGATCTCACTGGTTTTCGAGTCCTTAAGAGTTGGTTTTGGAGTGACTGAAAACCAGAAAAAAAAAAAAAAAAAATCTCCTGGAATTCTGGTGTGGGATTCTTCAAGTGAACAGAAGTTATTCCCATGTGTTGTGATACGAGCTATGCTAGCATAAGGCCAGCGGCAGCTTGCAGCTTGCAAATTTGAATTAGGAATACCAAGATATGTCGCCTATTGCTAGTTTTGAGCCTTTCTCTGTGATTATTGTGTGAATGGAAAATATATCTTGTGTCAGGTGTCTATAGGAGGCTTGTTTTTTTTATTATTATTATTATTATTATTATTATTATTATTATTATTATTATTATTAGTAGTAGTAGTAGTAGTAGTAGTAGTAGTAGTAGTAGTAGTTAGTAGTAGTTGAGAATATGTACTCAGAAGTCAGCAAGACTAAGAATGACAGGAGATCGATTTCTTTTTCTTATCTAAACCTTGCTAATGGGATTCAGTTCAAACTCGAAAAGTTTTCATATTACCAAAGATTATTTATTAGTTTAAACATTTATTTTTGCCCTTTAGTTTCTATCTGGACCTTTAAACAGTAATCTTTTGCATTTTAGTTTCCATATGGGCCCTTAAAAGTTTATTTTTGCCCTTTAGTTTCTCTCTGTGCCTTTAAACATAATTTTTGCTTACTCTCAACCAGAGTGAGTTTGATAATGACAGGGAACATTGACTTCTCTTCGCTTGTAACCTGAAAATGTTTATCTTCTTGACCTGACCTAGCTTGCTTTGTTGGCAACCCTGGGCAGGCTACCGCTGCAAACAGTGTGTCGATATCTAGTATCAGCTTTAAAATAACCAGTTTGCTAAGAGTTTTACACCTTGGCTGCAACTGAAAGGTGGAAGAGTCAGTCTGCCTGGCGCAGTTGTGGAATCCTCTGATCTCCAAATGTTTAAACCAGGAGCACATTCGTTCCTGCTCTCTGCTGCTTCTTCTTCTGCTACTGCTGACGTCTCCTGAATTTCAGGTGTATCGGTTTCATTGTCTGTTGCTTCGTGTTTATCTGTTTTATCAGGTTTTCATATTCTCATATTTACTTATTTATCACATTTTCCGTAACATGTCTGTCTCTCTTGTCTCTGTGGGCTAATTCATTATCTGTCAACTGTCCAGAATTAGGGTTTTCAGTTGAGTGTTTAAAGAAAGAGAGGCAGGAAGAGAAATAAGAGAAATAGAGGGACAAAGAAAGTAAAATATAGGGAAGAGAGAAAGAGGTCTTGTCACGTGACGCAATCAAAGGTAATTTCAGTATAATGAACCGAACAGTTTCTGATGCTGCGTCTTAATGTCATTCGAAATTCAATTGTAGTCTTCTTATGTATCCTGACATGAATAGTCAGTGGTAGGTTAAGGTTACACTATAGACATTCATGGATACCGGCCATAACCTGCTCTTTCCAGAACGACTTTTATTTAGGGTCTGTATCCTTCATGATTATTGAATGGATATCATATTGTACAGGCCTTGCGAAGAGGGGATCATTAGCATTTAGCAGAGCTTAAAAAGAAGAAGGCGTGATCCGACCTCCAGCTTACTTGGGACGCATGTATGATTTTCCCCTCACGCATAAGTTGTAAACATCAGATTCCTCACTTTTAACGTAAATTAAAACGCGCTAAAATCTACGGTCAAATAGAGCCTTGTTTCACCCGCGAGACTTAAGATAAATACACAGTATTTTAGAAATAATTTTTCCGTACTGTTAACATGCACCTTATTTAATATTTTTTACATTTTCATTCTAATAAATACATCACAAATATCCAATCCTAAAAATCCTGTATATTTAACTCGACGCGAGACACCTTTTTCAGACCTTTTTAGGCTCGCCCGTAGACCTTTCCGACCCCCCAACGGAAACAGGAACAACAACAACAAAGTATTTTCTAGGCTTACTCCCCGAGTAAGCGAAAATTTATGTAGAGAAGGGGTTTAGACGAACGATCTCTATGTGTGTAGGAGAGATCTGGGAAGAATAAAATACTCTAGGAAAAGGCCAGGAAGACGAATTCGTGTAGAGAAGAGATGTCTAGGAAAAGATGAAAGTCCTTTGGAAGAATTTGTGAAGAATAAGTTTAGACGAGCTTAGACCAACATCTCCAAAAATATTTGGTTAAAGAAAATATCTTATCTCACATTGGAAAAAGAAAGTATATCAAAATATCTGTCTTACATTGGCAAAATAATATATGTCTCAATTAGCAAAAGAAAATATGTCTCAATTAGCAAAAGAAAATATGTCTCAATTAGCACAAGAAAATATGTCTCAATTAGCAAAAGAAAATGTCTTAATTGGCAAAAAAATGTCTCAAGAGGCAAAAGAAAATATGTCTTAATTGGTACAAGAAAATATCTCAAACTGGCAAAAGAAAATATGTCTTAATTGTCAAAGGAAAATATGTCTCACCTGACAAAAGAAGATGTCTGTCTTACACTGATAAAGAAAACTTCTCCAATCAATCTTACACTGATAAAAGAAACTTCACCTGACAAAAGAAGATGTCTGTCTTACACTGATAAAAGAAAACTTCTCCAATCAATCTTACACTGATAAAAGAAACTTCTCCAATCAATCAAACATAGACAAACGAAAACATCTGTCTCACATTGGCCAAAAAAAAATCTGTCTCACGTTGACAAAAGAAAACATAATTATGTATCACATTGGAAAAAGAAAATACTATCTGCCTCATATTGGCTAAAGAAAACATCTGCATCACATTGACAAAAGAAAAGTATTATATCAAAATATGTCTCACATTGTCAAAAGAAAATATTATATCAAAATGTCTCACATTGTCAAAAGAAAATATTATATCAAAATGTGTATCACATTGTCTAAAGAAAATATTATATCAAAATATGCCTCACATTGTCAAAAGAAAATATTATATCAAAATATGTCTCACATTGTCAAAAGAAAGTATTATATCAAAATATCTGTCTCACATTGTCAAAAGAAAATATTATATCAAAATATGTCTCACATTGGCAAAAAGAAATATCAAAATATGTCTCACATTGACAAAAGGAAAAATGTCACATTGGCAAAAGAAAATATCTGTATCACATGAACAAAAGAGAATATGTGCCACATTGGCGTAATCCAGTGAAAGTTGGGCGAAGGAACTAGAAAACAGTTGGGGTATGGTCCTGGCAGGGGCACAGATGACTAAGTACATTTGCACTTGCGATAAAAACTCAGCTTGTCTCTGGGGACACACACATGGGAAATCTACCTCACTCCTTCTCCTCACATACTTTGGTAGGGATCTTATGTTAGGATTAACCCAGAAATTGTTGGAAAAGTTGGTGTATTGCTCTTACAGCAAATGATCAGAGTCTTTCCGATTGAATTATTGGAGAAGTTGGTTTATTGCTCTTACAGCAAATGATCAGTCTTTCCGATTGAATTATTGGAGAAGTTGGTTTATTGCTCTTACAGCAAATGATCAGTCTTTCGATTGAATTATTGGAGAAGTTGGTTTATTGCTCTTACAGCAAATGATCAGTCTTTCCGATTGAATTATTGGAGAAGTTGGTTTATTGCTCTTACAGCAAATGATCAGTCTTTCCGATTGAATTATTGGAGAAGTTGGTTTATTGCTCTTACAGCAAATGATCAGTCTTTCCGATTGAATTACTTGGAGAAGTGGTTATTGCTCTTACAGCAAATGATCAGTCTTTCCGATTGAATTATTGGAGAAGTTGGTTTATTGCTCTTACAGCAAATGATCAGTCTTTCCGATTGAATTATTGGAGAAGTTGGTGTATTGCTCTCATAGCAAATGATCAGTCTTTCCGATTGAATTATTGGAGAAGTTGGTTTATTGCTCACTGCAAATGATCAGTCTTTCTAATTGAATATTTTTGAGAAGTTGGTTTATTGTCCTGACAGCAGATATAATCAAGATCTCCGATTCGTTTTACTGTCTTTCTTTGTTATTCTTTATTTTAGTTCTTATATTTTTCTCTCTTTCAAACCTTTTCATCTTCGTAAGAGAGCATACCAAATTTATAGTCTTTTTAGCTTATTATTATTTTTTTTTTTTTTTGTTTTTTTTTTTTTGCTCTATCACAGTCCTCCAATTCGACTGGGTGGTATTTATAGTGTGGGGTTCCGGGTTGCATCCTGCCTCCTTAGGAGTCCATCACTCTTCTTACTATAGTGTGCCGTTTCTAGATCACACTCTTCTGCATGAGGCCCGGAGCTACTTCAGCCTCTAGTTTTTCTAGATTCCTTTTCAGGGATCTTGGGATCGTGCCTAGTGCTCCTATGATTATGGGTACGATTTCCACTGGATATCCCAGATCCTTCTTATTCTATTTTCAGATCTTGATACTTATCCTTTTTTATCCCTCTTTCTCTCAACTCTGGTGTCCCATGGTATTGCGACATCAATGAGTGATACTTTCTTCTTGACTTTGTCAATCAACGTCACGTCTGGTCTGTTTGCAGTATCACCCTATCCGTTCTGATACCATAAGTCCCGAGGGGGGGGGATCTTTGCCTGATTTATTTATTTTTGATTATTATTATTATTATTATTATTATTATTATTATTATAGAGAAGAAGAATAAACGCCTGTCAAACAGGCATACGCTCCATTCATGCACTCGCATTGATTTATGCTTTCAGAAACGCATGCTCTCTCTCTCTCTCTCTCTCTCTCTCTCTCTCTCTCTCTCTCTCTCTCTCTCTCATCTCTCTCTCTCTCTCTGAAACGGAAGCAACAAATATCAACTCCAGTGTCACAAGGATTCTTTGTATGCTATTCCGATTCGTGGGCATCCAACATCCCCCGTTTCCTCTTTTCATATACATAGTATTCTTGGCGTCCCCCGTTCAATCCAGCCCTTGAAGCGTCCCCCTACCTCCCCCCCCCCCCCCCCCCCCCAAACACACACACACACACATCGGGTAATTTGGGCCTGAGAACCTGTCATTATCTCACTCCACCTGAGGTTTTATCTGGCGAGATGCGAAGTGTCAACTGGAGGGAGAGAGTCTGACTCGGCAGAGCCCGGATAAAGATTGTGTTCAGCTCTGTTGACAGTGTCACTCTGAGAGGGTGAGAGGATGCACTCGCACAGGGCAGCACGCACAGAGTAATAAATTAGGCACAGAGAGAGAGAGAGAGAGAGAGAGAGAGAGAGAGAGAGAGAGAGAGAGAGAGAGAGATATGAAATCCATGAGACTACAAGAAGACTGTCTAAGGTTCAGACAGTCTCCACACACGGAGAGAGAGAGAGAGAGAGAGAGAGAGAGAGAGAGAGAGAGAGAGAAATATTAAATCCGTGAAACTTTACAATAAGGATAAGGTTCAGGCCAGGAGAGAAAAAGAGAGACTTGAAACCGTGACACCATCTTTCGTTCAAACAAACTTCCTGAGAGAGAGAGAGAGAGAGAGAGAGAGAGAGAGAGAGAGTTGAAAACGAGACCGTCTCTCGATCAGACCAACTTTCAGGGAGTCAGTGTCTCACGCAGTCTGATTGTGTCGACGAGAGAGAGAAAGAGAGAGAGAGAGACTTTCCAGTTCGGTCCAGCATCCACAGAGAGAGAGAGAGAGAGAGGGAGAGAGAGAGTTTTTCTCCTGCATGACGTAGGTTGAGAGTATATTAATGAAATGGAGCAAGATGTCATCAAATGAGCATCTATTGTCATGTTGAACCCTAGCAAAGAACAATATTTATCATTTTTATTTATTATATAGCATACATTTGTATTTAACTATTCTTTTAGTCTCCGTGAAGATTTGGTTAATAATATTAGTAATAATAATAATAATAATAATAATAATAATAATAATAATAATAATAATAATAATAGCATGATAACAGGGAATAAGATGATAATGCTCAGAGCAACATTGAGCTTAATATATTTTAAACGATCTTAAGCGGTTCCAATTTACCTTGTAGCCTTGAGAAAACTCCACAACAACAACAAGAGAGAGAGAGAGAGAGAGAGAGAGAGAGAGAATGGTTAAGTAAGTGAGGTAAGGTGGTAAGAAAAGAGAGAGAGAGAGAGAGAGAGAGAAAGAAAGAGAAAGAGAAGTGAATCAAAAAGATCTAAAACAAGACATGCAAAATAATTAAGATAACTAAGTAGTAGAAGCCAAGTCATTGATTCTCTCTCTCCTCTCTCCTTCTCTTTCCTCTCTCCCCTCCTCTCCCCTTCCTCCTCTCTTCTCCTTTCCCCTCTCTCTCTCTCTCGACCGGAGAACACCGCCCCAGAATAAATAATTAAGGCGGAGATACGAGGCGAGTCGGGGGCCGGTGCAAACGCCGAATACTGAAGAAGGAGACCTGTTGTCTTCACTGATTCATAAACGAATCCTGTCCAGAGAGAGAGAGAGAGAGAGAGAGAGAGAGAGAGCACCGTCCGAGTGGGTATGATTAATGCCTGGGGGCAGGGATGGGGGGTAGGGGGGTAGGGGGGGGGGGGGACATATACTCGGCTCAATCCGTAATGACAAAGCATTGCTTTTATCCTGATTGGCTCACTCCTCACACAGTGACCTCACAGTGACCTCACGAAATTCAGGGGTCAGCCAAGATGGTCCACCCGCCCTTCCGCGTGAAGATGGAAGTCATCTACGAAGGTGAGACGACTTGTGACACCGAGGTCACGCATGACGTTTGTGAAACGGTTCCTGTGACTACTGAGACTGAGGTGGTGTCATTCGGAACATGCCTTTTTTTGACATCGGTAGTGTCACATGGGCATGTTGTCTGATATCAGTGTCACACGAGCATGCATTTTTTTTTCTTTTTTGCATTGACAGTGTCACATGGGCATGTTTTCTCGTATTGGCAGTGTCACTAAAGCGCATTTTCTGATAAAGGAAGTGCCACTTAAACACATTTTTGTATATTGAGTGTCATATGAAATTTTCTTATATTGGCAATGTCACACTTGCGCATGTTTTGTGATATCGACAGTGTCACATGGCCACATTTCTTGATATCAGCAGTGTTACATGAACACTTTTTTTGACATCGTAGGTGTCAAATGAGCATGATATATCACTCTGGAATTGTCACTCATCTGCATTGAGCATGTTGTCTGTCACTTGTAGTGTCTTGCAATTTATTTCAAATTTATTTGGCACAAAATTGAAGGTGTCACATATTTGTCTTCGTTAGGTAGTCGCCTTAAGAATGATGCAAAGATGACAGCAGTGTCATACGATCATTTTTGTTTGGTGTCACATGAGCATTTCTGTGCATCGTCGCACGAGCATTTTTGTGCGGTGTCACACTAACATTTTTGTGCGGTGTCATACAAGCATGTTTGTGCAGTGTCACACAAGGATTTTTGTGCTGGTCACAAGAATTTTTACACTGTGTCGCAGAACATATGTGCGGTGTCACGAGCATTTTTGTGCAGGTCCCCCTCAGCGCCTCGCAGCGATGAATATTCTGCCCCAGCCAATATTCCCTCTCGACTGGTGTCATGTCAGTGCTGTAGTGGTTTGTGGAGGTGTCGTACGGGCGGGAAAGAACTTTCGGCAACCTCGACTGGGGGGGCAGGTCCTTCCTGTTTTAGGGTTTTAAAGAGTTGACTTCAGAAGGCCATAGAATATCAGTCTGTGTCAGCTTCATTCTTTGTTGATTTCTCTCTTCTTTCCTCAAAGTGTGCCTTCCAGTCTCTCCACATGACCAGGCTTTTAAATAGTCTCTCCACATGACCAGGCTTTTAAATAGTCTCTCCACATGACCAGGCTTTTAAATAGTCTCTCCACATGACCAGGCTTTTAAATAGTCTCTCCACATGCCCTGGCTTTTAAAGTCTCCACATGACCGGGCTTTTAAATAGTCTCTCCACATAACAGGGCTTTTAAATAGTCTCTCCACATGACCAGGCATTTAAATAGTCTCTCCACATGACCAGGCTTTTAAATAGTCTCTCCACATGACCAGGCTTTTAAATAGTCTCTCCACATGCCCTGGCTTTTAAATAGTCTCTCCACATCACCAGGGCTGTCTTAAATAGTCTCTCCAACATGACCAGGCTTTTCAAATAGTATATCCACATGACCAGGCTTTTAAATAGTCTCTCCACATGCCCAGGCTTTTAAATAGTCTCTCCACATGACAGGGCTTTTAAATAGTCTCTCCTCATGACCAGGCTTTGAAATAGTCTCTCTACATGACAGGGCTTTTAAATAGTCTCTCCACATGACTGGGCTTTTAAATAGTCTCTCTACATAACCGGGCTTTTAAATAGTTGCTCCACATGACCGGGCTATTAAATAGTCTCTCCACATAACAGGGCTTTTAAATAGTCTCTCCACATGACCTGGCTTTTAAATAGTCTCTCCACATGACCAGGCTTTTAAATAGTCTCTCCACATGACCAGGCTTTTAAATAGTCTCTCCACATGACCAGGCTTTTAAATAGTCTCACCACATGACCAGGCTTTTAAATAGTCTCTCCACAAGACCAGATTTTTAAATAGTCTCTCCACATGACCAGGCTTTTAAATAGTCTCTCCACATGACTGGGCTTTTAAATAGTCTCTCCACATGACAGGGCTTTTAAATAGTCTCTCCACAAGACCAGGCTGTTAAGTAGTCTCTCCACATGACAGAACATTTTTTTAAACAGCATACTCCACATGGCAGTAGTAGGTATCTCTTTAAGAAAAAAAATAATAGCTAAGATATCCATAAAGAACTTAGCAACACCGCCATTATACAAAACTCGTCGACAGTCTCCAGATCTGTTGCAACTCTCTCTCTCTCTCTCTCTCTCTCTCTCTCTCTCTCTCTCTCTCTCTCAAAAGTGGCAGCAGAGGTGCATTCATCACTGGGCGAAAGATTAGTCTGTGTACTGGGTCGGTTGTTCTCACATCCGGATGGCAATTATCAATCGTGATTAATCTTTTGGTCTTGCCCAATGCCCCGAAGGTGCATAGAGAGAGAGAGAGAGAGAGAGAGAGAGAGAGAGAGAGAGAGAGAGAGAGAGAGAGAGAGAGAGAGAGAGAGAGAGAGAGAGACCCAGCTCTGTCCTTCGGATAATTACAAAATGTCCAAAAAAATAAAAAAATTTTTTAGACTAAATGAATCAAAAGGAACATAAAGAGGTGAATAAAATTATTCACGAAAGCCTTCATCTCTCTCTCTCTCTCTCTCTCTCCTCTCCTCTCTCTCTCTCTCTCTCTCTCTCTCTCTCTCTCTCTCTCTGAATCCGTCGAGTAACGGTAGAATGAATAAGTGCAGGTGGCAACTCGAATAATGACTTTTTTTTTTTTTTTTTTTCCTTTTTAAAGCTGCGACTTCTCGCTCCGTCGAGTTAAAATTTCTGGACCAAGAAATCAGTCCAAGGTTTTAAATTGATTTTTTATAGATTTCATTGAATTTGTTTATTTTTTTTTTAGATTGCCTCTAGGTAGCTTAGGGCGAGGTTTTGTGTCTCGCAGTGTTTTTGTGTAAATTGAATGAATGAACTCTTCGTTTTATTGGTCCTATTATTATTATTACTCAGTAGGTGAACCCTTTTCATATGGAACAAATCCACCAAAGGGACCACTGACTTGAGATTCACGCTTCCAAAGAATATTTATTATTATTATTATTATTATTATTATTATTATTATTATTATTATTATTATTATTCAGTAGGTGAATCCTATTGATATGGAACAAACCCAACAAATGATTGACTTGAAATTGAAGCTTCCACAGAATATCATGATATTCATTAGAAAGAAACAAGAGGAGGTATAGTGAAATGCAGAAAGAAGAGATCCCACTTATAAAATATTATGATAAATTAATACATAGATATATAAATAATCACTTTTCGAGTTTAGTTGATGTCAGCAAAAGTTTATATATTTTCCTAGATCCGTTCGTATTCTCCCACTTCCACCCGACTTTTATCAACCCTCTCCTAACAGTTGATTCATTGTGCATTGCAAGAGCTTTTACCTCCTGTTACACCTTTCAAACTTTATGAATGCCAGTGCTGAATGACCTCATAGTTCCCAGCGCTTGGCCTTTGGCCTGAAATCTATATTCTGTTCTGTTCCATATTCAAGGTAAACGTAGGATATGAGTGACATGAATACTGTATTCAAGTCACATTGCTTGATTAATTTAAAATTGATCTGAACACTGTTTAATAAAGACGTGACCCTAAGGTTTTGGTGACCAGAGCTCGGTGTTTTAATTGAGGTAGATATTCTGGAAAAAAACGCAACAGGTGGTTTATTGACCATACTGCGGAGATACACGGACATAAACACAAGGTCTTATTAGCCGAAGGCTTGTTTCATCGATTGTATCTCGGCGTTTAACTGACATTATCTCAATGTCTTATTAGCGTAAACGGTGCTTTATTAACTTAAGCGCCGTGTTTTATTGACACAAACACAGCTTTCCAGTGGCTCAGGCGCTGTTTTATTGACTCCAACCTCAGTGTTTTGCTAACATAAGCGCAAGATTTGAACGTCTCAAACAACTTTTATTTATTTTTTTTTATTATTTTTTTTCCCCGTCTAACAAAGCCAGTTGGGACGCCGGCACAAAAGAGGGATTAGATTTAATCCCTGACAGGTGAATGCGAGTGTGTGTGTGTGTGTCTGTATCTTTAGTTTGACAGAGTTCCCGATTCGAGACACTCTCTCCGGGGCAAACATTTTGCAAGTGACCAATCCGCATTCTTATAATGGCCCGTAATTGGCAAAAGCTACACGTCGGCCATTAGCCTAGGAATGCCAATTAAGATCCGAACCTGCCTCTCTCTCTCTCTCTCTCTCTCTCTCTCTCTCTCTCTCTCTCTCTCTCTCAGAAGTCAGTTGACTCTAGCATGATCAAGAGAGGTTTTGCAAGGCTACTGAGTTGACATTCTCCAAATTGGTGAGCAGTTTCTTAAATTGATTTATCACTAGTTTGACCCCGTTGGGGGGTAGTGCCGTCTGTGCACTAAATGCGGTGCACCGTAGGCATTGCTTTTTACTGTACTGCCGTTCGTATTCTCTTTCATGCAATTTACTTCCCACCCTCTTCTAACAACTGTTTTATGAGGTTTTCATTCTGTTATACCTTCATAACCTTTTTTACTCTCAGTTTCCCTTCCAGCGCTGAATGACCTCATAGGTCCGAGCACTTGGCCTTTGGCCTGAATTCTATATTCTTACCCAGTCTACATAACTCCTATCTATCCTGGTATAGTGAGCAAAGACGACCATGTTTTAGAACCTAAGTGAATTACACCGAAACTCTCTCTCTCTCTCTCTCTCTCTCTCTCTCTCTCTCTCTCTCTCTCTCTCTCTCTCTCTCTCTCTGTCTTTGTGGTCTGGTGTTGATTGATAGCGCGTCTAGTGTTTAAATAACAGTTTGTTGGCGTGAGTGCACTGCAGAAATGACAGTACGCCCTCTGTTTGAATGGCAAGTGTGAGGGCAGTGTTGCAGTGATAGTGTGCTCTTTGTTGAGAAATCAAGTGTGAGGTCACTGTTCTCTTCGTGATAGTGTGAGTTGAGGGGGAATTGTGAGGGTATTTCAAGCAATTTAGTATTATTATCATTACTATTATAATTATCATTGTTACTATTATTTAGAAGATGATCCCTATACCATATGGAAGAAGCCCACAGGAGCTATTGACTTTAGATTGAAGCTTCCAAAGTTTATTATTATTATTATTATTATTATTATTATTATTATTATTATTATTATTAGGAAGGAGGCCTTCCCTGAGGGCAGTAGCATTGAATAATATAGCTGTTTCGACGACATTTGATTTATATAGAATCTTCTTAATTCCTTATCTTTTTCTCATCAGCATGTATAGCTGGTATATCAGGTTTCCTAAGGAGATATAAAGCTTTCAGTTGTGTTAAGTTTATTTCCCTCTGACGTGTCGACACCGCACAGGCAGTCATCTAAGAAAGTATAAAAGTAAGTGAATTAAGATGACTGCCTGTGCGCTGTCGACACGTCAGAGGAAATAAACCTAAGACAACTGAAGTCTTTATCTGTCCTTAGGAAACCTAATATACCAGCTACATGCTGATGAGAAAAAGATAATGAGAAGACTATATAAATTAAATGCTGTTGAAACAGCTATTATTATTATATTATTATTATTCAGAAGACGAACACTATTCATATAGAACAAGCCCACCACAGCACAGGGGCCACTGACTTGAAATTCAAGCTTCTAAAGAATATTATGGTGTCCATTCGAAAGAAGTAACAGAAGGTAATGGGAGTCACTGAAAATAAAAAGAGATCGCTTATAAGAAAAAAAGAAACTTCCATATTAATACATAAATAGATGAAAATGTAATTGAAATACTAAGATACAATGAGAAATGATTTCAGGTAGTAAAGCATTGCATCTTCGCCTGAACCTTCGAGGTGTCCCAGCTGCAAGAGAGATCCTCAGGGGGAGCGTCCCACATCGTTTGTAAATTGGTGTGATCTCGTGTAAATGGCAGTGTGCTCCAGATTGTAAGCGATGGTTTGAGATCATTTTTTTTATTAAGGAATGGGGATGTGCACTATGGTTCAGTAGCAGTTTTTTAACTTTGGTTTGAATGACAGCAAAATCACACTAGTTAATATGTTAACTGTGGTTAAAATGATAGGAAAATCACACTAGTTAGTATGTTAACTTTGGTTTGAATGACAGGAAAATCAATCTATTTAATATGTTAACTGTGGTTAAAATGACAGGAAAATCACAGTAGTTAGTATGTTAACTTTGGTTTGAATGACAGGAAAATCACACTAATTAGTGTGTTAACTTTGGTTAAAATGACAGGAAAATCACACTAGTTAGTATGTTAACTTTGGTTTCAGTGACAGCAAGACAACACTGTTTGAGCGACAGTTGTCACCTGACAGCTAACAACTGAGGGCGTAGATTCACCCTGGCTAAGTGGCAGTCTGCGTTGCATAAGATTTTGAAAACGAAAGGGTTAAAGGTGGCGCTATTTAGGTCTTGAGGGAAGGCTAGATAGAATGATGATGATGATGAGCCTACTTCTTAACTGGCATACTTGCATATTAATGCATTGGTAATACGTGTGACTTGTCGGTTCTTTTCATTCAATAGGACTCGCATATGTTTCAGATGTTGCGTGATTAGTGGGCTAATGCGTGGTCTTATACTTTATTTTTAAACGTAATGATGTATAAACACACGCATATCTGTATGTATATATATGTATGTATGGTGTGGTTGTATGTGTGTGAGAGAGAGAGGGAATGAGAAAGAGTTTGGCAGATACATGGGTGATATATATATATATATATATATATATATATATATATAATATATATATATATATATATATATGTCTTCCCTATTTATATAAATATTTTAGTATCATTGAATATACAAGAAATCTTTACAAGTTACTATGAATCTCGTTCCTTCATAACCCTGATTTATTCAGTCAAATTTTACAAACTGATAAGTAAGTGTTATTTACAGAGTGGTCATTGAAACAAAATTCATTTTTGGAAGTGTTTGGGAGCAGTAATCCTCGCGAATAAAACGTTCCTGGTGATGATATCAAAACCTTTAACAAGCAAGTCTGTCTAAGGCGGTTTCGAAGCGATAGCACAGAGAAACAGCGAAACAAACAAATTGATAGATATCGTTGGCAATAAGCTGCAAAGGACATAATCCTGTGGACTTTGAGATCTGGGATCGTTCCTCAGCAGGACACCGCCCCCTGGAGGAGAGGCCCTGACCCGTCTCCCGTCCGAGTGTCCTCCTGAAGTCGCCAAGATCGGTTTGTGCAGCAGCTCCCTCTTCAGGGGCGGGTCCTCTTCCTCTCCACCTCCTGCTTCCCTTCCGGAGAAGCCGAGGAGCAGTCCCTCCGACGTGTCAGAGGTCCCCGCCCAGGCTTCTTCGCCCTCTTCTCCACCCGTGACGTCCGTCCCGTCACCCGCCGAAGAAGGCCGCCCGCAGAGCTCAGACGAACACCCACTGGAACCAGCTTCCTCCGTGTCTCCTACGTCGAAGTTCTCCCCGGAGGGAGATTCTGCGGGTCCATTGACGAGTAGCGGGTCGTCGAGTAGCGGGTCGTCGAGTAGCGGGACGTCCTCCGTCGTGCCTATCGCTCCGTCCACTCCGCCACCCATCCCAAAGGGTTCCCCGTCGGAGGACACCTCGCACTCGGCGGAGGGGGAAGGGGTAGAAGGGGCGGGAGGAGGCGAGATGAGTACCGAGGTGGCCTCGCCCGCGCCTCCCCTTCTGAGGGAGCCCGTCGATTTGGACTTCGAAGGTAAGTCGGTTGATCGGGGCCTTTTGGCAGCACAGGCTCTTCTCTAAGGGAATCAGACGCCAAGCGTGGACCTATGGACATGTCCCAACAAACAATAGGAGCCGAAGTAGGTTCAAGGTTGGTGGGGGATTATCACTTATTCTCTCTCAAGTTGGGTCAAGTGGACGAGGAATAAGCAACCCAGTGTGGACTTTTGGACTCGGGCAGCCTTAATCAAGACGATTTGTCTCCCTTTGAATACTTCTTAAAAAGCAATGAGATAATAAGATCTTCATTGTTTAGGATTCATTGTTTATATTGTTAGTATATATATGTGCGTATATATATACATGTAAATTGATGCTAATATATATATATATTATATATATATATATATAAATATATATATTAATAGATATATATAGCATCAATTGACATGTATATATATTACGCACATATATATACTAACAATATAAACAATGAATCCTAAACAATGAAGATTATATATATATATATATATATATATATATATATATATATATATATATATATATATATACTATATATATATAATCTCACATATCTGAATATCTTAGTTAGTTTGTTATTCTGTAGGTGAAGGCTCTTAGCGCATGTGGGCCGGTTCTAACCTGAGTTGTCTCGCTTTGCATGGCAAGAAGGCTCTGTCTAACGCACTAAACTTTCACACACATGAATGTAGAATCTGTTGGTCCCTTTCACCTGATATACCTGGATTTTTAATTGCCTCTTTAACCTCCTCATTCCTTGGTTTCCTCACATCCGGAGACCTATACCGTCTTTTATCCATAGGGGGGTTAGTGCCGTCAGTGCACCTCATGCGGTTCGCTATAGGCATTACTCCCTTAGGCCCCTAGCTGCAACCCCCAGTTCGTTCCTTTCACTGCACCTCCGTTCATATTCCCTGTCTTCCATCTTACTTTCCCCAACCCTTTCCTAACTATTGATTCATAGTGGAACTGCTTTGAGGTTTTCCTCTTGTTACACCTTTCAAACCTCTACTCTACTAATTTTATATTCTACTCATACCATTTCTGGCTTGTGAGGAGAGATTATTATTTTATTTTATTATTATTATTATTATTATTATTATTATTATTATTATTATTGGGCACAATTTTCAGTGTCGAAAATGATAACAATGATTGCAGGTCCACAATAATATCGCATGTGAAGTATATAAAGTGTTTAATGATAAGAGCTTTCGAACCCTGCACCAGGTTCATCCTCAGCGATATTATTGTGGACCTGCAATCATTATTATTATTATTATATATTATTATTTATTATTATTGATTATTATTAGTTATTATTAGTATTATTAATTACTTATTATTATTTAAGAGATCTTATTACTTTTACTTAACATCTTGCTTGCAACAGAAAATCAGTTATTACTATTATTATTATTAACTGCATGGCACAGCTCCAAAACAAGTATATACTATCCTTGGTACACTCCAGAAAAATATATACATGGAGATTTTTATTATTATTATTATTATTATTATTATTATTTTGATCACCCAGACATTCTAGAATAAGCCCCAGAGACTAATAATAAAATGGATAGGCTTTTTCTGAATACAAAGGCCATAGACCCATGTGTTGTAATGGCTTATGGAAGTAAGCCTTATATGTATTATGTCGTATTTAGCACTCCTGTGTAGCTTGAATAAACACACACACACACTGACGTTGATTTTCATGAATATAATGAGGGCTGAATCGTGACACAACAAAAAATGGCAGAATTAATTTCACGGTTACCTAGTCATAATAATTCCTTGTTGCGTCAAAGTCATCTTTGGGTTTTTATTATCATTCGTCCTTTAATCTTATTTCGTCTTTTATTTTATTTTATTTTTATTCTTCGAATTAAAACTGGTTTATAAAATATCCACTTAATAAGAGATCTGGTGGAGATCCGTTCTCTCTTATACGCCACTAAAGAAAACGGGCTCTGACGTCATCGCAGTTTGAGCGTAAACGCAAACATTTTGAATCGTTTCATACAAGAATGAACGCAATTTAAGAAATTTCGTCTTATTATGATTTGAAATGTGGAGATACACACATTGAATCACATTTAATTGGATCGTATGTTATTAGCAATACATTAGCACGCTCATAAACATCCAAAATAGACAAGAAAACTTAACTTTTATCTTTTGGTTCAAATCTTTTGTTTTCGTAGATTATTCAAATAACATTAACAAAATTTTTTATAGTCTTTTAGTATAAAATAACTACACGAAACTTATGAATGCGTTGATTAGCCTTTACATTATACGCTGTTACGTAGTATATTGATTTTTCAGTGATAGGTTTTCTCAGTACCTGTAGGTTAATATACTAATATAATATAAAATATGTTTAACTTTATTCTGTAACCCTCCTCAGTTGATAGTGTCGTTAATATGTATTATAAATTTTTAAACAAATATAACTTTAATTTATTTGATTTTTTTTATTATAGTGAATGATGACTTTATATAATATAATATATATATATAAGATATAATTATATATATATATATATATAATATATATATATATATCTATATATATATACACACATAAATATATATATTAAACTACATGTATATATATGTATCTCTATATAATATATATATATATATATATATATATATATATATATATATATATATTTATATATATATATATATATTTAAATAGTATAGTAAATAAAGGTAATGTCACGGATGAAAATATATAATATATTAAATATATAGTGTTCACGTGTATGTAGGTGTACATAGCTGTGTGTAGTACATAAAAGTAATGTTATTTTTCCTCTTGTGTTCCAGGTAAGATTGTCAGACCTATGCAGAGTCCCTCCAACGAGTTGGAACGTGGCAGGAGGGTAAGTTGGTATAGACCTGCGTTTCTGTCTAGTCAGAGAAAGGTTGCTGTAAGTTCTGTCTCCCCGACGCCAGATAGTTCATGCGATAAATGAATCTTGAGATTGCTCTTTTCTTCTTTCAGTGAAATTGAAGACTCTCTCTCTCTCTCTCTCTCTCTCTCTCTCTCTCTCTCTCTCTCTCTCATGGAAGTGTTTTGCACAGTAGTCTCATTTGTTATTCAGCTCTCTCTCTTTCTAATGGAAGTGTTTTGCACAGTGGTCTCATTTGTTTTTGAGCTCTTTCTCTCTCACTCTCCAATGGAAGTGTTTTGCACAGTAGTCTCATTTGTTTATTCAGACCTTTCTCATCTCTCTCTCTCCTCTCCCTCATCTCTCTCTCCCTTTCACTTTCTCTCTCTTCCTCTCTCTCTCTCCAGCGTCATCACTAGTTATAAATGGAAAATGATCTGCACAGTAGTCTCATTTGTTATTCAGCTTTCTCTCTCTCTCTCTCTCTCTCTCTCTCTCAGTAATGGAAGTGGTCTGCACAGTGGTGTCATCTGGTATTCTCCCGCTCTCTATACACATCTTGCTGTGAAACAGGAGAGATTCTCTCTCTCTCTCTCTCATCTTCAGCATCAGAAGAAGAGATCGAGGCAGAAAATGAATTAGAGTCAGATGCCGGAAAGAGAGACCAGAGTCTTATTGGGGAATGACGTAATCACCTGATTTGCGACTTGCAAATTCTCTCTCTCTCTCTCTCTCTCTCTCTCTCTCTCTCTCTCTGGTGATTTCTAAAGATGGTCTTTGCAACACCTTCCAGGCCACCCGATCGCACATTTATATGATATCTGTCGTGTTCTTGGACGTGTTTGCATTTTGTTCGCCCGCACTTTTTCTGTCCGCCCTCAGATCTTAAGAACTGCTGAGGCTAGAGGGCTGCAACTTGGTATGTTGATCACCCACCCTCCAGTCATCAAACATACCAAATTGCAGCCCTCTAGCATCAGTAGTTTTTATTTTATTTAAGGTTAAATTCAGGCAATGCTATAGGACAGGCCACCATCACCGGGACGTGGCTGAAAGCTTCATGGTCCATTTTTTACTTGTTTATATCTACTTTAATATATTGTGCTAGAAGGTATCGGGAGCAGTGTCCAAAGTCGTGTGTGTAAAATTGAATTAGGTTTGGGGCTAATGCCGTGTGGCATTCATTGATTGCATTATTCCTTTTATTTTTCCCGTAGAGTAGCAGCGCCGTCAGTGCACCTCACGTAGTGCACTTTAGGTATGACTTAAGGGTCTTCGCAACATCCCCTCAGCCCCTAGCTGCAACCTCTTATCATTTCTTTTACTGTACCTCTGTTCATATTCTCTTCAATCCATTTTACTTTCCACCCTGTCTAAAAATTATTTCCTAGTGAAACTGTGAGACTTTCCTCCTGTTACGCGTTTCAAACCTTTTTACTGGCAATTTCCCTTTCAGTTCTGAATGACCTCATAGATCCCAGCACTTTACCTAAAGTCTCTATTCTGTTCTATTATATTCCTTTTTTCTTAGCAAAATTCATCATAATCGAGCCTAGCTCGATTATGATGAATTTTGGACATGGGTTACCCAAAACTTTTCTACGGATATTCTTTGAAGCCTTGATCCTCATCTAGCTACATGATCTGACAGCCGGTTTGGTCGATGTTGACTATTGTTTTCATCCATTATTGATATTATTATTATTATTATATTCAGAAGACGAACCCTTTTCTCAAGGAACAATCCCGCAGGAGCTATTGACTTGAAATTCAGGCTTACAAAGAATATTATGGCGCCCATTTGAAAGAAGCAACAGAAGATAAATGGGAAGTACAGAAAGAGGTGATCAGTAATAAGAAGATATAAATTAAAATAGTAAATAAATTAATTAAAATGTAAGTAAATTATAAAAATACAGAAAGAATAGTCTTAGGTTAGCATTGCATTTCGTCTTCGCTTGGACTTATGAAAAAGTTCCAATGACACAGCATCCTCAGAGCGCCTCAGTGGCGTGATCCGTATGGTCTTGGCCTGCCACCTCGGTGGCCGCGAGTTCGATTCTCAGGCACTCCATTGAGGTGTGAGAGATGTGTATTTCTGGTGATAGAAGTTCACTCTCGAAGTGGTTCGGAAGTCACGTAAAGCCGTTGGTCCCGTTGCTGAATAACCACTGGTTCCATGCAACGTAAAAAAACGCCATACAAACAAACAAAAACGACATCCTCAGTAGAGGGGCTGTTCCACAGTCTCAAGGTGCGAGGAATAAAGGACCTCGGGAACTGAGAAGTTCGACAGGGAGGCACATTTAGTGCATATTAGGGCTTCTATGCAGCGAATCCTGCTCTCGGCAGGTAAATGGGATCAGGAATCGATTGTGGATGTGAAAGATCTCCGTTGAAATGCAGCTTGCATTAATATATGTCTCTGAACCTTTGTCTGCCACAGCTTCCTTACTGTATGAAATATGGGATGGATTGGATTAAGATAATACAGCATTTAAAGTTGACGTATATTTCCTTTTTTAATAATTGATCTCTTTCTGTTTTTCCCTTTACCTTCAGTTACTTCTGTCAAATAAACACTGTAGTATTCTTTTGCAGCTTGAATTTCAAGTCAGTGGCCCCTTTGGTGGGTTTGTTCCATATGAACAGGTGTTTTTCTTTTGAATATAATGTAATAATAATAATAATAATAATATAATAATAATAATAATAATAATAATAATAATAATAATCTTTCTTGGAAGTTTGAATTTCAAGTCAGTGGCCCCTTTGGTGGGCTTGGTCCATATGGACAGGTGTTTTTCTTTTTAATATAATGTAATAATAATAATAATCTTTCTTGGAAGTTTGAATTTCAAGTCATTGGCCCCTGTGGGCATATTCCATATGAATAAGGGTTGTTCTCTGAATAATGATAATATAATAATAATAAAATATAACCTCTTTCACACCACATGTGTTTCCCCATCCTATGTTCTTTTTTTTCAGCGGTGAGTCAAGCAATTAGTAGAAGGAGAATTAACGAAGCTTTCGTTTCCTAACCACGTCCAAATCCCTGACGTCAGTCCGAAGTCACATGGCCTTTGGCTGACATCATTCGACCACGTGTTACGTCTCTCTCTCTCTCTCTCTCTCTCTCTCTCTCTCTCTCTCTCTCTCTCTCTCTCTCTCTCACACACACAAAAGCAGCGGTAAATGAAGGTGCTTAGATGTGGAATAAACTTGAGTTTTGGATTGAACAGTGAATGATTTAGTTATTGGTGAGATTTAACCAATAGAAATATAGTTATTGGCGACATTAACTAATAAGGAAAAATTAGTTATTGTTTAGATTGTAATAAAAAAAATTTGAGATATTGGTGAGATTCTAATAAAGAAAAATTTAGTTATTGGTGAGAAGCAACTAATAAAAAAATTTAGTGATCAGTGAGATTCTAATAAAACTTTTTTTGATATTGGTGAGATTCTAATAACAAAAATTTAGTTATTGGTGAGATTAACTATTAAAAAATTTAGTTATTGGTGAGATTCTAAGTATTGGTTGAATTAACTATGATAGTATTTAGCTATTGGTGGAATTAACTATGAGAAAACTTAGTTATTGGTTGAATTAACTATAATAGTATTTAGCTATTGGTGAAATAAACTATGAGAAAACTAGTTATTGGTGTTATTAATTAACTATTAAAAACTAGATATTGGTAGAATTAGCTATGAGAAAAATAGTTATTGGTGGAATTAAATATTTAAAAACTTAG
Organism: Macrobrachium nipponense; assembly: GCF_015104395.2. Taxonomy (NCBI): domain Eukaryota; kingdom Metazoa; phylum Arthropoda; class Malacostraca; order Decapoda; family Palaemonidae; genus Macrobrachium; species Macrobrachium nipponense. Next base: position 49,833,114 of record NC_061095.1, on the reverse strand, counting down.
TTATTGGTTGAATTAACTGTAATAGTATTCAGCTATTAGTGGAATTAACTATGAGAAAATTAGTTTTTGGTGGAATTAACTATTATAAAACTTAGTTATTGGTTGAATTAACTGTGATAGTATTTAACTATTGGTGGAATTAACTATGAGAAAAACTAGTTGTTAGTAGAATTAATTATGAGAAAATGTAGTTATTGGTACAATTAACTATTAAAATACTTAGGTATTGGTTGAGTTAACTGTGATAGTATTTGCTTATTGGTGAAATTAACTATAAGAAAATGGTTATTGGTGGAATTAACTGTGAGAAAACTAGTTATTAAGGAATTATCTATAAGAAAATGGTTATTGGTGGAATTAACTAAGAAAATATAGATATAGGTGGAATTAACGATTTAAAAAAATAATTTATTGGTAGAATTAACTATATGGAAAGTCTCTTATTGGAATGAACTAAGGTAAAAGTTTATAGAAGGGGAATTAACCATAAGAAAATATACCTATTGGTGGAATTACCTATGATAAACATTAACTTAATTGTATCTAATGGCAGTGATTAAGGCATCCCCCGCCCCCCAGCTGTCGTTTCTTCCGCAAACTTTTGGGAAATTCGGGGCCCAGGGTCACTTGTCACTGGTAAACAAGGTCGGCGATATTTTTCTGACCTAATTCCAGGTCAGCGAAGAAGAAAGTCGAAGCGAAATTGACGGGAAATGAGGTGGAAACCGAAGATTGATGATTCTGGGTGAAGAGGAGAGAGAGAGAGAGAGAGAGAGAGAGAGAGAGAGAGAGAGAGAGAGAGCGAGTGTTAAGAGTTACAAGGATAAGGATGTCTCAAAGACTGATTAGTCCATCCGACGAAAAATCTTGTCCTCACTTATGTGTGTGTGTATATATATATATATATATATATAATATATATATATATATATATATATATATATATATATATATATATATATATATATATATAATATATATATATATTATATATATATATATCTATATTATTACACACACACACACACACACAGGTAAAATTGACGAAAGAAATGGGCTATTGATTTCGAGCATTTGTAGATTCCAGATTCCAGTTTATTTATTTATTTATTTATTTTTGTGTGTGTGGATTCCAAATCCTTCTCTTTGTGACGACGTTGCGTTCCAGCCTTTATCGGAAAGGCATATTAGTATCTGCTTTCGTAAGCAGATAATAAAGATTGATTCTATTTTAGCCCTAAATACTGAGAGAATTTAAGGTCGGTACATATTTAGATTTCAAACTCAAATAAAATAAGAACTACTGAGGTTAGAGGGCTGCAATTTGGTATGTTTGCAGCACTCTAGCCTCCGTGGATTTTAAGACTTGAGGACGGACGGAAAAACAAAGCCACCTCAATAGTTTCCTTTCACAGGAATCTAAAAATCTGTTTGGTGGTATTTAGGTCAAAAAATTTTGAGATTCTCTCAATTTATTTTTCGAGTTTTGTGAGTTATTGGTTTCCAGTGGAAACTGTTGTCATGGTATGATAAATACATGTCGTATGTAGCCCCATGACCAATTCTTGGTAGTCCCATATTAATATTTGAAGCCAGTAGCCCCATGCATAGTCGGTATTCCCATGTTGTATTCCAAGTAGCCAGTAGTCTCATGCGAGTAGGCATTCTGATTAGCCGCTTTGTGTCCTTTTTGTGTGTCAAGGATTTCCTCCGGTTTTATGTCAATGTTGATTTTTTTTTATTCGAAAAACGACAACATGAGAGAGACATTGGTCTAGACTCTGCCGTTTCTTTTGTCTAGAGAAGTGTTTCTCTCTCTCTCTCTCTCTCTCCTCTCTCTCTCTCTCTCTCTCTCTCTCTCTCACGAAAGGTCGATTAGATTAGCTTTTAATGTCTTGACAAATCGCCCAAGATAAGATAAGACTCGCTATCTCAAATTTGCTGTTAACTCGGTAAAGCACTTTGTCAAGAGCTTTATGAGATATATATTACACGTAAGAGTGACTTAGGCTTTTGATAAGTACATGTAGTAATAAAGGAAGAGTTAAATAGATTTGTATTAATAATAAAGGAAGAAATAAAAATATTTATATTTAACTGAGTTCATCTTAAAATGACAGCTCTAGATTCCGTTTTCTATGAAGGTGCTCAGTTGTAGAAAGGTATTATTGAATGAGCGTTAAACCAAGAAGGCAAGATTCTCTCTCTCTCTCTCTCTCTCTCCTCTCTCTCTCTCTCTCTCTCTCTGACCCTTTTTCGCGGTCCCTCTGCCCTCCCTCCCCTCCACCCAGGGCCATAAAGGGGAGGGGGAAGGGGGTCACACGAAAACTGGGTCAGTCTTCAAAGCTTGCCCCTGGCAAAGAGCCAGGTCAGACTTATACCTATAGTCTCGTCTTCCTCTTTGTGGTTATATAATATATATATATATATAATATATATATATATATATATATATATATATATATATATATATATATATATAGATAGATATTAATATATAATATCTAGATATATATATATTATATATACACACACACACACACACTTGGTGTCATTCACAGTAGCAGTCATATCCTTCCCATATTCGTGTTTAAGTTAAAGTGCAGTCTCCTATGTTATTATTATTATTATTATTATTATTATTATTATTATTATTATTATTATTATTATTACTGTAAGTTAGAGACAGAGAAGAGTATCGGCTTATTTTTTGGTCTTTTTTATCGGCTTGAGAGGGATTTTTTTGGTCTTTTTTATGAGAGAGAGAGAGAGAGAGAGAGAGAGAGAGAAAGAGGAGAGACCTTACAGACCTTACATCTTGTTCGGGTTGCCCCGGGTCTCTCAGTGTGAGGCACCTCTAATGTCTACCAGAGAGTTGCTAGTACATCTTCCGGTATATTTTGCATCTTCCAATCTTGGATGGTCTGGGATGCAGCTTAGATATTTGTCGAGCTTATTCTTAAACACATCTACGCTCACTCCTGATATATTCCTCAGATGAGCTGGCAACGCATTGAATAGACGCTGCATTATCGATGCTGGTGCGTAGTGGATTAATGTCCTGTGTGCTTTCTTTAGTTTTCCTGGTATAGTTTTGGGCACTATTAATCTACCTCTGCTTGCTCTTTCTGATATTTTTATTTCCATGATGTTTTCGGCTATTCCTTCTATCTGTTTCCATGCCTGAATTATCATGTAGCGTTCTCTTCTCCTTTCTAGACTATATAATTTTAAGGATTGTAGTCTTTCCCAGTAGTCTAGGTCCTTAACTTCTTCTATTCTAGCTGTTAAAAGGACCTTTGTTACACTCCTCTATTTGTGCAATGATCCTTTTGATAGTGTGGGTACCATATAATATTGCAATATTCAAGTGGACTACGAACATATGTTTTATAAAGCATAATCATGTGTTCAGCTTTTCTTGTTTCGAAGTGCCGTAACAACATTCCCATTTTTGCTTTACATTTTGCCAATAGAATTGCTATTTGATCATTGCATAACATGTTCCTATTCATCATCACACCAAGGTCTTTAACTGCTTCCTTATTTGTGATTGTCTCATTATTAGGTCCCCTATATGCATATAGCATTCCTTCTCTGTCTCCATAATTTATCGAGTTAAATACCATCCTATTTACCTCTGCCCAGTCATATACTTTGTTAAGGTCTCTTTGTAGCGCGTTCCTATCTTCATCACAAGTAATTTCTCTACTTATTCTTGTGTCATCGGCGAAACTACTCACTACCGAGTCCTACTTACTATCTATGTCTGCAATCATAATAACAAACAGTAATGCAGCTAACACCGTACCTTGTGGCACACCGGATATTACCTTAGCTTCATCCGATTTCTCATCGTTTGCGATAACTATCTGTTTTCTGTTGTGTAAAAATTCTTTTAACCATCTTCCTACTTTATCCACGATATTGTGTTTTCTAATTTTCTTCGCTAATATATTATGGTCTACCTTGTCAAAAGCTTTTGCAAAGTCTAGATAAACCACATCTGTTTCATTTTCGCTTTTCATATTTTTGTTTATGTTCTCACGGTGGACTAACAGTTGGGTTTGTGTACTTTTTCCGGGTACGAAACCATGTTGTCTTATATTAAACAAATTATTTTTTATTAAATGTTTCATAATATTTTTCTTCATTACCCTTTCATACACTTTCATAATATGTGATGTTAGACTCACAGGCCTATAATTACTTGCCTCTAGTCTTGATCCACTTTTGAAAGTAGGGGTAATATATGCTAATTTGTGCTCATCATAAATCTTGCCTGTATCTACACTTTGTCTTAATAATATTGCAAGTGGCTTTGTGATAGAATGAAACTACTTTCTTTAATAAATTAGCAGGGACACCATCAGGCCCTGCAGCAGCTCCATTTTTAATTTCATTAATAGCCTGCATAATATCAGCTTCATTAATATCTATGTCTGCTAAATATTCACTATTTTCGTCCCTTACTTTTATATCATTATCTTCATTATCAATTCTAGGGTGAATTCTCTCTTATATCGTTCTGACCATTTTATATTTTTACTGTAGAATTTGTATTTTCCATATCCTTCCCACTTTTTCATTTCTTGCTTATCTCTGTTTTCACTTGCTTTGGAATGGTCTGTTAATTCTATGACATTATGGTCTGAAATACTCGCAATATAAACTATTATTTCTTTAACATAATTCACCTCGTTCACAAATACTAGGTCTAAAGTATTTTCTTTTCTTGTTGGCAGGTGATTTATTTGTTGAATGTTGTATTCTAGTAGCTTATCTAATAGCTTTTCGAATTGCCTCTTATCTTATGCACTACTATTACTCTCTTTTTTTGTATGTATAAATACAACCACAATCTCCTATTCGTTCTTTCCAGTCTACGAAAGGAAAGTTAAAGTCTCCGGATAGGAGAAAGTCCAGTCCTTGTGATTTCTACATATATCATCCAATTTTTCTATTATTATGTCAAACTCTTTAGTATTAGGGGGTCTATATATTACTATGTTCATTAATTTTTCAGATTCAAATTCTACCGCTATTAGTTCACATTCTGAGTTACTATATTTCTCATATATTTTTCCTTGTTTTTTGTCTTTCCCATATATTGTGGTTCCCCCTTGATTCCTATTTTTTCTATCTGATCTATAAGTTTGGAACCATTTTATTTGATCGTCATTCCCAGTCTCTTGAGAGAGAGAGAGAGAGCGTTGACTCTCCAGCAAGAGTTTCAGCTAAAGATGAGAGAGAGAGAGAGAGAGAGAGAGAGAGGTCCTTATCAATGTCTTCTCCAATAACGATTTCAGATTAAGAAAAAAAAAAAACTCGTTTATCCGGAGGCCGTCGGCACTGGCAACTAAGTCGCCTATTGTTGCTCATGATGTAGCCTAGACATAATTTTAGTATATAAAAGGGCAATTATGGTTCCTATATATTTATATTTTGTGCGACTGAAAAATAGCGCCGGTGTGTCATGAGTAAGTAGATTTGCCTTCATCCAGCCCGGGAACGAACACACTCACTTGAAAGTTTACCTTGTCCAAGCTTTTAAACTTGTGTCTCGACCCTCTCTTTTCTTACCATTCTGTTGACCTTTAGCGTGTCCACTTTCATTCATTCTCATCATACTGCTGAATGACCCTGTGGGTCACAGTACTTGGCTTTATATAAGCCTAAATCATTTATCCCTGTCAGCAATGTTAGTTCAGTACTTGTATGAATGATGTCTGAGGAATATTTCTGAATTGACAAGGGAAGATTTTCATTCTGTGGCTTTCAATGGTCAACGCGCCTTATGACGTCATCCAAACTAAGTGAGATGGATGTCTTTCGACTTCCCATTGGCTAATCATTCCGATGACGCCATAAGATCTCGGTTATTGAGTACTTTGTGAATTTTCATTGGCCAGTCAATCCGATGACGCCATGAATTTCGCTTTGTAAAGATTTTCTCCCCTACCTGAATATCGGATAAAAATTTAAAAAATGTGTTGGAATTCTGACGTC
>NC_061095.1:49799605-49822105 GCF_015104395.2 Macrobrachium nipponense | reverse complement strand
TTTGCGGCATCCTTTCGGCCCGTAGCTGCAACCCCTTCTATTCCTTTTACTGCACCTCCGTTTATATTCTGTCTCGTCCCTCTGACTTTCCACTCTCTCCCTTCAGACCTTCTTCACTCTCGATTTTCCCTTCAGCGCTGAATGACCTCATAGGTCCCATCACATGGCCTAAACTGTATATTCTATTCTATTCATTCTTCCTCATCCTCCACGTTCAGTTTGGGAATCGAACGCAGATCCCTCAGTGTGTGAGTCGAAGAGCGTTCTAAACGACCGCTACCGCATCCAGCTGTCAAGCTTTCTAGGAACTGGCGAATTCTGGGAGTTTGGATTTCCTGTTAAAGCGTTCCGTTCGGGGGAACGGAGACCCCCTGACTCCCCCCTCTCTCTCTCTCTCTCTCTCTCTCTCTCTCTCTCTCTGTACCGTTACTTCGGTTCCCGGATTCCGGCCACTTTTGGCAGATGGATTTTGAAAGCCGTTGCTCGCTTATCTTCTTGGTTTTATGGACAAGAAGAAGAAAAGGAATAAAAGAAAGTAGCAGAAGAAGAAGAAGTAGGGAAAGAATCTTTTGCCATAATTACTTTCTGTATAGCTTTCCGTTTCTGCAAGATGAAGTTTCTGGCTAGTAACATCCCCCAAAAATGTAAATTCTGTTGATTGATTCCTGCAAAATATGCAACTCATGCCGAATCATTTATTACGAAATGGACGTCACGTTAAATAGGTGTCTTCCGAAATACTTGTTTTTTTTTTAGAAAATGTTTCAAAGATAACTATTGTCAAATCGTAAACAGTACTTCAACGTGTTGTACCAAAATTAATGAATGTCAAATAATCCACCATAGTAAAAAGTTTTGTACCAAATCCACAAGACCTGAAAGTTTTGTACCAGAAATAACTAAGGTCAGATACTCCATAGTACTTGAATGTTTTGCACCAAAAGTAACTCTCGTCAAAAATTCCACCATACTCAAAAGGTTTTGTGTCAAATAACTAGTGCCCAGTAATCCACCGTACTTGAAAGTTTTGTACAAAAAAATAACTGGTGTCAAATAATCCACCATACTACATAGAATGTTTTGTACCAGAAACAACTAGTGTCCAATATTCCACCATACTTGAAAGTTTTGTACCAGTAATAAATAGCGTCAAATAACCCACCGTTCTTGAAAGTTCTGTGACAAAATTTATTAGTGTCAAGTAATCCGCAATATGTGAAGGTTCTGTCAAATAAGCCACCATACTTGAAAGTTCTCCACCTAAAATAACTAGTGTCAAGTAATCCACCGTATTTGAACGTGTTTTTACCAGTTATAAATAGTGCCAAAGAATCCATCATATTTGAATTGTTTGTACCAAAAATTAGTGGTGTCAAGTAATTCATCATACTTGAAAGTTCTGTACCAAAATAAACGTGTTAAGTAATCCACAGTACTTATAAAAGTCCCGTCCCGCCGTAGTAGTTGCAGTAGCGATGCCCTGACTTCAAAGCTGTCGAAAGTGATAGAAAAACAATGGTGGTAAAACCTGGGGCTCCTTGACACCTGAGCCTCTCAGGTGTCCCATATTAGTGTGTTTGAAGTGATACGTACTTCGTCCAGTCTTTCTTTCAGATTTTATGCGTCAGTTTCTGGTTGAATATATGTAGATTTAACTCTCCATATGCAGATGCCATGTGTCGGGAACCCATCCCAGTTAGGGCTGGTCGAAACTAAAGCTCCAACCAAACTCCAGCACTTTCCGGATTGCCTCGTCTGGAATCCATCCCTGCTGGGGGTTGGTCGAAAGCACCCTGGTTGTAGAGAGAGAGAGAGAGAGAGAGAGAGAGAGAGAGAGAGAGAGAGAGAGAGAGAGAGAGAGTATATGGCTGCCATTTAACGGCCGGTTCTGTAAGCATCACTACCAAGAAATCGACTTGGAATATCTAATAATTAATACCCAAGGGAACTTGGACACACCGCGTCCCTCAAGGGACGAGAGAAGAGCTCCCGACGAATACCCTCTGGGACCCGCCCTTTAAGCCGTGTGCAGGTTGTCTCGTGGCTGACGTCAGCGAATAAGCCTTTACGTTTACTCTATGCGATTTCGTGTTATTTTAAATGCATACGTATTATGCATGGGTAGATATATTATGTATTTCATATGTCATTGTAAATTTTAAATGCTTCTTTTCATGCACAGTAATTTTTTTTTAATATTTTCAAGCATGAACATACGATTGTATTGAATAAAAAAAAATTATTATTATTATTATTATTATTATTATTATTATTATTATTATTATTATTATTATTATTATTATTATTAATGTTGTATGCTGGAAAACAGAGCTTTCAAACAATGATCTATTAAAAATAATGGCAGAATTCACAGAATTGATTAGATTCTACCATTATTTTTAATAAATTATTATTATTATTATTATTATTATTATTATTATTATTATTATTATTATTATTATTATTATTATTATTATTATTATTATCAAGAAGATGAACCCTATTCATATGGAACAAGCCCACCAAAAGGGCCACTGACTTGAAATTCAAGCTTCCAAAGAATATTATGGTGTTCAGTAGGAAGAAGTAAGAGGAGACAAAGGGAAATACAGAAAGAAGAGACTCCACTTATTAAGAAATTAAAAAATAAATGAGTAAAGTAACAAATAGATAAAAATGTATTAAAGTGGAAGGGGGAATAGTAGGATGGGTCGTAAAATTGCCTTAACACCTTTGCTTGAACAGCTGAAGTTGCAATTTGGATATTTACAGTTCTATTTTTTGGTTTTTTCCTACCTGCGTTATAGTGTATACCTGAAGCTTTGCAATATACGTATTTATACCTTAATCCATTGAACCTAACACTTCTCAGGTGGGAAGGTCACGCAATATATTTATTAATCGTATAATTATAATCCATTGACCTGAGACGTCTCAGGTGTGGAAGACTCTTATGACCATTTCAATCCGTCGAATTGAAACTAAAAAATGTCAGATAAATAAATAAATGAATCAATAAAATTAAATTGGTAAAGAAACACATAATCGGGAGAATGAACTCTGCGGGTTTTTCACCTGAATAAAAAAGAAAAAAAAAACTTCGACTTGAAGAATCCAACAAGAATCTGCATCATATACTAAAGCAATTGCTTTCAGAGAAGAAGAGAGAGGAGAGAGGAGATAGGAGAGAAAGCATATAAGCACTTTGGTAACCGTCCCTCCTCGTACTAGGTCACACGAGAGGTCACATCAAATGTGCATGCGTCCATCAAGAATGCACACACGAACCCTGTGTGCTTGTGCATGCATTGTGCATACGTCTGGCAGCGGGAGGCGCACCAGTTTTCGTGACGCACGGATGACGTCATCATCTGCCCTGATCAATATCACAGTATGGGACTTCTTGCTCCTACACGTGTATTTATTTCCCAAGTTTACAATATTGGTTTTCCTTCTGCAACAAAGGAAGTAATGGAAAACAGATTAAACGATTAGGTTAGAAATGAAAGGAAAGGAAGACGGAAGAAGGAATGAGTACAAAGAACATTAATCATCAGGAACAACAAAAAGCCATTATGTGGTTCGGCTACGACTGGACTTGTTTCCCTTCGTCAGTTGAGTGTTGTTGCAGCTGTAGTCACTTGGGAGAGAGAGAGAGAGAGAGAGAGAGAGAGAGAGAGAGAGAGAGAGAGAGAGAGAGAGAGATTCTTTTATATTTCAGTCGTCTGGAGCGAATGGTAATGCTACCAATAATTCAATGTTATGTGATTATTATATATATATATATATATATATATATATATATATATATATATATATATATATTATAAATTAGTGTGTGTGTTTGTGTACGTATGGATATTGTAAATAATATATAATCGCAATTCTTACTTTTGAATGTATTTCGGTCTGTATAATTATTTTGATAAATTATTATTATTATTATTATTATTATTATTATTATTATTATTATTATTATTATTATTATTATTATTATTATAAACTCTCTTGATTACAAGCAAGTAAATTATTAATTAATGAAGCCGAGGCCAACTCGACAACGAAAATTGATAAAATACAGAACGCAGTATATCGACCGATCTTCTGTGAACAAAGCCACCTCATTCCCATAAAATCAAATGACAAAGAACATAAGAAATCTGTAGTATTGGATGACAGAGAGAGAGAGAGAGAGAGAGAGAGAGAGAGAGAGAGAGAGAGAGAGAGAGAGATTCTTGAAAATATCAAAGAAGGGTGGTAATGCAAAAGAGGGTCATCCCCTTGTGACATAGCCAAGATACCTTTGTTCTGCATACCTACAGTGGGCCAGGGGATGCAGAGATTGGCCCCGTGCTGAACGACGGCATGTCTAAATAATTAAGAAATAAGTAGATAAATAAATAAATAAAAAAAATAAATGTATATGTATAGGTAAATTATTAGTGAGTGACTAAGTACAAAAATCCTGAAAAGTTCTCTTTGAGCCAACAGGTTTCTTGGGTGCTTTCAATTATCTTTCTTCTTCTTCTTCTTCTCCTTCATCATCATCTTCTTCTTCTTCTTTTCCTGTTGCATGCATAGAAACGTCCTGGAAGTCCTTCTTTCGTCATCAGTATCCTTCTTTAGTCTCGGCGTCAGCAAGATATCTGATAAAGGATGCTGTCGCCAGTGAGCCAATTGCTTTCTTGGTTCTTTGAATTATCTTTCACTTCCTTCTTCTTCTTCTTCTTCTTCTTCTTCTTCCTGAGCGTCAGCGAGTCTCTCCGATGAAGGATGCTGTCGACAGCAGCGCCTGCATAGCCAAACGTGACCCGAGATCACATCTTCATTAAGGACAACTCTTATTCCCTTGGTACCGGAACCGTTTGTAAACAAACGCCACTGATGCTCGTCAACGCCCGGTAGGAAAGACTGGTCTTGTACGAAGCAGAATGGGGAAGCAGTCTTACGTCACTGTTATTCCTCATAGGTCCGTACGTAGCCCAGATTAATCCGCGTCCGTTTAAGAGTTGGGGAATACAGGAAGTTGGTAGAGATTTCCGAGAGAAATAGAATAAGATAGATCTTTATTCTTAGTTCATTTGAGTTTAATTAGAATACGTGTTAGACGTTCATCATATTTTGATCTTGTATTTCCATAGTTTACTTATTTTTCAGCGATTCTCTCTCTCTCTCTCTCTCTCTCTCTCTCTCCTCGCTCTCCTCTCTCATTTAAGAAAGATATTTCAATTCTCTCTCCTCTCTCTCTCTCTCTCTCTCTCTCTCTCTCTCTCTCTCTCTCTCTCTCTCTCTCATTTAAAAGAATTTCAATGATCTCATTTAAGGAAGAAATTTCAATTTCTCTCTCTTTCTCATTTAATAGAAGAATTTCAGTTAGCCAGTTATTTCTCTCTCTCTCTCTCTCTCTCTCTCTCTCTCTCTCTCTCTCTCTCTCTCCCTCTCTCCTTTAAGAAAGAAATTATCTTTCTGGAATCCACTGATGATTTTCTCTCTCTCTCTCTCTCTCTCTCTCTCTCTCTCTCTCTCTCTCTCTCTCTCTCTCTCTCTCTCTCGAATTTGAAAGGAGCAAAACTAATAGGAAACCTTCTCAACGAAAACCTCTTGAGACACCTCAGTGAACTGAACTTTCAAAGTAAGAATCGGAAAGCTCCCAGAAGCTGGTTAGTAGTAGCACTGCATGCAACAGTTATAGTAAGGGAAACTAATAAAGCCACCGAGGACAAAAGAGAAGATAGAGAAGTCCCTCAGAGTGGCACAGTTTAATGCACAGTCTATTCGGAACAAAGTAGATCTCTTCAAAGCATTGGTAGCAAGTGAGGAATCAGACATAATAGGTATCACAGAAACATGGATACAAGAGGCAACAAGAGACTTCGTAGGAAAGTACCAGATAGCTGGATATAAATTGTTCAAAAAAGATAGACTCAATAAAAAAGGTGGAGGCGTTATGTCATATGTTAGGGACCACCTCAGTCCAATAGAATGTAAAATTACAACCATGCAAGAAGTGATTGGCATCAACTTAAACAGCCTAGGGAGGAAGATAACTCTAATACTAGTGTACAGACCTCCCCACCAATCACAAATGTCCGATGAGGAGCTGTATGCACTACCAGGACATGAGATAATCAACAACAAACTTTGCATAATAATGGGAGATTTCAATGCAGCAGTACATTGGGACACGATGACCTCCGCATCAAACGTAGAAGGAAAGAGACTTTTAGAATTTGTAAAAAATTAATTCCTCCACCAATGGGATGACAAACCCACTAGAGGAAGCAACATACTAGACATCGTCCTATCAACTGAAGATAATCTAATGTCTGACCTTTCAGTAGGCGGAAATCTAGGCAAAAGCGACCATAAAATGATCTCATTTCAAATTAATGTTCAACATGAAAAAGAGAAGAAGATATTAATGAGATTAGACTTCCTTCGACAAGACCTAAAAAAGCTAAAGGAGTACGTTAAAAATCTAGAGTACGACGAGAACACAGGTAAAGATAAACACTGGGAAGCCTTTCATGAGGCATACACAGAAAAGCGTTCTAGATGTATACCATTAAGGCAAATACTAACAAATGAAAACCCTTAGCCCAAGTGGTTCAACAGAAAAATTAAAAATAAGATAAGAGAAAGAGACAAATTGCATAAATCAGTAAACCCTCTCCAGCACCAATAGAAGCAAGCAATGCAAGAAATGCACAGATAGATGAGGATAAGAGTTGCATCAGTTTGTAAAGAAAACCCAAAGAATTCTTTGCACATGCTAATGGTAGGAAACCAATAAAAATAGCATAAGGTCCCCTAGGGACAATAGAGGTAACCTGGTGAACTCAGACTTGGAAAAAGCAGAGTTATTGGATAAGTTTTTTACTAGTGTATTCACAATTGAAGACATTACCTCAATCCCGGAACCTGCTATTAAATATGAAGGGGCAGAACCATTGGACAAAATGATATATACGGAAGAGGACATTAAAAACAAAATAGTCAAACTCAACAAGTTCCAATCTCCTGGTCCTGAAGGGATTCATCCAAGAGAAATTAAAGAGCTAAAAGAGGAGATAGTTCCTCACCTATATAAACTCTACAGGAAAATTGCTGAACAAAGAAAGGCACCAAAAGGATGGAAACTATGTAACGTTCCCCCAGTTTACAAAAAAGGTCCAAGAGAAGAGCCGGGAAATTATAGACCAATCTGCCTAACGTCGGTCGTTTGCAAGATTTTTGGGTCCATAATTGCAGATCGAATTCTATCTCATAGATAGAAACAACTTGTTGTTAAAGAGCCAATGCGGTTTCAGACAAAACAGATCCTGCCTATCAAACCTCTTGGAGTTTTTTCATAACATACTTGGTATTGACGACAGTAGTTGAGCAATAGATATACTCTACTTAGATTTGCTAAAGGCCTTTGATAAAGTCCCACACAATAAACTGATGATAAAAGTTAGAGCTTTAGGAACTGTAGGAGAAACAGCAGACTGGGTAGAAGACTGGCTAACTTACAGAAAACAGTGAGTCGTAATAAATGGTGAAGAATCAGAATGGGCAGATGTAACTAGCAGAGTTCCCTAGGGTTCTGTCCTAGACCCTCTCTTGTTTTTTTATTTACATTAATGACATCGATGTAGGCTTAACTAGCAGGATAACCAAATTTGCAGGTGACACCAAACTAGGTGTAAATGCAGCAGACCCAGATGCAGTGGAAAGTTTAAGAAATGATCTACTGAAAATAGGAGAGTGGTATAAAAAATGGCAAATGCCTTTTAACATAGATAAGTGTAAAGCGTTACAAATAGGAACAAACAACCCTCATGCCAGTACATGCTGCTTGGGAATGACATAAACAGTGTAGAACAAGAGGAGGACCTTGGAGTCATTATTACCAAGGACGTAAAATCCACAAAACGGTGCATAAAAGCCGAAAAGAAGGCACAGAAACTAGTGGTATCCATACAGAGGTGGTTCAATTACAGAAACAAGGAAACGGTGCTGCAGTTCTACACATCAATAGTTATACCCCATCTTGAATATGCAGTATAGTTTTGGTCACCATCACTAAGAAGTGACATAAATAGATCAGGAGTACAAGCAAGAGCCACAAAGTTAATTCCATCCATCAGGCAAATAGGTTACCGAAGACGACTAGAGAGCCTGAACATGTATGGCTTAGAAACACGAGGACAACTAATAGAAAGATTTAAAATACTGAAAGGCATAACAAAAGTAGACAGTAAGCTATTTACATTAAACGAAAACCAGACAAGAAATAATGGATGGAAACTAGAACTGAAGAGATACAACACATCCCATTGCTGGAACTTCTTCAAATACCAGATATGTGACACATGGAATAAACTGCCACCAGAAGTTGTAAACCGCAACAGTGTGGAAGAGTTTAAAAGAAGTTAGACAGAATCATTAGAAGGACACTGTGAATGAACAGTAAAACCTGCTCCTAGAGATAAGTGAGCATACGATGTCTCCTCGAATGGACTTACAAGTCTTTGAGACATCCTAATCCTTGTAACTCTCTCTCTCTCTCGAAGAAGAAGAAGAAGAAGAAGAAGTAGAAGGGAAATGTCATATATCTCCCGAGAAATATCACTTCCCCTTTGGCAAACTTTGTCTTTTAGCGACAAAATTCCCTAATATCTTTTTCCTCTGTTCCATTTCTCTCTCTCCGTTCGGTTTTCTGCCGTTCCTGGCGTCCACAACTTTATTCATCGTTTCTGTTCTTTCCATATTGTTCGGTTTGACGATTTCCTCCCCTTTCGTCTGTCCGGTTTGTTATCACTCTCCTGCAATTACTTTTTAACATTACATTTTAATATTACTTTGTAATAATAATAAGAATATTTATATATCACTTTCGTTGTGTGTCCTGCATCTGTAGTCTTTATTATTGGGCAAAGAATTTCCAAATTCTATATATTAATAATAGAAATTGATTAATCCTATTAATGAAAAATGAGTAATCCTAATATATCCTTTGCCTTATAAACTTGCTAGAAATTACTGTCATATCTTACTGCTCTAATGTTATTCCCCTTTTGTATTTAGTACATTTTCGTCTATATATTAATTTTTTTCCTGTATTTCTCTTTTACTTCCTCTTACTTCTTCCTAATGAACACCTTGATATTCTGTGGAAGATTGGATTTCAAATTAATGGCCCCTTTTGTGGGGTTGTTCCATATGAATAGGGTTCTTCGTCTTCTGAAAAAAAAAAAAATAATAATAATAATAATAATAGTTATAAGGCGTGATCCGACCTCCAGCTTACTCTGGACGCGTGTAAGATTTTCCCCTCATGCATATGTGTTGTATATATTCCTAACTTTTAACATATATTAAAACATGCTAAAATCCACGGGACAAATAGAGCGTGTTTCACCAACGAGAACTAAAATGAATACGCTATATTTCATTGGAAATCATTTTTCTGCACTGTTTAACAAGCACATTATTTATTTTTTTTATAGTTTCATTCTAATAGATAAATCAGACATCCTATTTTAAAATTCCCGTATCTTTAAGTCAACGCAAAACACCTTTTTCTGACCGTTTTGGGGTCTTCCATAGACCTTTCCTAACACCCCCACCCACCCAACAACAACAACAACAACAAACAACAACAAAGTAGCTTGCAGGCTTACTCCCCGACTAAGCAATAGTAATGATGGTAAAAATAATAATGATTGCTTGTTAATCCTTTATCCATGTTTGTTGCATAGGCGGACTCTCTTATTCTTACCTGATCTATCCATCAGCCTCTGCCTTTTCTTGTGCTTATTTATATTCTTCATCACTCTCTCACTCTTTTCCACTACGTGCACATGATTCATCCCAGATATACTTTTGGTTCTTATCCCCACCTTTCGTTTATTATTATTTTTATTTAATTTATTGTTTTTTTATTTTTTTTTTTTTGAGTGCTGGGATAAGTAGGGTAACTATAATTTGTCTCGATTCTTTGATAGGGAAATCGTTTCCATTAACATGGATCCATTTTAAGTTAGTTGGAGAAGCTGGACATCTTAACAGCTTATAATTCGTGTGGTTTATGTCTTGGCTATATGTTATTATATATATATTTTTGTTCAAGGATTTGAGCGTTTATGGGTAAATATATTTCATGCAAATGTTAGAAGTGGAGTATTGTAAGTGATGTTTAAAATAAATAAATTTTAGCAAGTAGTCGGCCCTTTCGCCCCCTCCCAAACACACACACAATGACTCGTAAGGGGTAGGCATTGCTTACAGTTCTTTGCAGCGACCTTTTCATTCCTTTTACTGTACCTCCGTCCGTATTCTCTTTCTCCCATCTTATTTTCCATGCTCTCCTAATAATTGATTTCACAGTGCAGTTGCGAAAGCTTTTCTTCCCGTTACGCCTTTCAAACCTTTTCACTCTCAATTTCCCTTTCAGCGATGAATGATCTCAGGTCCCAGCGCTTCTTGGCCTTTTGGCCTAAATTCTGTCGTGTGCCGTTCCACGCACAAAGGGATCCTGACGCCTTCTGTCTAATCAGGTTTAGTTTCGATGTTTGCAGAAGTGGAAGACGCACCCAGATGGCGGCTGATTAGCTGCCGATCGTGTTGTGGGAAAGCGAAATTTTTAGGTCATTGTGTTGACGCCTATATCGTTGACGTAAGCTCCGGGGAACGGTCATTCAATTAAACTTGCAACAACAACAGTAGTGAGAACAACAATGACTACAACAACAACACGTCATCTATAATGCTGTTTCTCTCTCTCGTAATGAAAGGATTTTTTATTTTTTTTTTATCTCAGGGTGATAAGACCAAGAATTGTTTTTCTGCTTAAGTTTATATATTATATATATATATATATAATAATATATATATATATATATATATACATATATATTCATATTTATTTTATTTATTTATTTATTTATTTACTTACTACCAGGAGATTCAAATATCTCCGTCAGTCCAGGACAGATTGTAATTTTTGTTGAATAAATATCTTCGCTTGATACCCCATCCAGTTTCAATTGTGCAAGTGATAAAGTTAATATATATATATATATACATACATATATATATGTGTGTGTGTGGTGTGTGTGTGTGTGTGCGTGGGGGGTGGGGTTGGGTGGGTGGGGGTATGCAACCAAATAGATATTTTTACAGTTCAGATGATACTGAGTTGTATGCAAATTTTTGGACATTTCATAATCAATTCTTTTGAGGTAGAATTCTCTTCATTATTATTATTATTATTATTATTATTATTATTATTATTATTATTATTATTATTATTATTATTATTATTATTGCAGGTTTATTTAAATATTAGATATTATTTGTGTTCGCTGAGTCTAGTTTTTTCTTTTATTTCACTTCGCGTTTTACTCGTGCTAATAATAATAATAATAATAATAATAATAATAATAATAATAATAATAATAATAATAATACATTACATAAAATGCACAAGCAGTACTCCCATACAAAAAATCTGCAGGCACACCAGCAGTCAAACAAAGTGGTTTGTTTCACAAGCACAAAGAACAAACACGGTGCAGTAGTTGTCACCAGCTAGACACACACACACACACAACTGGTCCCATGATGATCAACGTGACCTAAATTGAATAAACATCTCCCTGAGGTCAGTTGGGATGACCTGTGTTTGTAAACTCTCTCTCTCTCTCTCTCTCTCTCTCTCTCTCTCTCTCTCTCTCTCTCTCTCTCTCCAGAAGATTCAAAACCTTCAGCAGAGGTGTTTTGTAGATTGAAAATCAGTTATAGTAGGGTGTTCTCGTATGGGGGTAATGCCCACAGTGCACCTCACACGGTGCACTGTAGGGATTACTTGAGATTCTTAGCAGCGTCGCTTCCATGGCCCCCTAGCTGCAACCCCTTTCGTCCCTTTTACTGTACCTCCGTTCATATTCTCTCTCTCCCGTCTGACTTTCCACTCTCTCTAACTACTCCAAGTTTCCGTCTCAGCGCTGAATGACCTTGTAGGTCCCGGCGCTTGGGCGTTTAGCCTGAATTATATATTCTGTTCTATTCTAATATGGGCTAGGATAATTTATTTATTTATTTATTTTTTATTTATATATTTTTTGCTTGCTTGCATGACCTTCAAGGGTCATACGGCCACCAAGGCGGAAGAAGTGGCCATGTTGCTTGCAGCTTCTTGCTCAGTGTCTGTGCTTGAATGCTTGCGACAGCTAATAATATGGATGTTGTGGTCAGCTGAACCTGTTTGTGGAGAGAGAGAGAGAGAGAGAGAGAGAGAGAGAGAGAGAGAGAATTTTGGAAGGAGATAGAGGTATGTCCAAACACTGTTATTTTAGAGAGAGAGAGAGAGAGAGAGAGAGAGAGAGAGAGAGAGAGAATTTTGGAAGGAGATAGAGGTATGTCCAAACACTTTTATTTTAGAGAGAGAGAGAGAGAGAATTTTGGAAGGAGATAGAGGTATGTCCAAACACTGTTATTTTAGAGAGAGAGAGAGAGAGAGAGAGAGAGAGAGAGAGAGAGAGAATTTTGGAAGGAGATAGAGGTATGTCCAAACACTGTTATTTTAGAGAGAGAGAGAGAGAGAGAGAGAGAGAGAGAGAGAGAGAGAGAGAATTTTGGAAGGAGATAGCGGTATGTCCAAACACTGTTATTTTATAGACCTACACACACGCGTCACATGTACGTAAATGTCTGGAGAGAGGGAGAGAGAGATTATGAAAATTTGAGATAGATATCAGAGGGTCACTTAACATAAATATATCTGTCGCGATTCGGACTTTGGACGGACAAAGAGACAAGGCGATGGGACGCTATCCAAGAAACGCTTCGTCTCGTGAGAACGTTCGCAAGAAACATGGCCGTTACATCGTGTTTCCCTTTCTCGTATCGGGCTTATTCCACCGAACCCATTGGGCCTGATGCCTGCTGGTTCCTGGAGAGAGAGAGAGAGAGAGAGAGAGAGAGAGAGAGAGAGAGAGAGAGAGAGAGAGAGAAATCCCAATAATGTGCTTTTATTTCTTTGTAACTTGCCATAGAAAATGGCACATGGGTCTTATGCCAGGAAACTCATAGAGAGAGAGAGAGAGGGAGAGAGAGAGACCCTTTTGGCCAGCAGCCAGTAGGTCGTCCTCTCCCGTGGGGGGGGGCAAACCATTTAACGAGATAGATTTCTGCGTTGTTCGCGAGTTCCCAACAACGCAGAAACAAAGGTGTGATCAGTGGCAAGTTCTTTCTTATGAAACTCCTCCTATCGCCATTTTGAATCGGAATTTAATTTTGAGATTAAATTTTTATAATTGGAACTTAATTTTATGAATAAAATCTTTTAAATCGGATTTTGATTCTGAGAATAAATCCTTTAAATCTGATTTTAATTTTGAGATCAAATCTTCTAAATCTAAATTTAATTTTGAGATTAAATCTCTTAAATCTGATTTTAATTTTAATATTAATTCTATTAAATCGGATTTTGATTTCATTGTAAACATATATTTATAAAAAATTTGTATGGATATTTTTTCCGTTAATTTCTTTAAATATAAAATTATTTTTTAAATATACGTAATTCGTGTAGTAATTGTGAATTTAGTTTTAGAAATATGATTTTAAAAGTAATTTTTAAAATATTTTAAAATGATTTTAAAGTCTATGTTGAAAAATATTTTCTCAAATATGTTTTTCAGAATAAAGTTAAAAATACATAATTTTTTTTATATGTAATTCATGTAATTATATGTAACTGCATATGAATAATTATTTGAATTTCAATTTTGAGAACACTTGCTTTTGAATGTGGCTTTGCATTGCTATCTCGTCGAAGCTGGGAGGGAATTACGAACTCGAGAGTCATTCACATCAAACAATTGCAGAATGAGGAATTCTCAAAATTCCTCTGTACTCGCGGAGTCGTCTCGTCCATCTGTCTTGACCTCACAGTCGGTAGGAACTAAATCTTTTTGGCAATGACCTGACAGTGGAAAAATATTTGCGCAAATTGCCTAATATCTGTAGGCGTGACTTGAGGTTCTTAGCAGCGTCCCTTCGGCCCTTTTTACTGCACCTCCTTTCGTATTCTCTTTCTTCCATCTTAGTTTCCTGGACTTTCTCCTAACAATTGATTCATAGTGCTACTGCTAAGGGTTTTCCTCGCGCCTTTGGTTTCTAGATTCTATATGTTATTCTCTCTCTCTCTCTCTCTCTCTCTCTCTCTCTCTCTCTCTCTCTCTCTCTCTGTCTGAATGGCAAAAATGAAATATCTATAATTATTCAGTTTTCAGACGTGTGGAAAAAGTAACAATTTTGAGAAAGAAAGAATATATATATATATATATATATATATTCTGAATATATACATATATAATATAATTATATACAAATATATAAATATATATAAATATATATATATAATAATATATATAAAATTAATTAACTAATTATATAACACACGTCTCCTTTCCTTGTCACATACAGAACTAAATTCTGTTACAAACAGAATTATAAAATGTTACATAAAAATAAAAATAAAAAAGCTTATGGAAAATGTCAAGTCTGCATAAGACTCCAAAAATGGAATGATTATAAAGCCACGTTACAACGGCGTCCTCGACTGAAGTAGGTAGATTTGTTCAATGAAGCAAAATACCGAAATAAAAACAGGTTTATCTTTGTGTGGAGCAGAGATAATCCTCGTTATTCGTAGAGTTTAATATTATTAAAATGTCAAGGTAAAACTGGTTAATGTTGAGAAATCACTGCGCGATTTGCACAATGATGTATCGTATTTCTACCTCGTAGGTAGGCAGTGCCGTCAATACACCTCATTTGGCGCACTGTAGGTATTACTAAACGTCATTTGCAGCCTCTCCTCAGCTCCTGGCTGCACGCACTTTTATGCAGCCTTTTTTACTTTACCTCCACTGCCCCTTCCTTACTTCAGTCTAACTTCAATCTTCAATCTCCTTGTACTCTCATCTTTTCCGGATCTCCTTAGCTGTTCAGCCTCTCCAACTCTCTCTCTCTCTTTTACACTTTTACAGTATCTTGGGAGTTGGATGGCCGTACATAGGTTCCCCAGTATTGACTTGGCAGGCAAAACACCACTCCCCCAAATCGCGATTTTTTTATTCTTTTTTTTTTTATTTTCGAGTTATAATCCTAATCTACGCATTTTATCGAAAACATTATTATATACGAAATTAAAGTAGATAAAATTACCTTTCTAATGCTATATAATGATACATACTTTTCTTCGTTAGTATAGTACTTATGATTCAACAAATGATGTTAAAACCCTGAAAATATATATAAATTAAAATATAAAAAAAATATATAAAATGGTGTATAATGATATAATATATCTTACTCAATTTGTGAAGGTGCTATGGTTCGAAAAAGATTCCCAATTAAACCAATACATCAATTAAAAGGGCCAGTTGTTAAAATCTACGGGAGTAACACAGCAGATTTCACTGCCATTATTATTATTATTATTATTATTATTATTATTATTGTTGTTGTTGTTGTTGTTGTCGTGTTGTTGTTGTTGTATTGAAAATAATGGTTATTTCAGCCGCGTTTATGTTGTCATACAAGTTTCTCTATTCTTCTTATTACTGACTTTTCTTCTGTACTCAAGTTGGCTATTAAAACGCCAAATAGGGGATTCGTGTCAAAAACGTGGTATATGTGAGATTTCAATATATTATACAAAATGCCGTACAAATTGGATCTTAAGACAATTTGCATTGCATTTTGTATAATATATTCAATTTGAGAAATACCACGTTTTTGACACGAATCCCCATTTGGCGTTTTAATAGCCAACTTGAGTACAGAAGAAAAGTCAGTCATAAGAAGAATAGAGAAACTTATATGACAACATAAACGCGGCTGAAATAACCATTATTTTCAATAAAACCTGTATTAATGAAGGTCTTCTTCCGGCATATTATTATTATTATTATTATTATTATTATTACTACTACAGCCGGAACTCCGAAAAATGCGACGGAGGGGGGGGGGGGAGGGGGGGGGGCACACGCGAGGCTTACCTGCCCTTTACCTGTCCTTAATTGGGCGCGGTTTTATTGCAACGCGAAGATATGTTGCTTTGTTGCAGTCTGAAGGGGATTTCCGCCCTTGATGGCTGCCCTTGTAAGCACTGCCTTCGAACTCTGGATATCATTTCATTGTCTTGTTAATCGTTCAAATTGAAATGTTCTGTTGAAGCATTGTACTCGTGATTTTGTTTTTTTGTTTTTTTTTTACATTTTGTTTTTTCAACATTGAGAAATTTTTTGAAATATTGTTAAATACTTATTCTCTCTCTCTCTCTCTCTCTCTCTCTCTCTCTCTCTCTCTCTCTCTCTCTCTCTCTCAAATATACATCCATACACACATATCTATAAATATATATACGTATATATATATATATATATATATATATATATATACCATATATATATAATATATGTATGATATGAGTGTATACATATGTATATATGTATGCATGCATGTAGAAGTTATTAAAATCTATATTAATATCTTCCATTAATGCCACAGAGTTATAAAACTCAAAAAGTAGAGACAAACATAATATCTAATCTGGGAAGAAAACGAGACCTGCCCCTGACCCTCGTAACACTCCCACGAAATCCTTTGCATTCTCCACCCCCTCTTCCCCTACCCCTCTGGGCCATCCGGTGGATCAAGAGGGAACCTTGGATGATACCCAGGGGAGGGGGGGAAGGGAGCATGGCCCATCACCACGCTGCCCCAGCTGGGCGAAGCTCTCTCTCGTCCTCAAGTGAGCTTTTGTGTTGTCATTTCCAACGCGATGTCAGCAGCCATCATGTGACCAACTGACCCTTTCAGGGGAGTGTTTTATTTACTATATTTTATCTGTATTCTCCTCCAACTATAAACATTTAGCCCCTTTGGAGGGCATTGCCGTCAGTGCGCATAACGTGGCAGACTGTAGGCATTAACTCGAGGTTCTTTGCGGCGTCCCTTAGGCCATTAGCTGCACCCATTTTGTTTCTTTACTCTACCTCAAACTAGTGTTTTAATTATTGTGTCTCATCTTTATTTTATTTAAGCTAAACATGGGGATGTCCCCTTTGGAGGATGGCAGTGCCGTCATTGCTCCCCACATGGTGGACTGTAGATATGATTGTAATAATGATAGTAATCATAGAGACATCCTTTATGTTGTAGGTGTAATTATATATTTTAGAATTATACAATGGAGAGCTTTCATAATTTTTGAGACTCATGCTCCTATGAGATATGAATAATAATAATAATAATAATAATAATAATAATAATAATAATAATAATAATAATAATAATAATAATACCTTAATTTTCAGCACAGGGTCATATACGTCTAACATACAAAGTATAGACAATACACTACACACAATCTAGATACGGGAGATAAAATGACTAAAAGTGATAATCATCAATATCCACACAGTTGCTGAAGTAGAGGAAAAACTAGTATTCATAATGGTGGTAATGACAGTAATAATAATGAAAATAATAGTAAATATATGAATATTTATCACTATTAAAAAAAACTGGTTTGTTTGCAGCGTACCTTGTTTGTTTGTTTGTTTTTTGTTTTTTTAACCTTTCTCGCTTCCTTTCTTCTTCTAGCTTTTCTGTCAGGCCCCTCTAACTCTTCTTTTTAGCTGCCTTATTATTATTATTATTATTATTATTATTATTATTATTATTATTATTATTATATTATTCAGAAGACGAAGAACTCTATTCGTATGGAACAAGCCCACCAAGGGGGCCACTGACTTGAAATTCAAGCTACCAAAGAATATTATGGTGCCCATTCGAAAGAAGTAACAGAAGATAATGGGAAATACAGAAAGAGGAGATCAGATAATAGAAAAGCAGGAAAATCAACAAATCAATAAATAAACAGACAAAAATGTAAGTAAAATATGAAAATACAAGATGAATTGTATGAGGGTAGTAATGCATTGCATATTCCTTGAATGTCGTCCTTACAAACTTTTGAAAGATGCCTACAGCGCACGGCGTGAGGTGCACTGACTACATTACCTACCTACTGGGCCATGTGGCTATTGATTGAGTGATTAATAGCCATTCAGTGTCATTCCTTGTTTGGGAAAATAGTGGCAAGTATCTATTTTGTGACGTACACGTCTGTGTTGGTTGCGGCAGCCAGGCGGTCCACACCAGGCCTTTTAATTACTATAATTCTCTCCATATTCAATTTGAGATTCATTGAAGAATCGATTCCATAGGAGTTTAGCGCCGCCAGTGTACCTCACGTAACGTTCTTTGCAGCGTCCCTAGCTGCAACCCTCATTTTACTGTACCTCCATTCACATTCTCTTCTTCCGTCTGTTACTTTCCACCGTTTCAGCGCTGAAATAAGTCGATTTTTCCCTCTGCGAAATCCCGCCAGTAAAACGCGACTTGGCAACTCACTCGGCCGCTCAGCTGATTCCCGACCGACCCCCTATGAAAAGCTCTGCGTCGAGCGCTCGTACGTCAGTCAGTCACTAAGTCACGGTGAGTGAAGTTCGCGCCCACTCTCGCGATCGAGCGCCCCCGCGAGATTCCGCTGTCGACATCAAACGCCTGTGTGTGGTTGCGATGTGGTCCATAGACTGCAGAAGAATTCTGGTCCCTTTGATGCGTTTCGTTAAGAGATTTTGATGAGTTTTCGAAGGAAAACTTGAAACGTTGTGTGGTGGGAGGGGCCGTCGCTTTTAAATGTTAAATCCGATCGTCTTTCGATATCGGATATTTTTGTCATTTGGTTCGATTTCTGCCGTTCAGCTGGTTTTCGTTTCATTTTTTTTATTATTATTATTCTATTCGTTCGCTGATGGATGGCAGAGACTTCTGAAAGAGAATTTTGACGTGAATTGAAAGTGTATATATTATTTTTATTCGTTACTGTAAACGAAAAGTAGTGAATTCATCCGTAGGATCTCTAAGAATTGACCGACCCTGCTGCATTCCTGTCTTCCGTTATTGGGTAGAGTAAGAGACACGTCTCCTTCGCAAGGCCTTCCAGCCGCTCGTGCAAAGAGGTCCTGGAGCCTTCCTCGGGGAAGATGCAACTTACTGGTGCCCTCAGGAGGTGACACGCCCTCCCGAAGACGTGACTGCATGCACGACGAGCGCAGGAACTCGGAAAAGGTCCTCCCGAAATCAAGAGGGGCCGATTGGTGGTCAGTGGTTCATTGACACCGACTCGAAGCTTTAAACAGCTTTAAAGGTTTTTTTGGGGGGTGGGGACAGGACGCAGCTTCAAGCTGAAGCTGAGAGGGTGGGGAGGGCGGGTGGGGAAAAAAAAAAAAAAGGGTATGGGTTTTAAAAGAACCCGAAACGAACGTAGTAGGAAGTGATCGGGGGCAGACCCACCTGGTGCTCATTGGATTACTTTTAAATGTTGAGAGTGTCGTAGTATCTTTTGGGCTGCGATC
Source organism: Macrobrachium nipponense (assembly GCF_015104395.2). Taxonomy (NCBI): domain Eukaryota; kingdom Metazoa; phylum Arthropoda; class Malacostraca; order Decapoda; family Palaemonidae; genus Macrobrachium; species Macrobrachium nipponense. The sequence continues at coordinate 49,802,615 of NC_061095.1, read as the reverse complement.
TCTATCCATGACAGGATGCTGCGCGCGCTTGCATCCACAACTTCCGGTGGTATTTGGGACGGGAACGGAAGGAAGATTATTCTCTCCGTTACTGTGGCCTTATTATCCGCTCGCCCCCCCCCCCCTAACTCTTCCACCCCTCCCCACCCATCCCACCCATCCCTGAAAAAAAAGACAGAGGCAATGCACGCACGAAGTTACGCAATGTCAAAGGCATATATGTACTATATAAAACATATTACATTTCGATAAGTGATTCACACTTGACAGTGAAGTCTACTGCAAATTATTATTATTATTATTATTATTATTATTATTATTATTATTATTATTATATTATATAATTAAGATTTACTAGTGTGCAAGGTATAAAATATATTGTATATTTTGCATATTAATGCTGTTTATCTTGTTTATTTATATTATTGTGGATTTCCATTACTTGCCAGTTTAATCACGATACATTGAAATTATTATTATTATTATTATTATTATTATTATTATTATTATTATTATTATTATTATTATTTCAAGGAAGTATAACCTTTCCTTAAACATTGCAAAGGTAGTTGGATGTTTCTTTCAAAGTAATTACGAAACTGAACATGATTATACATATAAAATTTAATTTGATATTAGATCCAATTCATGATGTCACTCGATTACAAAAATTACTTGGAAATTCTATTGTCATTTTCATAGCAGAAACTTTCACCTTTATTCTACTCTCTCTCTCTCTCTCTCTCTCTCTCTCTCTCTCTCTCTCTCTCTCTCTCTCATATTTCATTCTTATAATCATATAATCTCTCCTCCCTTCTTTCTCTCTCTCTCTCTCTCTCTCTCTCTCTCTCTCTCTCTCTCTCTCTCTCTCTCATATTTCATTTATAATCATATAATCTCTCCCTCCCTCTTTCTCTAAACTACTCTTCTCTCTCTCTCTCTCTCTCTCTCTCTCTCTCTCTCTCTCTCTCTCTCTCTCTCTCTCTCTCTCAACGACTTATTTAGATTTGATATGTTTCCGTACTTATAACCTTCCATCTTTCAGGTGGCGTTTTTTTTTTTTCTATAATCGGGTCTGGGCTATTTACTTGAACTTTTAAACCACTCTATTGGCTTCTTTATCACAAGTATTTGACGACCACAGCGTTTGCCTCTAGAACCCAGCTCCCTAATTTGAGAGAAGATTAGAGGAAGGAGAGAGGAGAGAGAGAGGAAAGTGAATTATGGCGTAAAAGAAAGAAGACAAAGAAAAATTAATTTGTAAGAGAGAGAGAGAATCAAAATCAAAAATCAAGAGAGAGAGAGAGAGAGAGAGAGAGAATTGTGGCCGTAAAAGAAAGAGACAAAGAAAAAAATATTTTGTAAGAGAGAGAGGAGAACCAAAATTCAATCAAGAAAGGAGAGAGAGAGAGAGAGAGAGAGAGAGAGAGAGAGAGAGAGGACTATTGAGAAAGTGAAAGTAGAATTATATTTTATGTAATTAGAGAGAGAGAAAGAGGGAGACAAAAGAATTATTTTGTACATGATTAGAGGTAGAAGAAAGGAGAATTATGTGAATGGAGAGAGAGAGAGAGAGAGAGAGAGAGAGAGAGAGAGATGATTATTTCCTGCCAGAAATCAGAATGTTTCCCCGGAACAAACTCCTAAATTGTTTGATTGAATGGGGCGGTTTTGAAAGGCGGGTGTGGGGATGGTAGGGGGAGAGGGGGGAGGGCCCACCCATTGTTAGGGACAGGAGGAAGTAAGATAAGGGTGATGGGGCGTGTCTTTGCCCCAAGGCGCCGTGCGTGGGTTCAACTCCCCCCCCCCCCCCCCCCCCCCCCCCCCTCCGACGGGAATGACACTAAGGGTCTTCTTCAAAAAACCAAATGAGAAGAGGGAAAGAGGGCAGTGGCCTTATGTACCTCGGAAAGCTCTGGATTACAGAAGAAGAGAGCGAGTTCTGTAGTTCCTGAAGAATTTTTTTTTTTATAGAAAGAACCTGTGCGTGTTTGGATGCGTGAACGATTATGGTACTAATATTGCGAAATTGTATACATACATACATACGTCTATGTATTTCCACATACTATATACATGGGTGAATTCTTTATAGTCATAAATATTAGGCCTCAAACATCGTTTTATTTCCAATTCGTTAATCCCACGAGTCTTAGCGCTTGGCCTTTGGCCTAAATTCTATATTCTGTTCTGTTACACCCAAAAGGGGAAATTGCATATACCACTGAATTACTTGGCATCCGAATACTGAACTCTGATCCTCTTCTGTTTCTAGCAAGAAATATTTTTTTTAATCAGTGACAAACCCAACCAGAGAAACACAACCAGTTCATATAGATGTAAGTGTACATAGTTAAAGTGACAGACATTGAAAACCCATAAAGTTTGAATACTGAAGTGTCTTTATGCAAAGGAGAGACGTAACTTAGTCGAACGTGTCCCAAACCGCTCTTAAGATGTGATAGACAGATTTCTATAAACTGTTCCTCAAAAGAAACACAGTATTTTTTTCTTCAGCTGTTTCTCTCAGGACAAAAAAACATAAAGGTGCAGCTGATAAGTCCTAAATTAGCATAAATTAAACCGTCCACAAATATAAATATAGAAATTTTTATAAATATATAAATATATATATATACAGTGTGCCCTCTGAAAGTTGGGCATCCGAAGCACAATCCGTACCGCACAGAATCACAATGTACCCAATCGCACTCTGTTACATGGATATTGTCACGGCAATGCCCATTCCATGTTACCCCATCAGAGATTTCACAGGTGAGCTTATTAATATTATTATTATTTTTGTTGTTGTTGGTTTTATAATACAACTAATATCATATATCACAAAGTGCTGATTTTACCTTTAGCAACTACCTACCCTTACCTAACCTAATACATGATTCTTATTATCTACAATGATGCAATGATGCACATAGACTTGTTTCTTTAGCCTAAATGTTGTGGTATCCAAAAATGATCAGATAAAACACTCTGTAAGTTTGGTTGGTAA
>NC_061095.1:49784605-49794605 GCF_015104395.2 Macrobrachium nipponense | reverse complement strand
AAATCCACAAACAGTGCATAAACGTAGAAAAGAAGGCACAGAAACTAGTATGATACATAAAGAGGCAATTCAAAAACAGAAACAGGAAACGGTGCTGCAGCTCTACACATCATAGTTAGACCCCATCTTGAATATGCAGTACGTTTTGGTCACCACACTAAGAAGGACATATAGATTAGAAGGGTACAAACAAGAGCCACAAAGTTAATTCCATCATTAGGCAAATAGGTTACCGAAGACGACTAGAGAGCCTGAACATGTATGGCTTAGAAACGCGACGATTGCTGCGAGGACAACTATTAGAAACTTTTAAAATACTGAGAGGCATAACAAAAGTAGATAGTAACCGTAGTTTACATTAAACGAAAACCAGACAAGAAATAATGGTTGGAAACATAACTGAAGAGATACCAACACATCCCATTGTGGGAACTTCTTTACATACAAGAAATGTGAGACGTGGAATAAACTGCCACCAGAAGTTGTAAAAGCAACAGTGTGGAAGAGTTTGAAAGAAAGCTAGACAGAATCATTAGAAGGACACTGTGAATGAACAGTAAAACCTGCTCCTAGAGATAAGTGAGCACACGATATCTCCTCGGATGGACTAACAAGTCTTTGAGACATCCTAATCCTTGTAACTCTCTCTCTCTCTCTCTCTCTCTCTCTCTCACACGCATTATATATGTATAGTATAACCCGTCTCTTATTTTTCCTTGTGGATTATGTGTTGATAAATTAATCTCGTGGAAAGGTGATTATAATCATCATATGTACTATATATATATACTATATCCCTCTGCTTTGATACGTATCAATATATATCTAACTGTGTATGTGTGTATGTATGTCAGCGTCAAGTTCTGCTTCAGGCAGACCTGGTATAACCAGGAGGGGCGAGAAATACGGGTCTGGTGACCCGTGAGGTCGAGATGACAGCAAAAACGCCCTTTTCAAGCACTCGCCAGATTACAGGTGCAAGGGTCCCGTCTTGTGCAATTTCCCACGATGACGTCACGATTAACGACCCGCGCTATCGATTGGTTGTATCTGCAGTGACGTCACGTCGTGCGTCTTCGTCAGCAGCCTCTCCCATTGGTCATACGTCGGTGACGTCACGTGCACACCTTGCTGGCCCGTTATTGATTGGTTGGCGAAAGCTAGGGAGTAAGACACTCCCATGCAGTGATTGGTGGGTTTGACGACGACGGTGCTTTTGCCGTCGCGAGGTCGTCCCTTTTTGCCGAAAAATTTCAGTCATGCTGGTAGTGGAGTTGTTCGTGTGGATGTAAGAAATATAAATAGATAATATATATATAGATATATAGATAAATAGAATATACTATATATATATATATATATATATATATATATATATATATGATATAATATATATGTGTGTGTGTGTGTATTATTATATATAATGATTAATTAGGGTATTTTTTATGTCTGCAAAAAATGCTTTGATGTATGTCAAACGGTAATCTCTCTCTCTCTTCTCTCTCTCTCTATCTCCTCTCTCTCCTCTCTCTTCTCTCTCTCTCTCTGCACTTGACACATCGCCCCCTAAGAGAAGTGTGTGTAATGTTCAAAAGCACTTGGATCCTGGTCTGTAATTTTCAACATTCCAGTTGTTATTTGTGTGTGTGTATATATATATATATATATATATAACTATATATATACTATATATTATTTCTAAATTATATATATATACATAAATTAAAATACATACAAACTTTAACTGTCATACCACCTAGCACAACCAAGCTTCCTAATATTGGTGTCTGCATGTCAACATCCTTGCAGATGGTAATTATATATATATATATATATATATATATATATATATATATATATATATATATATATTTAAACTCATAGAAATTTTAACCGTCATACCACATAGCACAACCAAGCTTCATAATATTGCTTTCTCGGGTGTCAACATCCTTGCAGATGGTATATAATATATATATATATATATATATATATATATATATATATATATGTGTGTGTGTGTGTGTGTGTGTGTGTGTGTGTGTAAACACATACAAATACACACACAAAAGTTTTAAAACTTTAACCGTCATGCCACCTAGCGCCACCAAGCGGGAGAGCCTCATAAAAGCTCCCTCTCTGGTTGTCAACATATGTTCGCAGAACTTTGTCGTGACTGAGCGTGACTCCTTTTGGAGCATCGGAAAGCGATGCCGCCGAATTCCGCTTGGACTGGAGCATTAGTGCACACACACGCCTCTGCATTACATAACTCTCTCTCTCTCTCTCTCTCTCTCTCTCTCTCTCTCCACAGCGGATGGAGGGAGCGCGAGATAGATAGATACTTCGTGTTCTGTTCAGTATCGATCCCACGGGGGCCTGGCCCTCTAAATAATTGAGGAGGGTCCAAGCATTTTGGGAGGCTCGCCCCTGGCACCCCCCGTCTTCCCTCTTCCCCCCCCTCCCTCCTCTCTCTCTCTCTCTCTCTTCTCTCTCTCGCTCTCTCTCTCTCTCTCTCTCTCTCTCTCTCTCTCTGGGTTGGATTATTATTGTTATTATTATTATTGTGGTGGTTGTTTAATATTGTTTAGTAATATTTTCGTTGGGTTAATTGCTTGTTCACGTAAATTCGGATGGTTTGAATTTAAATAAAAATTTTAGAAAAAAAAATGTATAATTGTTAATATTACTAAGTAAACATACATTGTTTATATATATCGCAGTAAGTATAAAATTATATACAAGCAAATATATACACACAAATATATATATATATATATAATATATATTATATATATATATTAATATATATATATATATATATATATATATATATATATATAATGTGTCTGGCTACAAAATGTTGGGTCTATCCTATAATTAGCGGCGGTGACACGTTTCCCATCTAGCCAAAGAGAGTTTAATCCTAATCCAAAAAAGGACCACTTCTAGGGGCTTTATTAGGTAAAGTTCAGTCGTGAGATATATATATATATATATATATATATATATATATATATATATGTGTGTGTGTGTGGTGTGTGTGTGTGTGTGTGTGTGTGTATGTATGTATGTGTGCGTACATATGTATTAATGTGAATACATGTGTATATTCAGTGTATATATATATATATATATAATATATATATATATATATATATATATATATATATATATATCTTTGTCTTGACGAAAGGAGGATGGTGATAGACAATCCTTCTATTACTATGACTTAATCATCCACACACGAGGAAAATGGCAGCCCCGATTAAAAGCAGAGATGCCAAATCTACTAGATTATCACCCATTTCCCCCGATAGCTTCGAGCGGGGTTGAGGAAATATGGCAGCAGTGCTAATCGCCCTTCGTAGCCAGACTTGTATAGGAAAGTTCGAAGAAGGTTCTTCCAGATCCGTGGAGCCACCAAGGAAGCCCTCAAGAAACAGCGACGAAACGGCCCCCGTATTTGGAAAAGAAACAGGCTTTTGAAACCTCCTGTTATGTCTGCAGGCGTTTCCTCGCGGGTCGCTGGCGCCGACAAACCAAACATTTTCTCAAATGCTGTTTGGGGTGGGGGGCGGGGGGTGACGTGTCCCTTCTGCTGTAAAAGCCGTGTATTGTAGTACCGTTCTCATATCGAGAGGAACTCCTCTGGGTGACTGTCTGCCATCTTGTTTTTCTCAAATGTTTTGGGATGAGATTGTCGGCCTGCGCATTGCTCGGCGATGGCTGCAGCCTTGCACAGTTTGTTAGTTCCTTGTTGGACGAGTGATTTACCCACGTGCTCCTCGCTTACCGATTCTATAGTCCCGAGTTCGATTCCCCCTCTGCCAACGTGGAATCAGAGGAATTTGTGTCTGGTGATTAGAAATTGATTTCTTGGTATACTGTGGTTCGGATCCCACAATAATCTGTAGGTCCCGTTGCTCGGTAAGGAATTGGTTCCTAGCTGCTGTCCAGATATTTTCTATAGAAAGAGGTTTTGGGATTCTTCTCAGATGTCATCATTAATCTGCAGCGGCTAGTGCCGTCAGTGCACCTCACGTGTTGCACTGTAGGCATTTCTTGAGGTTATTTGCAGCCTTCCTTCTTTAGGCTCCTATAGCTGCTACAGCCCCCCTTCCGTTCATTTTACACTACCTCCCCTCATATTTGCCTTCTTCCATCTTACTTTTCTCATCGCTCTCCTATTAATAATAGTTTCATAGAGGTTTTCCTCCTGTTACACCTTTCAGGCCTTTTTACTCTCTGTATTTCCTATCTGCTTAGGTAAGGCTGCAGGACGCACTGGGAGTAGGATCATCCGCCAGTTGGAGTCCTTTTCATAAACGGAAGAACTACTGTCGCCATATTTCCCAATCATTTCGAAGTTGGAGTCCAATGAAGGAAGGACCTATGGGAGAGGGAGGGGGGTGGGGGGTTGGTTGGCGGAAGCCAAATTGGGCTGAGGGCAGGCTGGGGGGAGGGGGAAGGGGGAAAAAGGGGAAAGAGATCGAAGTGGATAGATAGATAGATAGATAGATATCCAGCGGCGATCACAACAAAGGACCTCAGACGATCTTTGTGAAGTGGCTGCTTCTATTTGGCCCCCCTTCCTGAAGCCCTTTGTTGCTCTTCTGCCTGAGGGGGAGGAAAAGCTCTCTCTCTCTCTCTCTCTCTCTCTCTCTTCTTCTTCTTCTTCTTCTTCTTCTTCTTCAAGTGAATAAATCTATTGTGCGTTAAGTTTTCTATTACATATTCCAATAGATGGGAATTTTTCTTCCCACCACTGCCAAGCTTTGGAAGTCTCTGCCCTCTTCCGTATCTCTTCCCTCGTGGTTCAGCCCCCTCCTTCAGCCCTCTTTCAGACCTGGGCTAGAAAAGCGGATGCAGTTTCCTCCCTCTCTGGACTTCTTGGAAAATCACCAACACGAGGTTATGCCGGTTTGATGAATATCCCAAGTCATTCAGTTCCAAAATTTGGAATTTTCTACCGTCTTCTGTGCGCAGGGTCTCTGTCAGTCCAGCAGAGAATCTCAGAGATGTCAATCCTGCATAAGATCCTTATATAATCTTAATCCTGTCCATGATCTCTTCCAATCCTGGGCAGGATCTCGGTCAATCGTGCATAGGATCTCTTTTTAATCTTAATCTTGCGCAGGATCTTTTCCAGTCCTGCATAAGATCTCTGTCAGTCCTGCACAGGATCTGTTTAATCTTAGTCCTACAGTGGATCTCTGTCAATTCTGCCTAGGATCACTGTTTAATATTAATCTCTTTCGATCTTGCAGAGGATCTCTGTCAATCCTGCGTAGGATCTCTGTTTAATCTTAATTTTAATCTTAATCCTGCACAGGATATATTTCAGTCCTGTGCAGGATATCTGTTCAGTCCTGCAACTCTGCGCAGGATCTCTGTCAGTCCCGCGTAGGATCTCTGTCAATCCTGCGTAAGATCCGTGTCAGTCCTGCAATCCTGTGTAGGATGTGTCAGTCGTGCGTAGGATCTCTGTCAGTCTTGTGCAGGATATCTCTTCAGTCCTGTGCAGGATCTCTGTCAGTCTTGCAATCCTGTGCAAGATCTCTGTCAATCCTGCAATCCTACACAAGATCTCTGTCAATCCTGCAATCCTACGCAAGATCTCTGTCAATCCTGTGCAGGATCTCTGTCAGTCCTGCAATCATACGCAAGATCTCCATCTGTCGAAGGAGAGGAAGGATTAATCAGAAGGGCCTCCTTATCAGCACGGACCGCAAAGGCGCCTCCGTCGGGCGAGGGCCAAAACAGAAGCCCCTTATTCTCGGGGCTGATATAAAGAGGCCCCTTGGAGGCGAGGGCCTCGGTGCGCGCGCGCGCGTCTAGGCAAACAGAGAGGCGCAGCTACGCAAACACTGAATCACTAATGAAATGTGGGAAATTAGAAGAAGAAGAAGAAGATTGGTCTTAAGGGGGTTGTCTGTCTGTCTGTCTGTCTGTCTGTAAGTGTTCTGAAAGTGACGTCAGTGTCTTTGTTCTGGCTTTGTTTTGTCTTTGCTTCAGATTGGCTGTTAGGACATTGGTAATTAGTTCAGTGGTTGAATTGTTGAGTATTGGATAAAAGTAAAGATGTTAAGTATTGATTGCATTCTCTCTCACACACACAGATACACATATGTATATATATAATATATAATATATTTATATGTTTGATATAATTCGATGGAATTCCAATTGAGTATGACCATCCACCTACATCTGGTCAGGAATCGATTGGAAGAATTTGAGAATCTCTTATTAGAACTTTGAAATAAACATTTTTTAAACTTCAGCCATTTCATTTATGTAAAGTAGCTTTTCATACCATCTTGCAGAGGAAAGGAAATTGTATAAATGCTTATTTCATTTAAAAAACAGAAATTTTTGGGGGAGGGCATTCTCACTATAACAGCAATTTCACAAAAGGGGGCGGGGGCGATTTCCCTTCCGGAAAAGAACCATTTTACAAAGGGGCCACAGAAAAAAAAGTGGCACCTCACAAGCAGAAAAGGACCACTTCCCAAAGGAGCCACATCAGAAAGTGGGGTGATTTCTCTTGCAGAAAAGGGGCACTTCACAACGGAGCCACATCAGAAATTTGGGGGGTGGGGGGCAGGGATCTCACATTGCAGAAAAGGGCCATCTCAAATCAAGCATATCGCAGAGAGGGTACCTTCACTAAATGGGTCATCTTCACAAAAAAAAAAAAAAAAAAAAAAAAAAAAAAAAGGAACCATTTCACAAAGAGGACCAGTTTTAAAAACCATCAACAACTTCCACAAACAGAAAAACGTCCCTCATAAGAAGAAGAAGAAGAAGAAGCCCTAACCAAAAAGTCAGCCAGAGCAGCAGTAGCAGGAGCAGGAGGAGCAGGAGCAGGAGCAGTGGGAGGGCCGGGTAGGAGTGGTGATGAGGATGTCATTCAGACGGGAGACAAGTAGGGCAGAATCAATCTACCAGGCAACATATTGGCTTTGATCTTCCCCACCCAAAAGGGATCAATCGGGTTATATTCCCATACCAGGCAAGAAGATGAAGACCCAGAATATTCGGGCTGCTTTGATTATCGTCTAATAACTGGCTGGAGAGAGAGAGAGAGAGAGAGAGAGAGAGAGAGAGAGAGAGAGAGAGAGAGACGCATAGCAGGGAAGTCACAAAGTATGATGGATAGTCAAAGATTGTAAAAAGGGTGAAGATCAGTGGAATTTCTCCTAAGAAAATTTTTAACACTTGATACTCAACTCTCTCTCTCTCTCTCTCTCTCTCTCTCTCTCTCTCTCTCGTCAAATTGCCTATTCAGGCATGTGCTCACTCCCTGTCTCATGACCCTCCCCCCCCTTTCCTCCCAATTCCAGGAGGTCATTTCCCTGGAATGTTGCAGAGTGCCCTGCAAATTCCAGTTACAGAGGTTCGCAAACTTCAAGCTCTCAAAGTAAATTGTGGTATTTTTTATTTAAAAATAAATATCAGTTATATTTATAAAGTCAGATTGATTTTGCTTTCTCGTTTTCCTGTTCTTTCTCGACAATAAAGGTATGTTTTCATTTTTTCTGATCTCATTGTTGGAAAACACGGGAAAATATAAAATACTTATTGTCTGAAAGCGAAGTATTCCCATTTCAAAATAAAGTCTCGCAAGATCAAGAGAATGCAAAGTCATGCCTTGCATTATGCAGACGACATCCCAGAGTCGAGCAGCCCGGGAGAAAGATGAAACTGCGTTGAATTCACTTTGTATTGACTTCATTTTCCGTGTCCATAACTCCAATGAATATGGAGATCGACCCACTTCGTGGCAAATGGCCTGGTCTTGGCCTCTGCAAGAAATTCCATTTCCTGGATATTGAAACTTCAGCAATGATAACCTTGAAGGAGAACTGCATTGCTAATATTTTGGAACCGGAACTGCATTGCAAATACTCTGGAAACAGGGACTGCATTGCCAATACTTTGGAAACTGGAAATGTATAGTCAATCACAAGGATATGGAAACTCAGCGATGACAATCAGGGAAGTGGCGCTGCATTGGTGGTAACTTAGAAGCTAGAACTTTGGAAAGTGGACTAGCAATAATTTAGGAACTGGAACACTAGTGCTAACCGTCTGGAAACTGGAACGCCAGTGATAACCGTCTAGAAACTGGAACTGCATCATCAGCCGCATGGATTGTAAAATCCAGAGATGATAAAATGTAACCTGGAGGTGTATGATAGTAACATGGAAGTTGATTTGCATCGACAATATCCTGGAAACTAGATCTGCATTGACAGTTATTTTGGAAATTGGACTTGTATTGACAATAAACTGGAAACTGGACTTGAATGGGCACTAATCTGGGAAGTGGATTTGCACTGGACTTGCATTGTAAATAATCTGGAAACTGGACATGTAGTGGCAATAATCTGGAAATTGGTACTACGGTGATAATAAGCTGGAAACTGAACTTGAATGGGCAGTCATCTGGAAACTGGAACTATAGTGATGACCTGGAAACTGGAATTGAATAGACAATAATACGGAAACTGGAACTGCAGTGATAACCTGGAAACCGGACTTGAATGGGCGATAATCTGGAGGCTGGAAGAACTATAGTGATGATGATTTGGAAACGAAGAACTATAGTGATGATAACCTGGAAACTGGACTTGATTGGGCAATAATCTGGAAACTGGAACGGCAGAGTCAATAATCTGGAAACTGGAACTACAGTGATAATAATCTTGAAATTGGAATCGTATCGGTATAGTCTGGAAATCTGTATCCACCTCACAATAATTTGGATACCGAAACAGCATTTGGTCTGGAAATTAGTCTTGCATTGAAAGGAATCTGGAAACTGTAATTGATAAAAAAATCATTTAATTAATTATATATATATATATATATATATATTATATATATATATATATATATATATATATATATATCTGTGTGTATGTGTATAGTTTACTGTAAAGGAACACTTACAACACAAACATTGTCGGATCATCATTGGATCTCAGGCAAAACCATGAGGGTGTCTCCGACCCTGCGACATTTAATGTCAATCATCGGGCAATGAGGTCGATTGGTGGGCATTGAACGAGAGAGAGAGAGAGAGAGAGAGAGAGAGAGAGAGAGAGAGAGAGAGACAGGCTGGCTTCGTTTGAGTGGACCTTATAAAATGTGTTGGTGGGGGACCTCTTGTTTATAACTCGAATGGTGGGGTATTATTATTACTAGCAAAAACTTACCCATCTACGATGGGTGATAAAATACCGGGGCAGAAGTGAAAAATTTATATGTACATTTGTTTCAGCAACATTAAAATAAGGGCGATTACACGAATAGTCTCTCTCTCTCTCTCTCTCTCTCTCTCTCTCTCTCTCTCTCTCTCTCTCTCTCTCGTAATGGAATTCAAGGGACGATCACTGAACGCAGAGAAATTCTTATTCATTGTTGTTTCCTCTCTTTTAATGATATTCTCTCTCTCTCTCTCTCTCTCTCTCTCTCTCTCTCTCTCTCTCTCTCTCAATGTAAGCCAAGTAACGAAGACGGTGATGGGATTATCGGATTACGTAGCTCTCAAATCACGAATTATCTCCTCTCTCTTTCTCTCTCTCATTTTTCGATAGCAAGATAAATTATAAAATTGTAGTGCATTAATGTCGTTAAATGGCTCTCTCTCTCTCTCTCTCTCTCTCTCTCTCTCTCTCTCTCTCTCTCTCTCTCTTGTCGGTGACTTTCATTTAACGGAACAGGCATCTTGATTGGTTCGTTTCTTTGTCAATTACTTTGCACGGTGATACGAATAATAAAGTATCTTTCTTTTCATTATGTTACTGCAAAGACGCAACTTGTATGTCAGTGCGTTATGGCTACTGATAAATGCTCTTATGATCCTGTGTCTTCCAAAAAAAGAGTAGAAAGTAGGAACTTGTCAGTTTCCTTTTTATTATGTGCATTGGCAGGATCGAAATTCTAAAGCAACATTACCGGGCAGTACTTCTTCAACATTATTTTGTGC
>NC_061095.1:49664605-49779605 GCF_015104395.2 Macrobrachium nipponense | reverse complement strand
TGCCACTCGGGTGTGGCGGGTTCGCGTCTCCCCCAGGGCGATGAAAAATCACTGGCTCTGTATCATGATCAGTTGCTGCTGCAGTGTCAGGTCGTCTTCAGCGGTGGGAGGTTGAAACAGACTTTCTTTGGAAGCTTGAATTTCAAGTCAGTGGCCCCTTTGGTGGGCTTGTTCCTTGTGAATAGGATCGTCTGCTGAATTAATAATAATGATAATAATAATAATAAGGGACACTAGGCACGATCCCAAGATCCCTGAAAAGGAACCTGGAAAAACTAGATGCCGAAGTAGCTCCAGGACTCATGCAGAAGAGTGTGCTCCTGGAAACAGCCACACACAAAAAAGTGATGGACTCCTAAGGAGGCAGGATGCAACCCGGAACCCCCCAACACTATAAATACCACCCAGTCGAAAAGGATGACTGTGATAGAAAAGAATAATAAAATACACAATTTAATTCATTAAATAAAGTTATTTGAAACAAAATATCTCAGAAATATCTCCGATAGATGATTTAGAAGACAATTTCCAAGACTTGAAGGTCCGTTAATAAAACAGTGAAGAAGGAAGTAAGAAAGAAAGTACTAAAGAAAGGAAATAAAAAAATTAGATTACTTTATGGTAGGTCAGGCAGAAGAGCAGAAGGAAAGAAAGGTAGATTTGAAAATATGAGAGAGAGAGAGAGAGAGAGAGAGAGAGAGAGAGAGCTTCTCCATTTCCAAGTGAATGATCAGGAACACAAGAGGGAGACGATTGGCTACTCGAAGTATGTTGGCGTAACTGACGCTGTTAAGACATCAATTTATCGACGAGGAGAAGCCCTTGGCATTTCGCGGAGAGAGAGAGAGAGAGAGAGAGAGAGTTACATATACGGGAGGGGGACTCGTTGTAGATTTGCATTCTTCAAATATTTCTGTACGTTATCTGTTTTTAGAAAAACTGTAGATACAATAGATCATCTAACCCCGTAGGTGGATAGTACCGACAGTGCACCTCATGCGGTGCACTGTAGGCATTACTTAAGGTTCTTTGCAGCGCGACTACGGTCCCTAGCTGCAACCCCTTTCGTTCTTTTTACTGTACCTTCTTTTATATTCTCTTTCTTCCATCTTGCTTTCCACCCTCTCCTAACAATTGATTCATAGCGCAACTACTTTAATTAAGGTTTTCCTCCTGTTACACCTTTCAAACCTCCTCTCTGTCAGTTTCGTTTCAGCGCTGAATGACCTTATAGGTCCCAGTGCTTGGCCTTTGAACTAAATTCCATATTCAATTCAGTTCAATAGAATGTCTAAGCCTAATTAGTAGACTATACATCCATAAAAATTTTTAGCCTAAATATTATACCATCCATCTATAATATTTTTTAGCCTAATTAGTTGACCATTCATCTATAATATTTTTTAGCCTAATTAGTTAACTGTCCATCTATAATATTCTAAAGCCTAATTAGTAGACCCTCCATCTATAATATTTTTCTCTTTATGTTTCAGATCATACACGCAAAATCAGACGACCAACGTCAAAGGTTGTCCGAAGCCGTCAAAACCATATTCCTCTTCAGATCACTTGATAACGTAAGTTGGCTTTTTTATCGTTATTTTGTTATTTTATCTTCCTCTCAACGTAGTGAATCAGGTAAGTTCCTGACTGGACGATTGGGTTTGCGTACTCGCCTAACAATCTGGTAGCCCGGGTTCGCTCCTCCCCGCTGCTGACAACGCAGAACCAGGGGAATGTACTTCTGGTGATTAGAGATTCATTTCTCGGTGTAATGTGGCTCGGATCCCACAATAAGCTGTAGGTCCCTTTGCTAAGTAGCCAATTGGTTCCTAACTACATAAAAAAAAAGTCTAATCCTTTGCCCTAGGAGAGCTGTTAATCATCTCAGTGGTCTGGTTAAACTGAGATATACTTAACTTAGTAAATGAGATCAATTTCAAGTAATTGTTTAGTCGAGATAGACTCTCGACCCCTTTTCCCTGTTCGCTCAACATGTTTTGCTTTGATATCTTGCCAAGCTAAGTTTGTCTAAAGTAAAATGCTCTAAAGTGAACGAGCCCAGACAACATTCCCCATCGTCCAGTAAGTTTATTTAGTTTTGTGTCATTCATATTATGCTCCTCAGTGAATTTTATTTCTTCGTAGTGAAGGAGCATTGTACTATATGAATCCACTTCACCGTCAAGTTTATTATTTTTAAGTCTATTTTTTAAGATTTTTCATTATTTGCTTATTCTCTTCCTAATCGGAATTTTATCTCTCCCAAGTGAAGGAGCATTGTTTGCACATCCGTTTCTCTGTAATTCAGTACTTTTCAGTCTGTTTTTTAAGATTTTTTCTGAAATGAACGGGCCCAATAAACAACTCTCCATTTATGGAAAATTTTCTGAGATGAATGGGCCCAATAAACAGCTCTACTTTTAAAAGTTTTTCTGAAATGAACAGGCCCAGTAAACAACTCTATATTTATGACGAATGTATGAAAAAATTTCTGAAATGAACTGACCTAGTAAACAACTCTATTTATGACAAATTTATGAAAAAATTTCTGTAGTGAACGAACCCAGTAAACGACTTTCTACTCATATGAAATTTTCTGAAATGAACGAGCCCAATAAACAAATTTTTTACGAAAAATTTTCTGAAATGAACGGGCCCAGTAAACAGCTTGTCTGTATATATATATATATATATAATATATATATATATATATATATATATATATATATGTATATATATATAAAATCTGGAATGAACGGGTCCAGTAAACAGCTTTCTATTTAGAAAACATTTTCTGAAATGAACGGTCTCAGTAAACAACTCTCTTTATAAAACATTTTCTATTTATAAAACACTTTCTGAAATGAACGGTGCCCAATAAATAACTCTGATATCGACCTGGCCTTGAATTCTGAGGGTTTCGTGGATTGTATTGTCTTGTGTTTAACGAGAGTGTTTTAAGACAGTCCTTCGTTTAGTTCAGCCATTACAGTGGACGCTGTCTCACTCCTTTAACTGTACCTCCGTTCATATTCTTTTCCTTCCATCTCACCTTCTACCGTCTCCTAACAATTGTTTCGTAGGGCAGCCGAGAGGTTTTCCTCCTGTTACACCTTTCAAGCCTTTTTACTCTGTTTTCCTTTCACGCTGAATGGCCTCATAGGACCTATCGCTTGGCCTTTGGCCTAAATTGTGTAATCCAAAGCCATTTTCAACCACCTCGTCTGGGCAGTAGTTCGTCTAACCAGTTTCCAGCTGATGCACTGGTTACCTCTGTTTCTTGACTAGTAAGCTTTCACGTTTGAAATGAAAATAACAAAGAATCATAAGACACAGAATAACGGACAAACAAAGTATCTCTCTGTAGGAAATCTTTGCCATGATTGCCATGTCTAGATTATTAGATTCCCTTTCATAAACTCGTCATTTGTTGGATGTTCGTTCCATCGATTTGTTATGGACCTTTTGTTGACGTCTGTTTGCTATTTTTGCTGAATAGTGATAATATTTAGGAAGAGGCTTCTTTTATCAAACAGCTCCCTTTAAATATAACTTAATTACTCGGCGTTCAGTGAGGAAGGGAGGAGCTTGAAGTGTGTATGCTTGAAGGTATATCATAGCCTAGGTACTTCCTTGAGCCAAAATTGTGCATTTTGATTTTTGGAGCTGTCGGTACCCATAGCTGATCTCTCTGAGGCTAGTCGTGATTGGCTAAAGGCCATTATTATTATTATTTTTTTTTTTTTTTTTTTTTGCTCTATACAGTCCTCCAATTCGACTGGGTGGTATTTATAGTGTGGGGTTCCGGGTTGCATCCTGCATCCTTAGGAGTCCATCACTTTTCTTACTATGTGCGCCGTTTTCTAGATTACCACTCTTCTGCATGAGTCCTGGAGCTACTTCAGCCTCTAGTTTTCTAGATTCCTTTTCAGGGATCTTGGGATCGTGCCTAGTGCTCCTATGATTATGGGTACGATTTCCACTGGCATATCCATATTCTTCTTATTTCTATTTTCAGATCTTGATACTTATCCATTTTTTCCCTCTCTTTCTCTTCAACTCTGGTGTCCCATGGTATTGCGACATCAATGGAGGTGATACTTTCTTCTTGACTTATTTTATTATTATTATTATTATTATTATTATTATTATTATTATTATTATTATTATTAACTTGAGTCTTAAAGTGGAGAAAAAAATTCAAACTTATTTATTTAAACGTACATATATTTAAGACGAAAACTATAATATTCCCCTAAACTCTCTGTACAGTTTCGTATTTAGATATATGTACAAGTACATGACTGTGGATTTATTTCTCCATTATATTAATTATTATTATTATTATTATTATTTATTATTATTATTATTATTATTATTATTATTATTATTATTATTATTATTATTCAGAAAGTGAACCCTTTCCATATGGAACAAGCTCACAGGGACCACTGACTTGAAATTCAAGCTTCCATAGAATATTATTATTATTATTATTATTATTATTATTATTATTATTATTATTATTATTAATTATTATTATTATTATTCAGAAGATGGACCCTATTCATATGGAACAAGCCCACCACAAGGGGGCCACTGACTTGAAATTCAGCTTCCAAAGAATATTATGGCGTTCATTAGAGAGAACTAACAGAAGGTAAAGGGAAATGCAGAAAGAGGAGATCACATATTAAAAAAATAACAACAAAGTGATAAATAAATAGATAGGAATATAAGTAAATTATTAAAATACAAAGGAGAATTACCTTCGCTTGAAGTTTGAGGTTTTAGTTGCTTGACATCCTCAGTAGGGAGGCTATTCCACAGTCTGAAGGTGTGGGGAATAAAGGACCTCTGGAACTGAGGATTTCGACAGTGGGACACATTTACTGCATATTGGTGCTTGTGCTGTTCAGCAGATCTGGTTCCTCTCGGCAGGAAAAGGGGACCAGGGATCTCTGGAACTTACTGGAGGGTACGATTCATAATGCATTGCCCAGTGAGAGACAAGAGTGTAGAAGCTGGAGTGATATCAACTTGTGATATTTACCGTCAGATTGGAAAAAAAAAAAAAAAAAAACTAGTAGCATAAGTCTTAAAACCTCCCCTTTGACGAATATTTTGTTTTTCTCAGTACCTTTATTTAGTGGATGTACAGTTGTCTGTATCTGTCTGTAAGAATCGTCTATGGCCTGTACAAGAATACTACCAGAGAATATATTTCACTCATCTATAAAGGAATGCGTTTTATAAGCCAGTTAGGGAAATAATTGTGCTTATGCAAAGGTCATTATGATAGTATTAATCACCGTAGGGGGATTGTGCCGTCAGTGCACCTCACGCAGTACACTGTAGGCAATTTTGAAGGTTCTTTGCAGCGTCCATTCGGCCCATAGCTGCAACCTCTTTTATTCTTTTTACTGTACCTCCGTTCATATTATCTTTCTGCCGTCTCTTACTTTCCTCCCTCTCCTGACAATTGACTCATAGTGCAACTGTTTTGAGGTTTTCCTCCTGTTACACCTTTCAAACCTTTTTGCCGCCAGTTTCTGTTTGACTGTTCAATTACCTCATAAGTCCCAGCGTTTGGGTTTTGGCCTACATTCTATATTCTATTCTATTTGATAGTAGCCATATTAATACTAACGCTAATCAGCTGGAAAAAAGTCTGTGGTTAAATTCCACTAACTTGTCATTCCATTGGATGTCAAAATATTTTGAGCAAATCTCCACAAAAGAGCATCAGAAGCCTCTAACTTATGCAAAGGCATCATTGGCTCTATCACTTGCTGTGAGTATTCCTTACACTCGGCACAGAGTGCCACAGAGTGCCAGTGATCAAGTGTTTCCTCGACAGCGGCTCTCAACCACTGGTTTCCTGAGTGGCAGTGGCAACACTTGCCCCGCCATGAAACGATGCCATCGTTGCCAGTTCAGCAATTGAAAAAGATCTCTCTCAGTCGCTCCAAACTGGATGGAAGAAAAGGGAGGAGGGTGTATTATCGTGGTGGCAACACAACCTGTTATAACGTCTCGCACTGGCACTGTTGCCAGTCTGTGTGGGAATCGTTTAATGACCGTTGATACATATGCAGGCTGGAAGGGTTGTGGCTTTTCTCCATGGCAACACTGACTCGCTCCCGTTCACTGGCCACAGTTGCCAAGTCACCAAGTTGTTGCAAATGTTGGTTGATTGTCTGTGCCATTTATGTTGTATTTTTATATTTGAGTCACGTTTTTATGTATGCGAATGGTTGCATAGGTTATGAAATAATTAGAATGTTGCTTTTTATCCCAAGCGGTACTATTGTTATTATTATTATTATTATTATTATTATTATTATTATTATTATTATTATTATTATTATTTGCTGGAAGAAGACCTTCATTAATACAGGTTTTATTGAAAATAATGGCTATTTCAGCCGCGTTTATTTTGTGTAGAAGTTTCTCTATTCTTCTTATTACTGACTTTTCTTCTGTACTCAAATTGGCTATTAAAACGCCAAATGGGAGGGAGATTCGTGTCAAAAACGTGGTATTTGTCAAATTGAATATATTATACAAAATGCAGTAAACATTGGATCTTAAGCCTAATCGACAGAAGATACTAGATGATTAATTTTGGATTCCTCTTGCTCAGGGGCGTCTGCTACTCTCTCTCTCTCTCTCTCTCTCTCTCTCTTCTGTCATGTGATGGTTCACTTCAGTCATGTAATTGTTTTGCCTACGTAAACATTTATTATTATTGTTATTATTATTTGAGAAACAAATCCACAGTTATGTATAATTTCAAATATATTTAAAATTAAATCTGTATAGACAGCTTTCTGGGTTTCTTTATCAATTGGAAAACCTATGTTATTATTATTATTATTATTATTATTATTATTATTATTATTATTATTATTATTATTATTATTATTATTATTCAGAAGATGAACCCTATTCATATAGTATAACAAACCTGCCAAACAGCCACTGACTTGAAATTCAAGTTACCAGTGAATACGATGATGTTTATTTGAAAGAAAATACAGAAGACGATAGGAAATTCAGAAAGAAGAGATTAGTTATTAGAAAACAAAGATAAATTAACAAATGAATAAATAAACAGATGAAATTTAATCAACTAATGAAAAGCAAAGGGAGGATGGTTTCAGGGTAGTAATGGATTGCGTCCTCGCTTGAATATTTGGAGTTCTGGTGGTACAGTATCCTCGGAATTATTTATATCTCGTGAGAGGGCGTGCGTAGCAGTTTCATTAATCATCTTGAAAAGAATACAACTTGTCGAGCGAGCGAGAGCTGCCTGTCTCGCAAATCTTCTACACTGAAGAGATTTGTGTAAAACATGAGACTTCGTATCCCGAATCCAAACCACCTGACGAAACACAACTGTATTACATCTTGTGTGGCCAAGCGATCGTAACTGAGTGATGATTTCTTCATGACTTTGTGTGATGATTTGATGCAACGTCGAGTGGTGGTCGAAGCTGTCGCCGAAGAAGAAGAAGAAGAAGAAGAAGAAGAAGAAGAAGAAGAAGAAGAAGAAGAAGAAGAAGGGGATGAGTTACACCACCGCCAAAGATAAGGCTGGGATGATTAACGAGAGTGATTTACAGCCCCTAGAAGGGAAGTCGGTGTTTTGGTTGGGATACGGGAAAGGTTTTCACAGCGGGCCTCGAATCGCCTCGAACGAATAGCTCCCTCGTCAATACTGTCCTTCCGTCGTGCCTTCAAGACTCATGGCGAGCAGAAATCCTCGTATTGGTCTCCAAAGATTCCTCTAGCTCCAGGGAGGAATCCTTCAAGACTCATAGCGAGCAGAAATCCTCTGATTGGTCTTCAAGGATTCCTCTACCTCGAGGAAGGAATCCTTCAAGACTCATAGCGAGCAGAAATCCTCTGATTAGTCTTCAAGGATTCCTCTAAACCTCGAGGGAATGAAACCCATCCTTCAAGACCCCGGGCAATAGCGAGCAGAAATCCTCTGATTAGTCTTCAAGGATTCCTCTACCTCGAGGAAGGGAATCCTTCAAGACTCATTATCGAGCAGAAATCCTCTTTGGTCTCCAAGGATTCCTCTAGCTCCGAAGGAGCCTATGCCAGTATGGAATCCTTCAGGACTCACAGTGAGCAGATGTCCTGTTAATGGTCTCCTCCCCAAATCTGTGTCCTATTCAGGACCGCTTCTTCACCGAGTTTTATTTTTGCAGTTTATAAAATGTGCTTGCGTAATTGAAAGAAAGATTTAATTAACTGGTTCATTCATGGTGTTCTGCCAAATGATCATTTGTATCTTGGATGTTACCAAGAAATTATGTACACACACACACACACACACACACACACACACTGTATCTT
The DNA here is from genome assembly GCF_015104395.2 of Macrobrachium nipponense. Classification (NCBI taxonomy): domain Eukaryota; kingdom Metazoa; phylum Arthropoda; class Malacostraca; order Decapoda; family Palaemonidae; genus Macrobrachium; species Macrobrachium nipponense. Next base: position 49,771,232 of record NC_061095.1, on the reverse strand, counting down.
CTTGAGTTAGTCTACTCAAGCCAATGCGATCAATTACTTTCCATCTCATACAATTTGTTTACCCAATAGCGTTCCGTAAAGGATCTAAAAGCTACCTCGTTATCTCTTCCAGGAAGGATGAACTTTTCCAGAATCTGGAAACTGACTTCATTTACCTTTTGGAGAATTCTCCCATTGACGTCAAAAGCGTCTCTCTCTCTCTCTCTCTCTCTCTCTCTCTCTCTCTCTCTCTCTCTCTCTCTCATCTCTCTCTTTGTATGGGAGGAAGGGGAGGTTGAGAAGAAATGATTGGCGTGGATGGTGCTCTCTCTCTCTCTCTCTCTCTCTCTCTGTATGGGAGGAAGGGGGGGTTGAGAAGAAATGATTGGCGTGGATGGTGCTCTCTCTCTCTCTCTCTCTCTAAGGGAGAGAGGAAACAGAGGGAGTGAGGAAACCAAGAAGGTAGAAAGAGGAAACAGAAGAGAAGACAAAAGCGCAGGGTGTTTTAGGAGAATAACTTATGAATCCATAACCAGTAATGAATTGACTTGCAGATATTAAAACCGGCGGCTGTCGTCAGTGAAGGAATGAAAAAAAAAAAAAAAGTCTTGTTGGATGAGAGGGAATCAAACGAGAGAGAGAGAGAGAGAGAGAGAGAGAGATTTTAGTTTTCAAGAAGGCGTGATCCGACCTGCAGCTTACTCAGGACACTTGCAAGATTTTCCCTTCACGCTCAAGTTGCAAACATTATATTCCTAACTTTAAATTAAAACGTGCTAAAATCTGCAGTCAAATAGAACCTTGTTTCACCAACGAAAATTATGATAAATATACTATATTTCATTAGAAATAATTGTTCTGTACTGTTTAACATGCATATTTTTATTTATTTTTTTTTTTTTACATTTTCATTCTAAGAAATAAACCATAAATATCCCATCCTGAAATTCCTGTATCTTTCACTCAACGCAAAACACCTTTTTTAAACCTTTTTAGGCTCTTCCATAGACCTTTCCTACCACCCAGCAAAAACAACAACAAGGTAGTTTGTAGGCTTACTCCCCGAGTAAGCGAAAACTACTGCTGAGGCTAGATGGCTGCAAATTGGTATTATGTTGATCATTCACCCTCCAATCACACATACCAAATTGCAGCCCTCTAGCCTCAGTAGTTTTTATATAATTTAAGGCTAAATTTAGCCATGATCGTAAGTCTAGCAACGCTATAAGACAGGCCACCACCCGGCAGCGGCTGAAAGTTTCATGGGCCGCGGTTCATACAGCATTATACGCTGTACAGAAAACTCGATTGCTCCGAAGAATTTACTTGTTTATATTATATGTTAAGAAAGAGACAAAGAAATTATTATTCTGCTTTTGGGGCAGGTGAGAGGCGCAGTGTGATGCTCTCAAATTTTCCTTGTGGATATCTCTCTCTCTCTCTCAGATTCAGACACAAAATGAATAATTATGATGAAGGAAGATCAAATATTATGGAAAAGTTGGATTTTTTAATGTCAGAATTTCTGGAAATGAAAAAAAGAACAACATACCAGAACAGGAAAGAGACATGGGAAAATCCTTATTACTACCAGTATTAAATGAAGGAGAAAACACGCAAACCATCATAGTGATGAATGCGCAGGGTTTAGTTACGAGTAACTCAAAAAGAAAAATAGAGTACTTAGAAGAACTAACCCAAAATGAAAAGAAAATAGATATAATGAATATAAGTGAAACCTGGTATTCCCAAGAGACTGGGAATGATGATCAAATAAAAGGGTTCCAAACTTATAGATCAGATAGAAAAAAAATAGGAATCAAGGGGGAACCGCAATATATGGGAAAGACAAAAAACAAGGAAAAATATATGAGAAATATAGTAACTCAGAATGTGAACTAATAGCGGTAGAATTTGAATCTGAAAAATTGATGAACATAGTAATATATAGACCTCCTAATACTAAAGAGTTTGACTTAATAATTGAAAAATTGGATGATATATGTAGAAATCACAAGGACTGGACTATTCTCCTATCTGGTGACTTCAACTTTCCCTTTCGTAGAATGGATAGAACGAATAGGAGATTGTGGTTGTACTTATACATATAAAAAAGAGAGTAATAGTAGTGCAGAAGATAAAAGGCAATTTGAAAAGCTATTAGATATGCTACTAGAATACAACATTCAACAAATAAATCACCTGCCAACAAGAAAGGAAAATACTTTAGACCTAGTATTTGTGAACGAGACTATTTATAATGCGAGTATTTCAGACCATAATGTCATAGAATTAACAGTTCATTCCAAAGCAAGTGAAAATAGAGATAAGCAAGAAATGAAAAAGTGGGAAGGATATGGAAAATACAAACTTCTACAGTAAAAAATAATAAAATGGTCAGAAATTAATGAAGAATTAAACAAAGATTGGGATAACATTTTCGTAAGTGATGACATAAGGTAAATACGGAGATATTATATAAAATATTGGAGAAAATAGTGGAAAAATATATACCGAAGAAGAAAAGTAAACATCAGTCATGCATACCAAGAGACAGAAGGATCTTGTTCCAGAAAATCAGAAAGTGGAAAAAAGGTCTTGCAAAAGAAAAAAATGCATGGAAAGTTATAGAACTAAAGAGTAAGATAGAAAATGCAGAACAAAAGATTATACAATCAAAAGAAAATGAAAAACGGGACTTGGAAGAAAAAACCCTATTAAATATCAAGCAAAACCCCAAACTATTATACTCATATGCGAAGAAGATGAATAAAAGAAGAATAGAAATAGGCCCTCTGAGAATTGAAGGGAGATTAACGAATGAAAAAAAGGAAATTTGCAACATACTGGCAGAACGATATAAGAGAGAATTCACCCCTAGAATAGATCAATGAAGATAATGATATAGAAGTAAGGGATTGAAAATATATTGAATTATTTAGCTGACATAGATATTAATGAAGCTGATATTGTGCAGTCTATTAATGAAATTAAAAATGGAGCTGCTGCAGGGCCTGATGGAATTCCTGCTATTTTGTTAAAGAAAGTAGTTCATTCTATCGCGCAAAGCCACTTGCAATATTATTAAGACAAAGTGTAGATACAGGCAAGATTTATGATGAGCACAAATTAGCATATATTACCCCTACTTTCAAAAGTGGATCAAGACTAGAGGCAAGTAAATTATAGGCCTGTTGAGTCATCTAACATCACATATTATGAAAGTGTATGAAAGGGTAATGAAGAAAAATATTATGAAACATTTAATAAAAATAATTTGTTTAATAAAGGGACAACATGGTTTCGTACCCGGAAAAAGTACACAAACTCAACTGTTAGTCCACCGTGAGAACATATTCAAAAATATGAAAAGCGGAAATGAAACAGATGTGGTTTATTTAGACTTTGCAAAAGCTTTTGATAAAGTAGACCATAATATATTAGCGAAGAAAATTAGACAATATCGTGGATAAAGTAGGAAGATGGTTAAAAGAATTTTTACACAACAGAAAACAGATAGTTATTGCAAACGACGAGAAATCGGATGAAGCCAAGGTAATATCCGGTGTGCCGCAAGGTACGGTGTTAGCTGCAATACTGTTTGTTATTATGATTGAAGACATAGATAATAATGTTAAGGATTCGGTAGTGAGTAGTTTCGCAGATGACACAAGAATAAGTAGAGAAATTACTTGTGATGAAGATAGGAACGCTCTACAAAGAGACCTTAACAAAGTATATGATTGGGCAGAGGTAAATAGGATGGTATTTAACTCTGATAAATTTGAATCAATAAATTATGGAGACAGAGAAAGAAAACTATATGCATATAAGGGACCTAATAATGAGACCATCACAAATAAGGAAGCAGTTAAAGACCTTGGTGTGATGATGAATAGGAACATGTTATGCAATGATCAAATAGCAACTCTGTTGGCAAAATGTAAAGCAAAAATGGGAATGGGGTGTTGTTACGGCACTTCAAACAAGAAAAGCTGAACACATGATTATGCTTTATAAAACATATGTTCGTAGTCCCACTTGAATATTGCAATATGATATGGTACCCACACTATCAAAAGGATATTGCAATAAACAAATAGAGTGTGTACAAAGGTCCTTTACAGCTAGAATAGAAGAAGTTAAGGACCTAGACTACTGGGAAAGACTACAATTCTTAAAATTATATAGTAGAAAGAGAAGGAGAACGCTACATGATAATTCAGGCCTGGAAACAGATAGAAGGAATAGCAGAAAATATCATGGAACTAAAAATATCAGAAAGAGCAAGCAGAGGTAGATTAATAGTGCCCAAACTATACCAGGAAAATAAGGAAACAGCACACAACATTAATCCACTACGCACCAGCATCGATAATGCAGCGTCTATTCAATGCGTTGCCAGCTCATCTGAGGAATATATCAGGAGTGAGCGTAGATGTTTAAGAATAAGCTCGACAAATATCTAAACTGCATCCCAGACCATCCAAGATTGGAAGATGCAAAATATACCGGAAGATGTACTAGCAACTCTCTGGTAGACATTAGAAGGTGCCTCACACTGAGGGACCTGGGGCAACCCGAACAAGATGTAAGGTCTGTAAGGTAAGGTAGGTAAGGTCTCTCTCTCTCTCTCTCTCTCTCTCATTAATTTGCAGGCCCATATCTTTTCTTTCATTTCAGCCCTAATGAAGTCATATTACTTCGTGCTTACTGCCTCCTGTGATCTCATTTGGTTCCTGGTCCATGACGCGTCTGAAGTCGTCGTGTTTTTGTTATTGCTGCTGTCGTGTCCTTCTATAACATCACAAAAATGACTTTTTTTTTTTTTTTTTTTTTTTTTTTTTTTTTTTTTTTTTTTTTTTTTTTCTTTTTTTTTTTTTTTTTTTTTTTTTTTTTTTTTTTTTTTTTTTTTTTTTATTGACCCTCCAAAGGTTAAGGTTTTATAATCCGTTATGTATCCACCTTTGCAGAGGCGTGTTTAGTACAAGCCCGTTGGGGAGTACCGTAGAAATACAAACAAAAGGCTGTAAATATCATAAACGCAACGACCCCCCCCCAAAAAAAAATAAATAAATAAATAAATAACTAGTCCCAGATAACGACCCCCAAAAACCTTTAGGGGTCTCTATCTAGGAAGGACCGGAGGTGGTCTAGGTAGCATCTCGATAACAAGTAATGAAATACTATTACTTTCACCTCATTTCAGCTTTCCTTAAGTTCATTTCAACTTAAGTACAATTATTTCCACGAAAAATACGAATTTATTTGTTTTCAATTTGTTATTTTCTGCTGGTATTACAGTGGCCATTACTCTCGAGAGCTTTTGATAATGTGGGTAGATATGGATAAGGGTACTAACTCCAACCCCGCCCCTTTTCCAGTGACCACTCAGTGCCTTGTGCATTGGTGGTGGTATTAGACCAGGATCAAACAACTGGCACTTTTTCAGAAATTTTTTTTTTGTCTCGTTCCATGACATATTGGCCTTTTTGCCTGCCTCTGTCAAGATAATGGAACTTCGACTTGTTCTATGAGTTAAGTTGTTTTTGGTTTGTTTCACAAGTTCGGGGTCTAATAAGTTGTTGTTGTTACTATTATCTAGATTCTAGATGAACCCTATTCATAAGGAACAAACCTACCAAAGGGCCACTGTCTTGAAATTCAAGCTTCCAAAAATTATTAATATTATTATTATTATTATCCCGAAAATGAACCCTATTCAACCTTCCAAAGAACATGATGGTGTTTATTCGAAAGAAGTAACAGAAAGTCAAGGGAAATACAGAAAGGAGTTCACTTATCAAATATAAATAGCAAATTATGATATAAAAAGATGAAAATTAAAAATAATTTATAAATGTTCAATGCGAATTGTATCAGGGCAGTAATGCATTGCATCTTGGCTTGAAGAAGTTTCGATGTTCTAATTGAAAAAAATAATTAAAAAAAAGGATTATTAAGATTTTGTCTTTTAGCAGAATTTTCTGCAACATTGTCTCTAAAAGTAATTCCCTTACTCCAGGGGAGGCATGACGCAGTGCTGACGTCATGCGTTTAATCATGAATTCCCACGTCGAACCCTTCTCTCTCTCTCTCTCTCTCTCTCTCTCTCTCTCTCTCTCTCTCTCTCTCTCTCTCTCTCTCTCAGGTTTAACATATTCAAAGTAAATGTAATGAATTTCTCTCTCTTATGCTACAATCCTTTAGTTTATATATATATATATATATATATATAATATATATATATATATATATATATATATGTATATGTATATATATATAATATTCTCTTTCTCTCTGAGTGAATTATCTGGGTCATGCCAAACCAAATGAACCCGGACTAGAGCAACGGCGGCCAAGCTGATGAAATTCGGGTGGAAGGTATTATTTTTCCGTCTCTTTTTCATGTTTATTTTATTACTCTTGTTACCTTACTGTCAGAAATGAGGGTAATGTAAGAGATGGTCGATGCGGCAGTTCCCGTTAGGTTGAGCCTTTTAAACCCCCGGGTTGGACGACGGCTAAACGTAGGGATTATTATTATTATTATTATTATTATTATTATTATTATTATTATCAAGTTATCATTTTTCAGTGGTCAGTTTTATGAATTAGGATGCATGTTCGTTTCCTGAGTGTGGCGCGTCGGCTCAGACTCATTTTGGTAAAAACAAGGCTTCTTCAGAACTAAGTAATGAGTGACATACGAATAATATATACCCATTATATACATATATATGAATATATATTTATATAAATTGTTATATATAAATTGGAAAATGTCTCTCTGTTTGTTTGTATGAACGCTATACAAATCCACATTTCTTGGCCGATTTTGATGAGATTTTCACCATAGACTCCCCTACCCCCCAAGGAAGGTTTTAGTCAAAATCCAAAATTCGAGGGCCATTTCTAAGGGGGTCATAACCCCCTCTTTTTCATACCTCCTCATTTTTACAACTCTACATTTTTTGACCGATTTGATGAGAGATTTTTTTTTTTACCATAGACTTCCCTCTCCCCTATCTAGAAATCTGCGTTGTTTGGGTAAGACATCACGAGCAGCAGAGCAAAGGAATACTGTAGGGTGAAACATCAATGGCACCACCAAAGTTGTTTGGGGTTTGGGGGGGGGGGGGGTGTTGTTGAAGAGAGAGAGAGAGATAGAGGAGAGAGGAGAGAGAGAGAGAGAGCAGGTTTATCAGTTGTCACTAAGAGTTATCCTGGGCAGTACTGGGTTTGTCAGCTAGTATGTATGTATGATGTATAAGCATAAAAGAGAAAGAGAGTATACTATATATATATATATATATATATATATATATATATATATATATATATATATATATTATATATAAATGTGTGTTTATAAACAATCAACTGAAAGATTGTATCATGAGAGAGAGAGAGAGAGAGAGAGAGAGAGAAGAGAGAGAGAGAGAGAGACGAGCGTACTACAACCTTTACTTCCGGCGTACAAAACATAAAAAAAAAATCGACCCGTTAATTATCTCACAGGTCACTTGAAGCTTAGTCATCATAATGACAGGTGTTGATACTTTGTGTGTCAAGGCCTCTCTCAGTTTAAAGGTTTATTTGCTCTGGTTTCGTTTATTTCTCGTCTGCTCTGGTTGTTATTCGTTTATTTTATATGTTATTATTATTATTATTATTATTATTATTATTATTATTATTATTATTATTATTATTATTTCTTCCTGGGGCGTTTGAATCGTTCAAGGCATCACATGCGTGATTTCTCTCTCTAATATTATTGTGAATTCATCTCTCTCTCTCTCTCTCTCTCTCTCTCTCTCTCTCCGAGTAACAAAACTTCTGTCTTTTTATTCGTGAATCTAATCACTAACCCTATTATTATTATTATTATTATTATTATTATTATTATTATTATTATTATTATTATTATTATTACCTCGAAGTCGAAGGTACCGAAAGGTGGTGTACTGAGTCCCACGTTGCAATTAGTCATCTTTCCCCAAGACGCCCCCCCCCCCCCCCCCCCCCCCCCCCCCCCCCCTTCCCCCCCCCCCCCCCCCCCCCCCCCCCCCCCCGGGCACCGCACCCTTCTTGACCTTTATCTGCTAAACCTCTCGACGACGGAAATCCAAATCTCTGTCGGTAGGGGATGGTCACGTACGCTGCCCAGGTTCGTACAAAAGAGAAGAAGAAGAAGAAGGAGGAGGAGGAGGAGTCACAGCTTTTGCTGTTGACCCCTCAAGTATCTCTTTTCGATTATTTGAAAGATCTGATATAAGAGAGAGAGAGAGAGAGAGTTACAAGGATTAGGATGTCTCAAAGACTTGTTAGTCCAACCTAAGAGGATGCGTCGTGTGCTCACTTATCTCTAGGAGCAGGTTTTACTGTTCATTCACAGTGTCCTTCTAATGATTTTGTCTAGCTTTCTTTTAAACTCTTCCACACTGTTGCTGTTTACAATTTCTAGTGGCAGTTTATTCCACGTGTCACATATCTTGTATGTAAAGAAGTTCCCACAATGGGATGTGTTGTATCTCTTCAGCTCTATTTTCTATCCATTATTTCTCGTCAGGTTTTCGTTGCACGTAAATAGGTTACTGTCTACTTTTATTGTGCCTTGAGAGAGAGAGAGAGAGAGAGAGAGAGAGAGAGAGAGAGAGAGAGAGATCTGTAACAGGTTTCAGAAAGCGTCCTGGAAGCTTGTGCCCAACGCTGTTTTCATTGAGGTAGGGCATCCGTTGGTGGTCACCCACTCAAGTAGTGCCCAGACCACCCGGCGGTGTTGCGTTCACATCATCCGAGACCTCCTTTCGGCTGATCAAACGACGTTTTCCACTTCCGTCACGCGTTGAGATGACCTCATCAGGCATCCGGGTTTAGTCGACAGCCATCATCGGCCCAAAAGGCTGCCAGCGAGAAAGTCGGTCCGTGTCATCGCAGCCTCCAACTCATTAGGAGATGAAGGTGTCCGAATGACTCACTTTTGTAAAGGAGGGAGACACACCTGTACGGTGGGTGAGTCACCTTGGCAAAGGTGAGACGCCACGACTTATGTGTGTATGTACACCTTGTTCTTGAAAGGTATATAATGGCTTCATGACCTGTTGTTATGTTCATGTTTGGTTTCAGGGAGGTCTCTCAGGGAATCTGGGTTTGTTCGTGTTTGGTTTCAACATTAAGGTCCCGAGGTCTCTCAGGGAATCTGGGTTTGCTCTACCAGGTCTCACAAGGAGTTACAAGGATTAGGATGTCTCAAAGACTTTTAGTCCATCCTAAGAGGAGACATCGTGTGCTCACTTATCTGTAGGAGCAGGTCTTCCTGTCAGTCTGTCTTTGTTGACGTCAGAACAGTGAAGTGTTAAAGAGAGAGAGAGAGAGAGAGAGAGAGAGAGAGAGAGAGAGAGAGAGAGAGAAGGGGCGTAAATCGTTCGATCTCCTAAGGATTTTACTGCCCACCTTAAAGCCTGTTTGTTTAATAACCTTGACGACGCCCAGAGGCAGTGGTCTCATAAAGTCTCTCTCTCTCTCTCTCTCTCTCTCTCTGTGTAACATCATCAACATTCTCCCTGCAAAGACAGTCATCTCGACGAAACGTCAGCACAGAATATTCGACAGTCGTCTGACCTTGGACGAGATGTGATCGATACTGATCACGCAGAGTCTCTTAACTGAATTTTCAGGCGCAAAATGAAAGGTCGATTTGTGGGCCTGTTGCATCATTCATTATATTATTCCTCTGTCGGCTTCCGGATCGCGTCGCGGTCCGATCCCGCTAGCAACATAGTGCTGGAGCTTGTTAAACAATAATAATGATATAACTTTCCGCTCATTCTCGAAACTAATGATGATAATTATTTGCGCATTCTTACAAAAATAATATAATTTTCTGAGGATTCTTAAAAAAATAATCTAATTTTCTGCTGCATTCTTTAAAAAATATGATCATCTGCGCATTCTTAAAACAATTCTAATATGATTTTCATGCGTATTCTTGAAAAAATTATATACTTTTCTGCGCACTCTTAAAAAATATAATTTTCTGTGCATTTTTAAGAAAATTATATAATTTGCTGTTCATTTTTAAAAAATAATGTAATTTTCTGTGCATTCATAAAAAATAATGTAATTTTCTGAGAATTCTTAAAAAAAAATAATATCATTTTCTGAGAATTCTTTTAAAAAATAATATAATTTTCTGAGAATTCTTTAAAAAAAATAATATAATTTTCTGCGCTGTGTTGCGATCTCGGCTATTTCTTCAGTTTAATTAATTATTTCAGTGCTTTTAAAAGAAATGCTGACCATTTTCAATGCCGAGTCTTTTTTTGGGGAGATAAGTTTTTTGTGAACTGACCTCCAGAGGAATGTTTTTGGTTCCACAATGACGATTATGGTTTTTTTTTTTTTTTTTTTTTTTTTTTCATACACCTGCCCCTTTTCTTTCAATCCCTTTTCGAACAGCTTCGTTTGGGAAGTCTCAGTAATCTGAGTCAACCTTAATTTGGGTCAGTATTTTTAATATTTGTCTGCTAATTGCTGTACCTTGGCTCAAGACTTCTCTGTATTTTGTTGTAGCCTCTCTTCTCAAGACTTTGCTGTATCTTGTCGTAGCCTCTCGTCTCAAGACATTCCTTTATAAGCATCTCGTCTCAAGACTGCTGTATCTTGTAGCCTTTCTTCTCAAGACTTTGCTGTATCTTGCAGCCTCTCGTCTCAAGACTTTGTTGTATCTTTTTGTAAGCCTCTCGCCTCAAGACTGCTGTATCTTGTAGCCCCTCATCTGAAGACAATCCTTTATCTTGTTGTAGCTTCTCGTCTCAAGGCTTTGGTGTATCTTGTTGTAAGCTTCCATGACATCTGTCACGGACGTCATGTCAGAAGGCAGTTTAGTTCTAGCTATTACATGGACTAAAGTTTACCTGTGTAACTCGTCCGATTCCAGCACACACACACACTTTAGTCCAGTCATTCCTCTTTTAAACACCTTCCAGACTTACACTGGATCTTAGATACGTCAGATGAGACACTGACCCTGTCCAGATCCAGAGCCCAGGGGACTACTACACAACTTAACTTAATGGCCGCAGTCACCATAGGTCCCAAGGAGAATGTGTCTAGGGACTTGTGTGGAAAATCCCACAGGTAGGGTGAGGTAAAGGTAGTCCTTACACCTGTCCTCATAACCCCACACGGGAAGAGAGGCTAATATTCTCCTCAGAGGGAGTGTGTTCTTTTCAGATAGTGCACAGACTGGGCAGATCAGCTTCTAATTGAATTTCAAGTCACTGAGCCTTGTGGGGTTGTTCCATTTGATTAAAGTTCATCTTCTGAAAAATAATAATGATAATAATAATAATAAGAATAATAATAATAACTAATAATAATAATAATAATAATAATAATAATAATAATAATAATAGAAACGAAATAGGCTTCTTAGTGCTACATTTTGCAGCAAGATGCTGAAATATTCACGATACTCTGCTCTTTTAGAATGGACCTAAGCCTTACTGACTTTAGAAATGGGTATATTGTCTGGCCCCATACTTGTCTGGCCCTCTATTTTGCCATGGCCCATTCACCAGTTTTGTCTTGCCTCTCTCTCTCTCATCTTCTCTCATCTCCTCTCTCTCTCTCTCTCTCTCTCTCTCTCTCTCTCTCTCTCTCTCTCTCTCTCTCTAAACTCACACAGACCTTGCAAGAGCCGTCGACTTTGTCATGTGTTGATGTTTTGACTGAGGGGACCGAACTCATCAGGAAAAGCCCAAACACAGTTTGCAGGGCTCGTCATTTACAGCCAAGAAATAACAAGACGTCATCAGTCTCTGCAAAGGTCCAATTTCTTCATTTACAAACTTCCTGGATTGACTCATTTCGACGACCTGGTGGCTTCTGTTTCACCTTCTTTACAATCTTTGGAAGCAGTCGAGGTTATGCATACCTTCGTCTTTGTTTACAATACCCCTACTTTTGACATTGGTGGGCACACCTTTAAGTGGATCAGAATGTTTAACCCTTATGAATACGGAAAAAAAGAATCTATTGGGGCACAATAAGTTGGAGGAGCTTCTTTGGTAAAATGCATCATTACATATATACAGTACACACATATATGTTATATATATATATATATATATATATATATATATATATATATATATATATATATATATAATTCGAGCTACAAATGTCCTTTAATATCTAATTCGCTCTACCTCGGAAATGATATATTTTCATATATGTACCGAAGGGGAATTTTTAGTTGATAATAATTTCGTCATCATCATCATCATCAGTCGTTGGTAGTCCACTGCAGGACAAAGGCCTCAGACATGTCCTTCCACTCCCGTCTGTTTATGGTCTTTCTATGCCAGTCTATACCCACAAATTTTCTTAGCTCGTCAATCCATCGTCTTCTCTTCCTTCCCCTGCTTCGTTTGCAATCTCCAGGGACCCATTCTGTTATTCTTTTCGTCCATCTATTATCTGACATTCTCATTATATGTCCTGCCCCACCTCCATTTCTTTTTCTTACTTGTTGTTAGAACATCCTCTACTTTAGTTTGCTCTCATATCCATGTTGCTCTTTTTCTGTCTCTCAGTCTTATTCCCATCATTATTCTTTCCATAGCTCTTTGAGTTGTAACTAGCTTATGTTCTAAGGCTTTAGTAGGGCTCCAAGTTTCTGATGCTTAAGTTAAAACTGGTAGGACCATCTGATTAAGTACTTTTCTTTTTAGAGGAAGTGGCATTTTGCTTTTCATAATCTCATTTTGTTTACCAAAAGCTCTCCACCCCATGCTTATCCGTCTTTTAGTTTCTGTCTCATGTCCTGGGGTAACTCTTACTGTTTGTCCTAAATACGTATATTCGTTAACAACCTCTAGAGGTTCGTCCATAATCCTGACTTGTCTCTCTGCATTTTCATGGAACATTATCTTAGTTTTACTCATATTCATTTTCAGTCCTACATTTCTGCTTTCTCTATTCAAATCTTATATCATCTTTTGTAATTCCTCCCCTGATTCACTAAGTAGAACTATGTCATCTGCAAATCCTAAGTTGTTAAGGTATTCCCCATTAATGTTAATTCCTACATTTTCCCAATCTAAATTCTTAAAAACTTCTTCTAGACACGCTGTGAATAATTTAGGAGAGATGGGGTCTCCCTGTCTAACTCCGTTCTCAATCGGAAATTTCTCACTATCTTTATGTAGTTTTAGGATAGCTGTTCTACCCGTATACATATCTTTAAGTGTTCTAACATGAGATTCATCTATTCCTTGCTTTTGAAGGGCTTTCATCAACTGAAGTTCTGATCGAATCAGAAGCTTTCTCATAGTTTATAAATGCCATACATAATGGTTTGTCATACTCTGTTGATTTTTCCTGTAGCTGGTCACTGACATGGATATGGTCAGTTGTTGGATACCCGCTTCTAAAACCTGCCTGCTCTCTTGGTTGATTAAAGTCTACCTGTCTTTCTATTCGGCCTAATATGATCTTTGTTAATAATTTATATATTACTGAGAGTAAACTTATTGAGCAGATATCTTTCAGGTCTTTTGTGTCTCCCTTTTTGAGAATTAATATAATGATAAAGTTTTTCCAAGCTGTAGGTACAGAGAGCATTCTTGCAATCATTTTTTGTAAAGATCAGCGAGTTTGACTATTGTGAAATCTCCTTCATCTATTAATAGATCAATTGTTAGGCCATCTTCTCCTGGTGCTCTGTTTCTTTTCTTGCCTTTTAATGCTTTCTATACTTCTCCCACTGTTACTTTTGGTACCGGATCAGGTGTTTCATTATTTCTATTGACAAAGTTATTTCCTGTATCACTATTGTACAGCATTGTATAGAAATCCTCAGTAATTTTTATCACTCCATCCCTTTTGTTGATATATATATATAATAATATATATATATATATCTATATATATTATATATATTATATATATATATATATTATATATATAATATATATATATATATATATATATATATATAAATATATAATCAGTGTGAGGACCTTGTATGTAATCACTTTTTTGTGAAACAACATAATTACATATAATATATTCTCAGAGAGAGATATATATAATATACTAATATAATATATATATTAGATCTTATATATATTATATATATATCCAGTGTGTAGACCTTGTATGTAATCACTTTTTTGTGAAACAGCATAATTACACATAATCACTGTAAATCAAATGAAAAAATTAGATAAAAAACTTGAGCAAAGACGTTTTTGAAGATTTTATCTGACCTCTGTTGATGTTTATAGTTGAACATTTTCTCTAAGTTTCTCCTTTTGTCATTAGGTCGTTGCGTTGACTGCAAACTACGTTTTTTAATAGATAACTTTTCTGGCTTATTCATTTTTATAATAATAATAATAATAATAATAATAATAATCATAATAATAATAATAATAATAATAATATAATAATGATAATGATAATATAATTGCATAATTTTTATAATAATAATAATAATAATAATAATAATAATAATAATAATAATAATAATAGTGAAGACTATGAAGAGGACCTCACATTCTTCAGAGATGAGGATAATAAGGCCTTTTTCTAGTGTATGTATATGAAAAATATTGTTAGCTATGCACTGGTAAACATTCGTGTCACAGTAAATGAACCTGGGCCTATCTATATTAACTAGGGTATACAAACAAGTAAGGTAACAAAAGGTCAAAGTAAAACAAATGAACTGTGGGGATCTTTCTCCATTGATAGTCACGTCATTGTGAGAAAGTTCTGGCCATTATATTTTTGTATCTTTGTTTCAGGACCAAATGGGAGAGGTCTTGGACGCCATGTTTGAGAGAAAGGTCACTGAAAACGAGCACGTCATCAAGCAAGGCGATGATGGAGACAATTTCTACGTCATAGAGTCGTGAGTTTCGATTTCATGTCTCTCTCTCTGTAATCAAATTAATTACCTTTTCCCGTTACCTAGTTGATTGCTGAGGGTGGTAATTGGGTGGAAGGGTAGGGACTAGGACTGCTAACCTCATCTTGGATTGCTGTACAGAAGCAAAGAGGTTTCCCCTAAAGGAGCCAGTCCTTCTGAAGGGAAATGGCACAGCTTAGAAAGGATATAAGTAATGGAGAGTATATTTATGATATGACATCCTTTTCAAAGTCCAAGATTATTCGAAAGTGTGGAAAATCTAGTTCCATGTGTATGCTACATCACAGAAACTGTTGCAATGAACTCTGACACTTAGTATGTCTTAGAATAACCTCACAGTCACCATTTGAGTTAATCATGATTCTGTAATCTACAACCTTTGTCGTAAGTCATCCCTTTCATGGCCTTTGTCATTTTCAGGGGCGTCTACAACATATACGTCAAAACCGATAATGACGCTGAACCCAGGCTGGTGGGTAATTACGACAACTCCGGAAGTTTTGGCGAGTTGGCCCTCATGTACAATCTGCCCAGGGCTGCCACTATCCAGGCTGTGACGACGGGGTCCCTCTGGGCCATGGATCGACAGACGTTCAGGAGGATATTGCTGAAATCTGCCTGCAAAAAGAGGAAGATGTATGAGGCCCTCCTCGAGAACGTGCCCATGTTGAAAACACTCGAGGTAAGGGGCCCTAATCTGCTGTAGGGTTCGTACGTATTGTCGTTGTGTGTGTGGGCTGTGATGGAAACGGGCAGAAATGTTGCAAATGGCGGACAACTTTCCATCCTCTTATCGCATATGTAACGTAATGTTTCATGGAAAATGGTTTTTATTATTTTCAAAGGAAACATTGTCTCCCTTACCTTAGATTGTCCTCCTTACAGGGCAGTTGAAAATGATCTTTTGTCTTCAGATCGGTCATTTACTTCCCTCTTTCAGATGAGATGCCAGGTAAAACTGGAAAATATAATCAGTGCACATAATGTAAACATAAGAAATTTTCTGGACTATGTATTAGTGCTTTGTTCCAAACCAGTTTCCTTAGAGGACTGCAAAATTTGTGGCTGTTTATCAAATGAAGCTTCCCATTTTCCAGTGTAATAAAATCAGAATTTTCTTGATAAATGTTAAATAACAAAGTGAGTCTTTATCAAGTGTTGTTAACCTGTCTCATCTCAGTGGGCGTTGATTAGGTGATTTTATTGAGTAGGCAGAAAATTTTGAAAGGTTTAACAACACTCAAAATACCTTTCAATGCACAACTAGATTGTTACTTTCCTCTCTCGTCATAGGCACTGTGTCACCTATCTGTGTGTCTTGCAAGAAGCAAGCTGTAACAGCAGATTCACTCTGCTTTTTAACATTTCACCACTACATGCATGAAGAGATTATTCAGTAGAAAACTATAATGTAACTTTCAATGTTACATCAAGTAAACCTGGTGAAGTTGTTGACATTCGCAGCCATGTAAATCGTGATGATCTCACTTTCAGAAATACGAGAGGCTGAACTTGGCTGATGCATTGGTCCCCAAGGAGTACCCTGCAGGAGCCCAGATCATCCTTCAAGGAGACTCTGCTGATGGCATGTACTTCCTGGAGGACGGAACTGTCCGGATCTCCATGGTGAACTCCGAAAATGAGGAAAAGGAGGTGAGCACATACATTGGCTTCTCATTTTCTTGAGTAAATGAATGAAATAGGTGTACAAGACATATTGTTGAACCTTCACAGATCAATATTTTTCTACAAAACTAACCATTAGGTTTGGATTCGCTCTATGAGAAAGTTATCTTTTTAAGGAAAATGGCTTTTTCATTAAAGCCTGTAAAATTCAGTCACCTTGTCTTGTGGATTAACAGGACTGATATAGAGTAGATAGAACAAACTTATTACGGTAAAACATCAGACCCCGTTGTTATTGCGAAGTCGGCATATTTACGTAAATACATTAGAACAAGACGGTATGAGGACAGCTCCAAACTAGTGCAATTATACATTTCCACCTCCAATAATGATTGAAGTCAGGAACTTATGTTTGGAGACAAGGGCTCTAGTACTATACATAGTTTGACAGTATTTAAAAGAAAATCTTTGCTTCGCCTCAGGATTCTCTGTTGATGTAGTTAGATTGCAGTGTTGTGACAAACTTCACACATCCTGCTCGACATGAATTTGCATAGCCATTTTCTTGTCCTGTGAAATATGTCATTCATTTAGCACGCTTTGTAAAACCGCGATTCTCTTACAGATAAGTCGAGTGACTGTTGGAGGTTACTTCGGTGAACTGGCTTTGGTCACCAAAAAGCCCCGAGCAGCTTCTGTTTATGCTTGTGGGAAGGCCAAAGTAGCATGTAAGTACAATTATTTTTCTTGTAGTCACCAATAAAACTGAGTTAATTTAAGAAATTCCCAATAGAACATTCTAAAAAGTAGTGAAGTGACCTGTTAGTAGAGCTCAGTTTAAAAATAAATGTTCCAAACCATAACTGAAAAGTTAAGATAAATTTCAAATGATGAAGCTATTGTAGGAATAACACTAAAACGGTAGCAAATACTTTTGAATGCCTTAAATTTGTCTGAATATATCTGCTTGAGATGATTATTGTGAAATTAGAGTCAAAATTTTATTGTCATTTAATGCTCTTAAATTTTATTTCATAAACACACTTATCTAAGGCTTCTGTGATAGTAGTTCCTTTACTCAGAGCAGTTATGTCTGGTGCACTGTAATTCTCTGATTTTCCTTCCTCCTCCTCCTGCCCCCCGCTCAGTCTTAGACGTGGAGGCCTTCGAGCGCCTGCTTGGTCCCTGCATGGATCTGATGAAGAGGAACATTGAGGATTACGAAAACGAGCTTCTTAGGATCTTTGGCTCTAAGGCTAACATCTCAGACATCCGATGAAGCAACACCAAGTTAACTTAGTTTCCCCAGTCACCAAATAATAATAATAATAATAAATAATAATAATAATAATAATTAATAATAATAATAATACTATGCGTTTCAATGAATCGTCTATGGGTGTGGGAGGGAAGAAATATACATAAATGGAGTTTTGTCCTTCGCCATTGTTGAGATGAAGACGGCGGCGGTGGTGGTGGTGAGGATCCTTGCAGATGGTGGGAGATGATGATCATGCTGATTATATTGAAAATAAATAAATGAATGAATGAATAGAAGAGATCCATGAGAGAAATGGAGAAAATATATAGATATATATAATGATTGTTGTAACCACATAGCTCATCTTAGCTTTGGACTTTCTTCAGCGTTCACGCCAGTGGCAAGCTGGCGTGGCGCAGGGTCTGTCGGTGTCTTCGTGTTCAAACTAAAGAGTAAAAGAATCTACTTTGTTCCTCAAAAGTGAACCTGTTAAGGATAACAAAGAAATGACTTGAGTATTTTTGCTAAATTCTGGTGTTCTGCTGTAATTGACAACCCCCATGGGACAACTGATGTAAACCTATTCACCGTCTCTATTCACAAATCTTAAGCTAAGAGTAAACAGACCCTTATTTATTGGTACCCGTAACTGGAAATACTGATTTTTCTTATTTTCATTGTAATCGTTAATATAATTTTTAGTCTTGGGATGACTTTCGCAACAAGTACAGTGCTGTAACTCGGCGGCGTGGCGCTTACGGCCATTGAGTTGACTCGAGTGAGCCGAGGTACTACACCATATCGGGTTGCTTTCAATCGTCCTGGATTGATTCAGTCTTTATACTTTGAGGTGGAGAAGAGATCCAACAGCCATCTTTCCTATGATTGATTATCTGTTAACGTCTGTGTACATTTTTGTGATTTTGTCAAGTGTATAAAAATCTTTTGATTCTTGCATTTCTTTGATGTGTGCAACCTAATAGCATAGGTCATTTCCCATATCATTTTCTTGCCCTTAACAAGGTGCTACACTTATTAATATATTATAATATATATATAAATGTATCAAAACTTTCTGTATGGCCTATCACAAACTTTTTAATAACCAACTTACCACTTTTGTAATTTTTATGGGGCCAAAAAACAAGCAAAAGTATTGTCAAGATACTCTTCTATATCATAATCTGTATCATAGTTCATGTCGGTTCCAGTTTCATATACAGTGATAGGACTGAAGAGAAGCAATGTTGTCTTTTATTTTATGGTTCAGGTGTGTAAGTGTTGGGAAGTTTCGAGAAGAAGAAGAAGAAGACGTTTCCTCCAGTATGCTTTCTCAGGATCACGACACTTTCCGAGAACAGAGAAACAATACCGATAACTACACCTTTTACTACCCTGCATATTAGTACATACCGTAGGCACTTCAATGTATCCCCAGATATACAAGGTAGAGTGGTAAATGTCAAAATAAAGATAATATTATATGAAATTCCCAATAACTCCAGACATTTTACCAGGAGTACAACCTCACCCCCTTCATAGTAATGTTAATCCCAGTGGATTTGAGGTTCAGGGCAATGATTCTGGAAATCCCGTGGTGCAAGTTCACCACGACCTGAGCGCCCTCTCCCCTCCCCCAGACAAACTAAGAAGAAAGACTCTAAAACCCCAGTGTTTACTATCTAACAATACACTGATTATCTCGGTTCTGAAATTGACTTAGACCTCTTCAGTGTGGCACGTATTGTCTCAAATTTGGTACTACTGTATCTTAAAGAATAACAAATTCAAGTCACCGTTGATTTTCAGCTGTAGATTAGGAGTTTTAACTTTTTGAGTAGAAAGCATATCATAACTTCTCTTTATATGAATAACCTTTCTTATCACAGCTAAATGTTTCAGAGTATAGAATGCAACTCAAATTAAACAAAGAAGCCTGAGAATTCCTACGTAGTTCACATAATTGCAGAAATGTAGGGAGCTGCCACCTAACATCTGTGTAGACTGGATATTTATCACTTGCTCAAGACACTTGCCTGAGGAGTTTTATGCAGTAGATTCTAAGAAGCACAGAGAAGAAGATTCACCTTGTTAGCCTGTTCAACCACCTGCTTCGTGGAGGATTCAGGTGCCCAAAATTGAAATATTAGTTATCAGTAACAGCAAATAAACAAAAACATTAAGAGAATTATGAAGAAATCTACGTTCAAAATTCCAATACATAGAACAGGTGAGAGGCAAACCGTTCAGTAGCTTTGATCAGGAGCATTTTGAAACCACTGTTTCACCCTTTAATGTCACTTTCTGTTTTTCAGAGATTTTCTCTGCCCATCCACTGTCAGGTCATGAACAGTGATTTAGAATCAAATTAGCCTTAAGAGGCCATAGGGTAACAAGACATGTGGGGTTGGTTTCATTTTTTCAGACAACACCCTTTCAGTCAGTACAGAAATGCTGGAATCCAGAACCCACAGCACTACAATCCTGGAATGGGATTGAATTGGACAGCAGTTCCTTCCTGTCAGGGTTAAGTGGAAATCCTAATATAAAAACGTATAGTCTTCCCTGGCCAATGGAAGTCCAGCGAGTGATCAAAACTGGTGCATGAAGGTATCTTCCAGTGATGTCGAAATAAATATTCTCTCATTTAAGTTCCCGGATAAAGAGATGTTGCATATAATCATCATCACAAAAACTTTTGCAGGCAAAGGAATCAGACTAAAATTTTGTTGAATGAAATCACCACAACTAACGTGGAAGGAAGAAAAGCAGCAAATAAATTCCTCACAGACATCCTAGCTGGCTCTTGGATTTCTGTAGACTGAGTACACTCGCCTTCACAACACATAAGATTCATGACACGATACATTTGTTGCACAGGCGTGTCTTCTTGTTCTGAATCAAAAGAGGATTTTTATCTCTTGCCAGGAAACATGTTCTATGAGAATGAAATTTGTGAAAGACAGACACTTGAAATTTGGCGATGCGTCCAGGCTTTGGTCTGGAGCAAAGCCGGAATAGCTCTGCCATTATCTGCCATGCAGATTAACTTTTTAAAGACTTCTGTTGCTCTCAGACGAAGCCTGGATGGTGTTAGGCTATCAGAAGATGAGAGAATGAGGAAATAAAGGCTTTTAAGAAGAAAAGAAATATGCAAAAAAACTCACAGGAGCCTGTTAGGGGGCCTTCTTCCCCTACGGCCGCCAGAGAAGAAACCTTTCGTGTGACGCAACGTAACATTTTTATTTTTAACACTTGTAGTAGGACCAGCAACCTCAAAAAAAGTAAATGAATAGTTAAACAAACTTCGTCCCATCTCTTGCATAATACCATTTAACAAAAGCCCACGCCAACTGTGTGTGTGTGTGTATATGTGTGTGTTATGGGAAGCGTAGATGATGGCGAAAGTTAGTAACCGTAATTGTTAAGAGGAAGAAGAGAAATGAAGTCTTGCTATATATTTTTCCACTAATTCCTTTAACACTTTCGATGTTACTATTGTCATTTTGAGCCACACTGGCTCCCCTAGGAGCACTGCCCTTCCATGTCATGCAAATGTTCGCAACTCCGTGTTCTTTTTTTTTATTTCATTCATGTCATTAGATGACCATAAGAGTACATCATCCAACAGAAAAAATTAAAGGAAGTCATTCAGGCATGCAAAGAAACTGGGCAAAATGATTACGTGAAGTATTCATCAGATGCAGGGCACAGTTACTTTGAAGGTGTTGTATCAAGCCAAGCTCTTGGCTGGCATCCAGACAACATGGACAACTGTAACTGAGAAGCAGGAGCAGCATTCAGCTTGTTGGTTTTGATTTTTGTAAGGCCTAAAGTCAGACTTACTTATTTTGGCCAGATCAGGGAACCAAATTATTCGTCGTATTTGGCAAGTCAGTTTGTGTTTCTGGGCTGTTTATTCTTTCTTACGTTTCCAGAAAACTAGGAGATTACTCGAGGCAGCAAGTACCTGCTGAGTATTTCTAGGAGAAATCACTCACCTTGATGAAGTGGTGTCTAGAAATGAGAAGTGACTTCTGAAATGAGAAAGGAAATCGTGATGATGGCTCTGAAAGGAATCAGAGCGTGGATCAGCTCTTTCAATCTAGCTGCCAGCGATCATCTCTATTCCATGGAAAAGGAGTACTACTCTCTCTCACCCTCTGTCCCTCAGGGAATGCTATGGAATAACTCCCTCTCAGAGGGTGCTAACGTGACAATGGAAGGGCGAAGACTAGACGTAGACGGATGCAAGCGTGTGTATGTGTGTGCCAAAATTCTGTTTAGCTCGCGCAAGAAGATCATTGCCACAAGCCGTCGGCGTTCCCATATGTGTGGGATTGTGTTGTTCTTTATTCTCGTGGTATCTGTCTCGTTTCTGGGTCATTCATTTATCCTCAGTGTATGCATTTTTTATGGACTATTTCAACCGTATGCAGTTCTGTAAAATAATTTCCCAGAGTGCAGCTGTAATGCTGTGTCCCTCGTGTGTTGAGGAAATTGTGTGCTGCTCATGCTGAGAAGCATGTCTGAATTGTAGTAGACTAAAGAGCTTGTGAGAATTCCCCTACTGCCTGAATGAATCTAAAGATGGTCTATTTAAGAGGTTATATTTCCCGATTGAATAATAAAATGTATAAATACATAAATGTATACACATATATACAGGAAGTCCTCGGTTATCGGCGGACTAGGTTAATGGTGGTCCAGTTTTGTGGAGCTTTTCTAGCGCCATAAAATTGGCGATTTATGGGGTCATAACACGCCGACTTCCGGTTATCGGCACCATGAGGCTCTGTTAACAGAGTTGTGGCACCATAACATACCTAACAAAGGCGCCATTAACCAGTTATCAGCGCTGATAAATCGCTGAGTTTCGGTTAATGACGGTATTCGTTTATCGACACCCTGCCGAGAACAGAACCCCCGCAGATAACCAGGGACTGCCTGTATATATATTTATGTATCACCTTATGGTCATACAAAGTTGTCAGTGCACAAGGAAGGACATGAGCGGAGGTACTCTATATACTAATAATAAAGATAAAATATAGATATTTTTTCCAAATACAGAAGTCTATTGTTAAGAGTATATACATATATATATAGGTATATATATTTCATCCTTATTCAGTACTTGAGAAGATCACGTGTAAGATAGGCTTGTAAAATAATAAATAAATAAATAACATGGCGGTGAAGATGTTGCTGCATTCTTTCCAATTAGTCAGAGTAAAAAGAAACTGATATTGAAGTGTACATGAGATTTCCGTGCAATTTTATAATGTGCTATAAATGTTCTGAATGTATTGTACCATAGTGATTTACTACCCATAACAATGCAACTGAGTCATTTTTATTATTATGATTTTTTCTGCTTTTGCTGTGAAGGGAAGTAAATGCCTTCCCAGCTTTTATTTTTCTTCAAGCTCATATCAAAAAGTAGGTCATTTCCATCATTGTTTTTCCTGTCTTTCTCCGTCTTCAGTTCACTTTTCTTCCAGCCGCCACCCCCCACCCTCCCCCCCCCCCTCACTCTCTCCAGCCGCGCCACCCTCCCCCTCCCCCTCCCCTCTCCTCTCCTCTTCATTTCACAAAATCTCACTTCAATATTTTGTTTCTAAGGTATGATTTGTGATATTATCCACACTTTGCTCTTGATAGAAAAAGAAAATTCGAGGGGTCGACTGTTAAATTCGTCTTGAAATTGAAGGCAAATCCACGATGCTTGTTTGCTGAATTGCTTCAACCTGAGCTTAAAAGTCGAGGCTGCCAAATTTATATTGGTCATAAATGCGCAAAGAAAAATGTGGGTGGAAAAGACAACTAAATTCTCTGTTAGGCAGCCCTCACTTCAAAGATGTATTACAGATCTGGCTAATGAGTGAAAGAGAAACCGTTCATCTTTCTTTCCAGAAGCCTAACACTATTATCTGGCAGAGTGACTAAAGAGTGGTCGTCCCTCCGAATACTGTTCTTAGTTTTTTCTCTTTTTTTGTGCCCTTTTAGAGAAGAAGAGTGTGGAAGCCCAGGTGTAGGATTTTGTAAACATTAGCTGAACAGTGTATACCCCCATGACCATTGTGACATACAATAAATGCTACAATAACAATACTTTGGAAGCTATGTGACTTAACCTTTGGTAGCTTTAAGGTCTTACTCCCAAATATGTGCAGGAGAGGAGAAATATTGTCGGCTGTCCAATAGATACAAAAGGAAGGATAGAAAATGTGGAAGAATGAGTAATAACATAAAAAAGAGGTTAATATTCTTTATATTTCTGATTCCCTTGTGTTTGCTTAATGTACTGAATTCATAGAAGCGTGTCGTGGCACCAACCCGACTACGTATACTGTATGTGTAATTTGATTGCCGTTGTGATGGCTAATCTAGTCTAATATCTCATGAGCATTTTAACCACACTTAACCTAACTTACAGTTCTTGTAACTTAACCATGCTAACGTTACTTATCACAACATACCTTTTGCCGAGTGTTTGTAACATAAGTCAACTTATGGCTGCCATAAGCTAACCTCTGATTATGATACATTAATCAGACTTGCATTTGCAAAAAGATGACAAAATCACTAACAATTCTAAATAAAAAGGTTAAAGTGTTCCTATAGTAAGAATTAGGCATGGCTGTAACATGGTAATCATTGAGTTGGTACAGCCCTGTGGATAGGCTTAAAACTTCTCATTCATCTTGATTCTGTGATTTGTATAAGTACTACTTGTATATAGTACATCCTTGCTCGATGTTTATGATTAAGCCGGTGGCCAAGGCATATAGCAAAATCAGCTGAACTAAGACTTGGTGGTGAGAATAGACAGTTGGCTTGGGTGATACTAAGGTACAAACTTTTGGACTTTTGAATGGGGAGGCTGACTGATTAGAGAATGTAGTTCCCCTCACTATCAAGTTCTATGAGTTGATGGTGCTCTCAAGTTTAAGAGAAGCTGCAAATGCCACATAGAAACCCCATTATCATTTTGGTTATTTTCAACTACAGGATATTTACATAGCGTTCTTCACAAATTTTACCGGTGCCACCATAATGTGCAGCCTTCCTCAGCATCTGCAATCTACTGAATCCTTGATATGTAACCTCCTTCACCTGAGTCCTGAGTTAAGTGAAGTTTTTTCCATACTACCCCTATCAACTACTGGCCACTCCTGAGGAATTATTGCTCGTCATAGATTTAGAACAGAGCTTCTGTCAAACGACCAACACAAAAGCCTCGTTGAACCATTTCACTCTGACACCAGCCACATTTTTTTTATCGTTCTCTTTCTGACTGTGTAAAAGCGGTCACACAGTGTTAGCATTACAGGAAAATAAATCTTGGGAAGGATAGTAATAAATGAGCCTTGGTATTTCCGGTCTCCCGTACCTTAGAGGCTTAAGGGTAAGTTACCGGATGTTGCAAATATTTTATCTTATTTGATTATACAAAAATCTGATGAGGTTATTCAGCCTTCCTTGTTTATCTAGATTCTAGATGAGTATTGAATATTCATTGCTTTCTTAAAACAATTTACTACAGTAATATCAGTGCTTTGATAGATAAGAAGCACTAAGGAAGACCACAAGCTAAAGTTGATCCATTTTATTTTTATCGCTACTTTGTTTTAGTTACTATAATTAATTTTTCACTTGTTTCCTCCATAGTGGCACTCTTATGTAGCTTTGGCTGAGGTTTAATGTCCCCTTTGGCTAGGTCATTGTGATTAGACAAGCTATTGACTCATAATAATTAGTATTATGTTTGCCAACACTATCAAGTTATCATTGAAATTTAAAAGATGACATCATTGGTTCATTTAGCACTAAAAGGAATGGTTTGGTTTGACTGGAGACACTAGCAGCCAAAAGAGGATTCTATTTTCAAGGTCGGCACTTCTACCAACCAAATTATTTGTGTCTCTCAGGATTAGCCACCACAAAGATTCAGTCTTCAAAGAGGCAAAAGTTTATTGGGTTAATGAAGAATAAAGTGGACAGCCAAAGGTGATAGAAGTCAAGAAGCCATGAACTCCAGGGACGTAATGAAGAGCCTTCACAATGTCAGAATATGTCATTGAGCCTGAATGGTTACTCCACTGGTGCTCACAAGTTGCAGGACTTTAAGCTCATGAAAACTGATGTTAGGATCTTTAGAAGAGTTATAGCAAATTTCAAGAGCATTTTGAGTTTCTGCCTTTGTTAATATTGGATGGGGAATATTAATGTTAAATTTCCTAGCCTGGAATGATTATGCTGTGCTTGGAGGCAGTGTGATTAGAAGAGCTAGACCTGAATGCAGTTACATTAGTAGACAACACTTGCCTTCACCTAATTGTGATAGTAGTACTAAACGGAAATTTATTGGCATCATTCACTTGATGGAAACTTTTGTACAAAATTTTCTTAGATTTATTTGATTGTTATTTTTGGTTACAAATGTGGCTTGTTTTTCATTCTGTTTATCTTTTTCACTTTCATATAGCCTATGGTAATTTTTGTAATGGGAAATTTGTTTTTGTAAGTTCATGGCCTTTTTTCAGTACTAATGATAGCCTGAATTAATGGGAGATAAGGTAAAAATGGACAACCCATGCACAAGCCAGTGAAAGATTATACCAACAAGCAAAAAGAGTAATGCAGCAAATCCAAGAATTAAGGAAAGCTCATGAGTACAAGAATGGAAAACAAAGAAACACCAGAGAGTTACAGCCAGACTGAAAAAGGAATAGCAAAATTTAAAGAAGACTGAAACAAAGACTTAAAACCACATCAGAAACTGTACAAAGGTTGGAGGATAGATCCAAATCATATATATACACAGAACAAGTTCTTCAATACAAACCAGAAGAGGCTTCATGAACAACTATAATGAGGAAAGTCAGAGTGAAATGCAATGTCAGAGGCTGACCCAACCGAGATGTTCTGATAAAACATCTGGAGTAACCCAGTATCTCATAAAAAGTAAACAGAGTTAATCAACCATAGTGTAGCTTAACGACCAGGAAAGTCAGCAATCGGTTGAGGAACATGCATAACTAGAGAGCCAAAGACCAGAATGTGCCCAAGGATATTAGCAGAAGAGCTTATAAAAGTCATTGTATGGAAAAATTGCCCATCAACTTCAAGAATGTTTTGGGGAAATAAGGACATACCACTCTGGGTGGTAGTATGCAGAACATCACCAGTACAAAAAGACCAAGATAGGGGCTATGCAATTAGTAATTCTGTACCTACACAAACTTTGCAGTCATGTTTAAGTTACTGAAAGGAATCATAAGTGAGGAGCTCCACAGCAACCTGGAAATACAAGGGACAAGAGGTCACCTTATAGTGGACAAGATGATGTTGAGGAATTACAAGGAAAGGAAGACAAACTTAAGTTTGGCTTGGGTTAAACACACAAAGGCATTCAACATGACCCCATACTCATGGCTGACCGAGTACTTAACATATACAGAGCTGCAGGAAACTTAATAACCTCATTCTCCAACAAGATGCAACACTGGTGACAACCCTAACAGTACCAGGTACCAAACTGGCAGAGGTAAACACCAGAAAAGGAATATTCCAAGGAGATTTACTGTCACTGATGCTGTTTATATAGTCTCCATGACATCAACATCAATATCCCTCAGGAAAACCAAGAATAGCTAACAGCTTGAAAGACAGAATAGTCATAATCGACAAAATGTTCATAGATGCCATCAAGATGTTAATTTTGTAGGACATGCTAAGAACTTGGATTCCCCATTAAACACATCCTGGATCATTATTGAAGGTTTGAAAACAGAGGTAGGCATTAACATATGTAAATATGGTAAAAGGAACGACTGTTCAGAGTGAGGGAATTCATTTCCCAAGTGAGAAAACCCAGGACATAGGAGAGACAGGTTACAGATTCTGAGAATCCTTGAGGCTGACGGTATCAAGCAACTGGAAATGAAAGTAAACATCAAATAACATCTTGGAATTAAAGCACATCTCCGTTGACAAAGAACCTGACAAGTATGAGGAAAGGGTCACAAACCAAACCACACAAAACAGAAAAGAGGAGGTGCATGGCCGATACCAGAAGGAGACTCGGAAGTAGATGGAGATGGCAGTTGGCAATGGCTGACCAGGGGAGACCAAACACTATGAAGATGATGTGTACAAAATAAAATGGATGTCCAAATGTCAGAATCACCCATGTGCCACAAATGCAAACAGAATAAGAAGACCCTCCACCACACCGTAACTGAATAGCCAGCTTTGGTTCAAAATGAATGAGAGGAGACATGATGCAATCACTTAGGCCTAGCACTGAAATATCTGCAAATAACTTAACCTTACACACAAACGGTACAACCACATACCAGAAAAGTACTTAAAACTGACATCATAAAGTAAGCTGGACAAAACTGGGACTTTATGAGACTAACCACAGTAAAGCCATGTAAGGATTATCCTCATGTTACAAGCCCAGACGAAACCAAATCCTGGTAAACAAAGAACCTACAACATACCCCTGATAGATGTATCCATACCATGAAACATAAGAGTTTAGGGTAATTGCAGAGAAAAGTATGCACAACTGTACGTGTTCCAGAAAATCTTATACTGCTTCCCATAGCAAGGATAATCGTGAGAACTGGAATCCTAAGAAAATAAGGGAAGGGGTTTAGATCCTCAAGAAGCAGGTTACAACCTGTATCCACCCAAGAGATACCAACCTAACAAGGTTATAAAAAAAAACATTAATAATAATGGGAAAATTCTTCACAGTAACACAGATCTTCTGGGGAAACAGTAAATGATAGTGTCAGTTAGGCTCCTCTGGGCACCAGAACTAGTTGAAAGACCCAAACTGACCCAGATGAGAATGAAGAGACAAGAAGCGACGGGGTGGGGGGTTGGAATTTGGGTTGTTTGCAAGATAAACCACAGGAAAGGTAGAATGTCAATGAGGTACTTTGTTGCACAGCACAAGAGGCGATGATGAACATGAAAACAAGTGAATTCAACACTGAAAGTAGTAGAGTTTGAAGTTCAACAAACCTGCAAAGACACCTACTAGAGAACAGCTCAAAAACCTGGACTTTATCACCAGTCTATTTCTTTGCATCAATAGCATTCCTTCAGCCCCTAGCAGCAACCTCTTTCATTCCTTTTACTGTGACTCCGTTCATATTCTCTTAATTCCATCTAACTTTCCACCCTCTCTAACAGTTGTTTCATAGCACAACTGCGAGGTTGTCCTCCTGTTACACCTTTCAAACTTTCTTACTTTCATTTTCTGGTTCAGCACTGAATGACCTCATAGGTCCCAGGGCTTGATCTTTGGCCTAAATTCTATTTTCTATTCTTGTGTTCTACTACCTGAGAATCTTTGCATCAGTTTTGGAGTTAGTTGCTTCTTAGAAAGGTGGATCCTTGAATCAGAAGCCCCTGTGGTTGTGGTCTTAACCAGTTTTCTAGTAAAGCTCAGTGTCAGCGGAAAACGATTAATGTTGTGTAGATTTTGAAGGGTGGCCCTAAAAATTGGTAAGTCCTCGTTAACAAATTGTGGATTGCTGTTTTATTTTCGGGACCACAGCTGGCCAGTCAAAGAGACTTCGTCGTTGAATTGCCTATACTTATACTGTACTGACTTTGGTTTACTGTGTTAATGTTGAAAGATTGTGTCAGAAACTACCCTGAGTGTATTTGGTCTGCTATGATTCTCCTGGTAAGTTGATTGTTGTGAATAAGTGTAACATGAGGGGGCAAAAGCGTTGTAGATAGATATCAGTAGATGTGGTGTTATAATTTAGCGTTTCATACAAGTATGGCTGCATAGTCCAGCCGTTTGAGGTGCTATTGCTTGCTTTGATTTCTTGAAATTGAATAATATCTGGACTGTTGGTATCTGCCATTAACAAATGTGTGTTCAGACAGTGTTCTATTATCAGGTAGGTGTGTTGTAATGTATTTTTACCCGTCATTGTTTTAATGTTCTTAGATGGTGCTTGTTCAAGGGTGCTGTTTGTAAGGGGGGAATGAAGGGCTCATAAGCTCCAAGGTAAGCCATTTTCACTTGTTGTTGTTCTGTATTTGGTCAGTTTTGGGTATCAAAGTTCAGCTTTGTTTGGAGTAGCAAACCCTCCTTCGCCCGCGGGTCCAGTACCCTGATGAGCCGAGGGACTGGATTCATTTAATATTAGTGTCAGTATTGTGATGTCAGACACTTCCGTTTCGAGTACTACTATTTTTGGAGTCTAAATCCTTTGCTGTTGTAAAATAGGCCGAAAGGCCTTGTGTTATGACGAAACAGAAGGCTAACTGTTTGAATTTCTTGTAGAAGTGGGAGAGGGCGGTTGGGGACGGAGGGAGGAGGGGTTGGAGAAGTGTTGCAAACATTTGAGTTTGCAGTCTTGGTACTATCCATGTAGGTGGCTGCTGCCTTTAAGAGAATTCTAGGCGTTTTTCTAGAGGTAAATGGATCTCTGTCGCATTCTCTTGTTGTCTTTGTTTCTGAATTTCATTCACGTTTTGTGCCTTTCATTTCCGTGTTGTATTTATCATAATTGTGATGAGAACCATTAATGCATTTGCATATTTACTAGATGGAGTTTACATGAATACCTGAGAGGAAATACGCCTTTATACCCTGTAAGTACATTGCCTTTGAATATACGTTCGGTTATATGCATCGTCTTTAGTCTTGAATATAACATCTCTTGTTCAGGCGAGATTTTGACGTGTGTGGACTGGACATACCATGGAAGCATTTATTTACATGGTATTCACTTGCATCCACTAAGTCAGTGGTTCTCAACCGGGGGGTAGGGGGGGCTTCCCCCTAGGTCGGGTGCGTCAGCAATTTCCAGGGGAGGCGCAAGCCCTGAGGAAAAATTAAATATTCTCAAATTATATTCGTTATTCTCTCAACAAGAGTGAGGAACTATGATATTCAGAAGTTATGAAAAAGTGCAAAAGTATCGCCTTGTGTTTACTATAGCCTACTACTCTATAGTTAGAGACGTTTGGCGTAGGCCTACCATGATTTGCAATTTTTTACCTCCCTATCTCTCGAAACTCTCTCTTTTATTTTCCTTTAAATGTGGGCGGGAAATGTACTCGTAGATGTAAGGGGGTTTGTGGAGAGAGAGACTAACTCTTAATGGGGCCTTGGTACTAAAAAAAGGTTAAGAACCACTGATATAACAGTTTCTAATGATTCGAAACTTAAGATTATAAACGTTCAGAATTTTGTGTATGTTGAGGTGACCCTGATACCGTAACACTACATTCATATGCATAACAGAAAATCAATATAATCTAAATATTAGATAGGAATCGCAGTGGATATGCTTTCATTGAGAGAGACCTTACCTTACAAACCTTAGATCTTGTTCGGGATGCCCCCGGTCCCTAAGTGTGAGGCACCTCTAATGTCTACCAGAGAGAGAGAGAGAGAGAGAGAGAGATCTCGTTCAAGCTTTGTCGCTTCTTGAAGGACTAACAAAATTGTTTCCATCGTTCTTTCTCTATTCAATGTTTTTCTTTGAACCCAACCGAATGACCAACTTTTGATTAACCAGCACAGAATAACATCCAAATTCAAAAGTTAAGTTCTTACAACATTTTAGCTTAAAAGGAACTAAACAATGTTTCATTGGAAAACTTATCACTGCTGAATTATACCGGGTAAAGTTTAGTCAGTCAACTGAGGCTTCTTTATTAACTCCAATGCTTAACATCACTTTGTTATTCACTCCGTGGAATTTATACATATAATTTAAAAGAAAATAGTATTAATGGCTGAATCTAGTGATATATATATATATATATATATATATTATATATATATATATATATTATATATATATATATAGATTAATAAAAGGAACCCATAAAAACACCAAAATATAGAGAGAAAAGTACTATATTTCAGAGACTGCTGTCTCCCTCTTCAGGTAGATGAATGAGAAAAGTTTACAGAAAAGGTGGTATTTACACCAAGAGGTCCATCCACAGGCAAGCCAATTTAGGTCACCCCCGCTGATAATCTTCCTTTAATCTTCTTAAGCGTTGGTTGAGTGAAAATCTTGTTGATCGTATCTGAAATCCATGCTCCTTTTGAGATGTTCATTACCTGCCTCTCTTTTATTAAGGCCGATTCCATCATTTGACTCTTGTACCGGCAGTTGCTGCTATAAATTACACGTGACAAATTCCAGTTTATTCTATGGTTATCTTCATATATATGGTTGAAAATAGCTGAGTTTCTGTTGTCCATGGACTTAACTGTACTGTTTGTGTTGTATTAATCTCTGGGGAAGTGATTTACCTGTAAATCCGATGTAAGATTGGTCACAGTCCTGGCATGGGATTTGATATATCCCAGTGTCCTTGGGAGATGTCTTTTGTTGGATGGTAATCAGGGATTTGGCTAAGATGTTTGGGTAAGTAAATGCAAAAGGGTTAGATTTTCCGAGGGTCTGAGTCACCTTCTTAATCGTGACCAGGTGTGGAATTTTTATTTTATTGTTGGGTGTATCTCTGGTCTTGTCTTTAGGGGGTCGGTAGAAAATTACGTTTGCTTTGTGAATTGCTTTCTCAATTATATGGTCAGGATTCTTTAAAGACGAAAGTTGCTTATGAATTAGTTCAAATTCTTTTTCCAGGAAATCTGGAGAACAAATTCGTAAAGCTCTTAAGAACAGGTTGCTGGCTACACCTATCTTGATTGGCAATGTCGTGATAGCTAAAGTAGTGAATGTATGAAAGTGAGAACGTTGGTTTTCTGTATATGGTAAATTTGTATTCTGTCGTGTCTCTGATTATTAAAACATCAAGAAAAGGAATTTTGTTGTCTGTTTCCCATTCAACTTTAAATTTGATGCTGGGCACTAATGCGTTTAATTTTGAGAGGAATTCATTAAAATTGCCCCACCTACTATCCCAAAATGTTAGAATATCATCTACATATCTCATCCACAGCATGTTTTTGGGTTTTATTGCATTCATCACTGTAGTTTCAAAGTATTCCATGTACAGATTAGCTAAAACAGGACTTAAAAGACTACCTATACTACACCCGAATATATTATATATATATATATATATATATATATATATAATATATATATATATATATATAATATATATATATAATATATATATATATATAATGTGTATATATCACTGGAATCAGCCATTAATACCTTTTTCTTTTAAATTATATGTATAAATTCCACCGAGTTAATAACAAAGTGATGTTGAGCATTATAATGGTTTATGATAATCCCTGGCAACTGCCAATGGTACTAACAAAGGCAATATATTACTGTCGCCGTAAGTGAGGCATAATGGGTAATCAAAACAAAATATCTTTCAATGTGTTTTTACAATAAATAAAAAAGCAAAGAAGTATTCAATAAATATCTGTTAGATAAATAATATACGTATAGTCTCCCAGCCACAATTATGACGTCATAGAACCGCCGACCAAAGAACAAGAGAGACCGCAGACACAACTTGGTTCTCATGGGATTGTCATAAATAGGGACAGCGATTCTTTTTATTTATTTATTTATTCATTTATTTATGAGTAATTGAAAGAGCCTCGAAGATGTGCTAAATACACGTTGTGTCTCGAAGATGTATTAATTACGGGAAATATATATATATATATATATACATATATATATATATATCTATATATATATATCCTATAGTATATATATATGAGATTGATTATATAACCATTTATCTACGTATCAGAGAGTCCCACCACAGCCAGACGTACGAACAAAATGTAAGAATAATAGATTGTCGTCATAAACAAGAATTTTAGGGAATTGGTCACTTCATCTGCTTTACGAATCATTCTTTCGTTATAGGAGTTTTGTTTGACATGCAAACGCACACCTATGGGTATGCATAGTAAAAAAAAAAAAAATGAAATATGCACGCGAGTCGTTCATCAGCTGACGTCATACGAAAAGGTTGAAAAGAAACAACAGAGCGCCACGTAATTTCCCGTAATTAATAGGCACATCTTAGAGACACAACTTGTAATTCGCACATCTTCGAGGCTCTTTCACCTACTCATAAATAAAAAAATAAAAATAAAAAGAATCGCTGTCCCTATTTATGACAATCCCATGAGAACCAAGTTGTGTCTGCGGTCTCTCTTGTTCTTTGGTCGGCGGTTCTATGACGTCATAATTGTGGCTGGGAGAATATACGTAGTATATTATTTATCTAACAGATATTTATTGAATAACTTCTTTGCTTTTTTGTTTATTGTAAAAATATATTGAATGATATTGTTTTGATTACCCATTATTCTTCACTTACGGCGACAGTAATATTATTATTGTCTTTTTAGTACCAATGGCAGTTGCCAGGGGTCATCATAAACCATTATAATAACCTCGAAAATTAAATGTTAAAAATAAATTAAATAATCATAGGTAAAGGCATAAAAACACACGGAATTGAAACTCAAGGGCATTTTTAATTCATTGCACGCTCGCATGCGTGTCCAGAGAAATCTATATACAAAGTTTTAGCAAAATCAGAATAAAAATCCAAGAGGGAAAAAAAAGTCTCGCTAGCAATGTCCTCCATCATCCTTGATTTTTGTCTGTTGACAAATGGTTGGGAAAAAGGTGTCGTTGATTTTGTCTTATTCCTTTAATATTTGTGTATCTTGTGTTTCATAGCAGAGAAAACGGAAGATCGTTATTTGAGTGCAGGCGAGTAGTAGTAATTATGGTGATGAATTGTAGTTGTTGTTTAGAAACTTGAGCATAGAGGAGGCTTCCCAAGCAACTAGGTATAGCCTATAATACTATTAGGTATACCTAGGCCTACTCTCGACTAGGCATCGAAGAATTTGGAGACATTTTTAACCCCAGGGTGTAGGTCGCTGCGAAATAGTTATATAGGTCTACCAACTTATGTCCAATGATATGATATTGGTGATTTAAACGCTAAAATAGACCCACCTTAAAATTGTCAGATCACCTAGGCCTATTCCCTAGTGTTTCCCCAATTTCATCAAGAAATGCCACATTTCCTTCTGTTAATTAGGCAATTCCCGATAGATTATTGGTGAATGGTCTACTTCAGTTCAACCACTTGACCCCTAGAAGGTAAAACAGTGGAATTTTTTAAGTTGCTGAAATAAAATAACACGTAACCTAGGGACGTATAGGGTAAACGACCTATCGGCGACATAGCAGCCGCCTTTCCCAGAATGCGGCCACCTTCCCACAAAAGCACTTTAATTCGCTGTCATGAGCGTCAGTCAAGAGTTGTAGCCCACCAAGGCATCGCACAGAGACCTCTACGATCCTCTCGAAGGAAGTGTTTTCTCCTAAATTACGAAATAATGGCATAATTAAAGTGTTTTTGGGGAAGTGGCTGTGCTCCAAGAGAGGTGGCCACTAAGTCGCCGCTCAGTCATTTACCCCGCTGGTTATAATTTTGCTGTATTATCTTTGGCCTCCCCCCCTCCCCCTGTATTGTCTTACCTTATGTCTTAACCCAAGATGTGCTAGGGGGTTGCTAACAAAGGACAACGGCAATATTATGCATTAGCAACATCAGTTATAGAACCAGTATTTTCTGGCTCATTTTTTAACTTCTTACCTAATGTTATACGTGGTTTTATTCTCCTAGTTTTGCAGATTAATAATAAAAAATGAAATATAAGATATTTTGAAAATTAATATTTAAAAAGAATATATTTTGGAAAGAAAACATTATTTTCAAAAAATGCATATTAGTTTTGGAATGCTTTATGCCATCTTTTCCAAGATAATTTCACATTTTTTTCATGACAGTATTACTCCTTAGCTATTTAAGAAACACCTATACAATTGCAAAATATATACAGCAGTTATTAATTGGTTGAATTAGTGTATATGTATGTGTATGTTAACAGACATATGCAAACTAATTTTTAAACCAATATTATACTATCGTCACTGTCTCTATATCAGTATTTGATGGAAAAGAATAAGCATCATCATCAAAAGCCATTATCACCAAAATTTACAATATAAACGAAGATTTATATAAATTTTCAAATGTAACTTCAAGATATGAAAGCCTCCCTGGTCCTGCCCCCCGGGATGACGGAAGGTTTACAATTATGCTATTTTGGTACCAATGATTAAGAGAAATCTGGCATCTTTTATGTCCAAGAGTGAGCTAAATGGCTGGTGAGACTGCCGACATCCTTGAAACAGGGCTAAATTTACTGCAATATTTGAAAATAAAGTGTCGATCATATCGACATCCTCCTTTTGCAGCATGTAAAGTGTTGATTTTAGCGACGCGCCGCACCTTGTGGGTTAATCTGATGAATAGCTCTTATCTAAAACCATGTACATTACAATTTCATTTTGTGTATTGGCAACTTATAATTGCAGTCTACTAGGCTTACTGTGCCCCTCCAATTAGGTAACTATCACTGTAGCTATAGGCTATACAATTGGGTGCCGTGTTTAGTATCAACCCCTTGGGGATAAACTTATAAACATAAAAAAATGTCTACCAATATCATAAACACAAACAAAAAGGTATGAACAAAAAACAAGGAAAATACAGTAAATATGATGACTGCCGACTGGCTTGAACCAGGCTGCAGTAGTAGTCTTCAGTTTTACCCCTGGGAATTTCATGGCTCAGAGGTTTGCTTGTATAATAACTCAATGTTGTTTTATAGTGCTGATTACTTAAATTGTGAGGGAAAGCCTTAAGCATCACTTAGATACACAACTTGAGATTTGGACAATGTTAAACTAGTGCAGGGAAGGAAGTGCTAAATGGCAGTCGAGGTAAATAGTATAGCTCATTTGGTGGGATACCAAATTTTCTCGTTTTTATTCCTGTTTTTTGTTTTATATATGAGGAACTAACAGTGATTCTGACATATTTGGTTATAGATTTCGAGTTGCACAGATCTGCCATGGACAAATGGATACCTGTAAAATATAAGTAGTACTAGTATTAAATTTTTCATGTTTGTGAAGTGGGTACTTCATAGCTAATCAAAGATTTCCACTTTTTTGGATTTTTTGTCAGGGCACTAGTATGATGTGACCATGTTGTAGAAAGAGACATCAAATTCACTTGGCATAAAACACGCAGATGCTCAAGGTAGGATTATGCAAAGAAGGAAGACTCAAGCAGCTTACCCCATGGGAAGATGGGTTTAAGGTTGTACAAAGAAGGGAGGAGAATTCGATGTCGATCACCTTTGAATGAATTTCATTCATATCATCCAAAGTCGACTGGAAAGGTTGTTTTCAACTTAGTATGTATCTGTATTCGAGGTAAATGTATGTTTGTGATAAAGACTACCATGGAAGAAGTCTGGAAAAAGAAATTTGAGAACTAGGAACGGAATGAAAGTTAAGTACTGTGTGATACATGAAGCTAAGTATGTTATGTAGTTTTAATCTGGCTTTCATGTTGCAGTGAAATTATTTCTTGGTGGAAGCTTGGAAAGTGTTATTAAATACAGAATTCTACTTATCAGGTGAAAGGGTGGGTAGATATGTAAACAGTTTGGCAAGAGTAACCTCCAAGTTTTGTGGAAAATGGAACTAAGAAAAATTATTTTTGTAGGTATAGGTTGATAAATCATACAGCAAGTTGAAAGTTGTGGCATTCCTTGATACTTAGTGCTTCAAGTTTTATGGGTATATTTGTAAAGTTTTCTCCTGTGCTGTGTTGTTCAGTTAAGGCACCTCTAGCATTGGGCAGCTGATCTCAGGGTTCTTTGTTTATCAAGGACTTATCTATGAGTCTTGTTTTTCAGTGAGTCTTGACACATTTGTTTGACAGCATCAGTAAAGCCACTTGCATTTGTTGGTCAGTGAAACTGAAGTTAGATGTGCATTGCAGACCTGGTAACTCGCACAGTCAAATGACCTCTTTAAATCAGTGTTTTTGTTTGTTAAATGTGTTGGCTGTATAGGAAACTTGGGAAGTTTTCTATGAGGTTGCTGTAAAATCCAGTAATTCTATGATCTCCAGAAGGATTGAATTTTAATTTCACACCACTGTTGTCATTGTAAATGATGTGGCTCAAACTGTGATTGTCAACATTTTACGGCAGAAAAGGTTAAGTAAAATTTACATGATCTTACAAAGACCACCTTCTCCATATAATACAGTAGGTTAATTCGGAAGATTGAATTACCAACCTGACCATTGTCAATTAGGTATGGAACATTGCATTATAATTTGGATTAAAAGATCTGCATTTTAATAGTCATTCCTAGGTCGGTGACCTTAGTGGCCCCTGTCATTTATGGCCAACCAATAAGGGCCCTTATGGGGGGGGGGTTTATTATTAATATATATATATATATATATATATATATATATATATAGAATATATTATAATTTTTTTTTTTTGCTGAGCGGTGCGGGACCCCCTCAGGCGGAGGACTCTAGACCAATGCCTGCTTGCCCCCCCCCCCCTAAATCCGGCACTGGTGGGGAAGAGGACAGCCTCCCCCAGTTCCTTTAGGGGACACAGGTGGACAGACCTGCTATGTGGATAGTTACGACTGAATTGGCTGTTGGTGAGTTCTGGGTTGTCTGCTGTTGCTGTTGGAGTTTAGAGTTCTGGGTCTTAGTCAGTCTTGGGTGAGAGCCTGTGATAGTCAGTAGTGTCAGCAGCAGTCGATTGAAGACATTGAAAGTCATTTAGGTTGTGTGTTGTTGATTTGTTGTTGGTTGTTGTTAAGGTTGATGTTATTTGCTTTGGAGTTGTTGTGCCTGTGCTGTTGGATTTGTTGTGCTTGTGACTTTCTGTTGAGTTATTTGTGAGTTGTTATAGTTGAAGGTTGTTGTTGGGGAGCTGTTGTGGTTTCTTGGTGTGGTTGTGAGTTGTTGAGGGTTGTTATTGGTGAGCTCTTGTGATTCCTTGGTGTTGTTAGTGGGTGTGTGTTGCCTTTTGTGTTGGTGGTTGGTTGTGCAGTAGTCTTTTGTTGTGGTTGTGTTCCTTGTTTGTTGCTGTGTTGTTGAGTTGTGGTTGAGTTCCTTGTTGTTTGCTGTCTTGTTGAGTAGTGGTTGTGTCCCTTGTTGTTTGTTGTGTTGTTGAGTTGTGGGGTTGTGGTCCTTGGGTGTTATGTTGTTGGGTTGTGATCCTTGGTTGTTGTGTTGAGTTGTGGGGTTATGGTTCTTGATTTTTATCTTGTGGTTGTTAGTGTCTCAGCGACCTTGACCAGTGGACAGCACAGCATAGCCCGAAGTATCTGGAGTTTGGTAAGTGCGTGTGTTTTGAGTGTTTTGTTTTTGGGTTTGTGTAGGTCAAATGTCCTGCGTGTATTCCGTAGTGTGAAGAGGAAAGTGTGACTGAAGGTGGGTTTGGCAGCTGGATTGATTAAGTTTATGTGGGGGTTTTTGCCTGCTTGTGTTTTAAGCTTGTGATCCCGCAACATTATTTTTTGGCGCCCAAACAGGGACTGTTGGTGCGGCAGCTGCAGGACGATTGGGGTAGTGAGTTGTGTAATTGGTGGAGAAAGTGAGGTTGGAGGGATTGAAGGAGGTGGAGAGGCTGAAGGAGGAGTTACTGTTGGTGAGAGAAGCTAAGGAAAGATTGCAAGTGGAGAATGAGAGGTTGAGGGTAGAGTGTGGGGAGCTGAAGAGCTAGTTAGAGGAAATGAGAGGAATGCTAAGGAGTGCAAAAGTGGAAATGAAAGAAGAGGTGAAATGAGCGGAAGAGAGAATGGTTGAGAAAATGGACGAAAAATTTGCGGTAATGATGAAAGCAGTGCAAGAGATGATGCAGGAAATGATGATGGGCCAGGAGTGGTAAAGAAAGTGGAAGAGCGAGTGGATGAGAGTACAAGTGACGAGGGTGATTTGGTTGTGATAGGTAAGGGAAAGAAGGGGAAGAAACAGGATAAGAATAAACTTGAGGACAAGGATAAGAAGAGGGCTGAGGAAAAGAAGAAGACTAAGGGAAAGAAGGTCAGTTAGGGTAACGGACAGGATGAGACTAGGACTGAATACATTGAGGAAAGGGCTGAGAGTGATTTGGATAGTGGTGAGTGGAAACAGGTGGGTAGGAAGAAGAAGGGTAAGAAGAGCGCATTCAAGAGTATGGACGT
The DNA here is from genome assembly GCF_015104395.2 of Macrobrachium nipponense. Taxonomy (NCBI): domain Eukaryota; kingdom Metazoa; phylum Arthropoda; class Malacostraca; order Decapoda; family Palaemonidae; genus Macrobrachium; species Macrobrachium nipponense. The sequence goes on along the minus strand of NC_061095.1, from coordinate 49,731,304 downwards.
GAGTATGGAAGTGGATTTGCTGTACTCGAAAGAGGAAAAGAAGGGTCAGAATGGAAGTAGTGAAAGTGAGAGTGAGAGTATGCAAGAAGTACAAAAGACTGTGTATATGAGAGAGGTACCTGGATGTACACAATACGAGGAATATGGTAGTAGGGACATAGGGGACTTTTATAAGGAATATGAGAAGTATTGTGAGGCCAAGTATGGGGATAACAAGAGAGTCTGGGCAAGAGAGTTAGGTAGCTTTTTGACGGGATTTTTGTTGAGTATGTATGGGGTAATGATGAGTGTAGGGAATGTGCCGTATGAGACACTGAAAGCCAGGATTGTAGAACAGGCAGAGAGGATAAAGAGTAGCGTTAGATATAGGAGAAAGCAAGATTGTAAAGAGGCAAGAATGAATGTTGGTGAGTCGTTGTCGATGTACGTGTGCAGGTTGGAAACATTAGCTAGGAAAAAGTTTGGGGACGAAGGGATTAATGAGTGTAAAGAGTTAGTGTGAAAATTGTTGGCGACTGTACCAGAGAGCGTATACGAGTTTATAAATCTGAAACGTAAGGAGAAAATGAGATGGACGAATGAAAGGTTAATGTGGAACGATATTTTATAAATAGTAGAGGATTACGAGTTAGATAGGTGTATGACAGAGAGTAGGAGTGTTAGTGTTAGGACTGAAGTAGCTGAGGTTATACCAGAATTTAAAAGCTATAGGGAGGCAATTTTGGAAGGGCCGAGGCGAATGGCAGAGCGAGTGGTAGATAGGAACGTTAGGACAAGTAACATGAGTTTAGTTAGCCCTAAAAGAGATAGGAGTGGAAGTGTTGGAAGAGTATGGTCAGTTAGTTGTGAGCAAGAGCAGCAGTGTTATAGATGTGGTAAGCCAGGACAGAATGAATGTTGGTGGGCGTTAGGAGCGTGCTTTGGGTGTGGGCAAACGGGGCATTTAATGAGCGAGTGTAAGAAAGATAGGGATATTAAATGTTATAGGTATGGACAGGCAGGGCACATAGCTAGTGGATGTCGGGGTACCCGTATGAATGTGGTTTGCGACAACTGCGGGAAGAACAGGCATTATGCTAGGATGTGTAAAGAATAGCATGTGAAATGTTGAATGTGGAATGGAAGGTCACGTGGCAAGTGTGTGTAGGCGAAAGAGGAGGAGTCAAGCTAGGAATTCGGGAAACTAAGTGTAAAGGGGATTCAGTTGGGTGGGTCCTCTAGTATGTAACAGTGTGTTCGGGAGAATGTGATGAGAGAGTGGTTGAGGGTGAATAAATGGAGCCGAGCGTCAGTGAGCAAATGGGTCTGGAAGATCAGCAGTTGGTGATGGTTGAGTATGGAAGAAAGCGGGAGAAGGTAAGGAAAGGGAGAAACGTGAGCTGCATGATAGAGGGGTTAGTGTTAGGGTAAAAATGGTGGATAAGGCATGTAATACAGATGACTTTGAGGGGAGGAATGATACATATAGTGTGTGTGGGTTTGAATTGTCAGGGTTTAATGAAGTTTCACCAGGAAGGGAATCTGGTGGTAAGGATGTAGTTGGCAGTATGAACGAGTCTCTTCGCGAGTTTGGCAGGAGTGTAAATGAGGTAAGTGATTTGGTGGCAGAGTTACGAGAGATGTTCGTACAAGAGTTAGAGGGGGTAGATGAGATAGTGAATGGGATTTGGGAGGATGATAGTGAGGGAGATAGTAATGGTGGTCTGGGAGAAGTTGGTGGCAGTGTAACTGAGTGTGTGTATGAGGGCCCTCAAACAAGATCCAGGGGACTTGCATCCGAGCATCTGTGGTTGTTGCGGAAGGCTATTTAGTGTGGGTGTTGTGAGTGTAAGGAGAGGTTGTCAAATTTAACAGGGGAGGAAATATGGAGGAGTTACGGAGTTTCATTTGACAACGTTTGTGTTTGTGTGAGAGAGAGAGAGAGAGAGGGTGTGGTTGGATGGTTGCCTGAATTGGATGTTGGTGAGTTCTGGGTTGTCTGCTGGTGCTGTTAGTTGTTGGAGTTCTGAGTTTTTAGTCAGTCTTGGGTTAGAGCTTGTGACATTCAGTAGTGTCGGGAGCAGTTGGTTGAAGGCATTGATATTCAGCCGAGTTGTGTGTTTTTGTTTGTTATTTTGTTGTTGTTAAGTTAGTGTTGTTTGCTTAGACTTGTGCCTGTGCTGTTGTGATTTTTTCTGTTGTTTGTGCAGTGGTCTTTTGTTGTGTTGTTGAGTTCCTTGTTGTTTGCCATGTTGTTGAGTTGTGGTTGTGTTCCTTGTTTGTTTGAGTTGCTGTTGAGTTGTGGTGTTGTAGTCCTTGGTTGTTGGGTTGTTGTGGTCCTTGGGTGTTGTTGTGTTGAGTTGTGGTGTTGTGGTTCTTGGTTGTTGTTGTTGGTGTCTCAGTGACCTTGACCAGCGGACAGCACAGGATAGCCCGGAGTATCTGGGGTGGTTGGTAAGTTCATGTGTTTTGTGTTTTTTTTTTTTGTGTAGGTCAATTGTCCTGCGTGTATGTAGTGTAAAGAGGAAAGTGTAACTGAGGGTGGGTTTGGCGGATTAAGTTTGTGTTGTGGTGGGGGGGGGGGGGGGGGGGGGATTTGCACTTGTTTTTTAAGCTTGTAATCCCGCCACAAGGAAGGATAGGAAGAGAGAGACTCGAGTATACAACCTAGTGGTAAGCAAGGTCAAGTGTACTTTTTCTCTGTACAGAGTTCTGAATGGAAGGTTGGGTGGGAAAGCACAGGTATTGAGAAAGGTGAGGGAGGTGGAGATTCTGTGGAATTTGGTGGGGGAGACGGGTGTCGGACAGAGGAAGAAGTTTGGTAGGATTGTGAGAATGACGTGATAAAATGAAAGATTAAGAAAAAAGCACACCAAAAATTGGATGAGCATAGTACCAAAGCCTGAGGCTGTAGGAAAGCCTAGATGGAGGCCAAATGGTCACCCCTCAGCATCATACCATGGTTTGTTTGTTTGTATGCTGCTTTACGTTGCATGGAGCCAGTTGTTATTCAGCAACGGGACCAATGGCTTTACGTGACTTCCGAACCACGTCGAGAGTGAACTATCACCAGAAATACACATCTCTCACTCCTTAATGGAATGGCTGAGAGTCGAACCTGCGACCACAGAGGTGGAACACTAATACCATACCAACCACGCCACTGAGGCGCTATCATGCCATGGTTCCTAGCATTGTGGAGGGGCTTTCCTTCCTTAAATTCATAGTTGTTTGTTTCCTAGTCACTGGACACTTCATCTTTCAGCCACTTCTTGTTTACAATAGTATGGTCTTTGCAGTACACTACTGTTTTGAATCTGGGCAGTTTGTAATCTTAACAGCATAATTTTTTAGATTAGTTCATATACAAAATAAAAAATGAAAAAAATGCACAAAACATTTAAGTGGATAAATTCATTTCAACTTCATAAATGGTTTAGTTAAAATAAGAACATAAAATCTATAATAATCACTAGATGTGTGAAATATTTAAAGGGAGGTAAAATCAAGTTGTAAGACCTACAGTTATTATTGTGGTGTTTTGACTATTGGAATGTTTAATCAAGTTCTCAGTTCAAGTCTTGTATACTTTGTAAAAGTTTGACTATTTGCAGGAATTCCTGGGGAAAGATTGCCTTTTTCATACTTCAAACATGATGTCCTTAATCCATTCGTAGCTCTTGAAGATCATATGAGGTGGCTCTGAGAGCATGAAAAATTTTCAAAACATTCCAGAAATGTATCATTTATGTGTAGTTTCCTGAAGATTTGTATATCTACAAATGCAAGACTTAATGATTAATGCTAGTAATGGCAGTTACTTTAAATAATTATTTGAATGACAAACTTATTTTTTCAACAGATCTTGGTGCAGGTCAAGATGAGCAGTTAATAGACCGTGTCAACCATGACTGTGACATAAGGCAGTTAACAGAAAACTTGCACATTGCTAAGTGTAATAATTGTAACGAATGAAAATTCCTGATTTGACAGTATTGAACGGTCATCATATTACGTGTAGGTAACCACCAAGAGGTTAAGCATGGATGGTGAGATTTTATGTACCATATCCCTAGGGGATTCTGTACTGCCACATTTAAAAGCAAATCGTTGAAGCCATGGAGCTCAGAGGTCTGGCTAAACTACATTAGGATTATTGTAACTCATTCTGGTCATATTTTTCCTTCTGGGGTGTCTTTATATTGTGGAGCTCAATTATTTTACTCAATGAATATGGTTTAGTTGTATTTCGTTAAGCCTCATTGACAGAGGGCTAGTTTAGCAGCCACTAGTGCTAGCGACCTGTAACTACCCCTATATTTGCCCAGTGTCAATGAAAACTACCTTAGTGCCAATTACTTGCCAGATAAGTTAACTTGTTGCTAACTAATTAATGCGAGATTGGAAACAAAAGAAATACAAGGCTGTAGTAGGTAATGCATTAATAATGATCCTGAATACCTATTGCAGTAAATTGCACCTTGTATAGTGAGTGAATTTGGATTGTCAGTATACACAACTGCATTTAGTTCACCTGATCTTCATGAAATTTACTTCATTTCTATGCTTTTTAGGGTATAGTATGTATACGTATAATTTCAAAATTTCTGGAATGATAGGTTTGATCAAATTTAATTTTACTTTGAAAAATTTATTATTGGTGTATCTTTATAGTATTGCATAATGGATCAGCAAAGTTCTAACATGCCTATGGTGCTTGATGTGACATAATTATGATGATATTGGTTTTGTGGCAGAGGCTTGGTTACTGATATGCTCCCTTCTGTATTCCTGTCGACATACACTTGACTTTGCTATGGGGATGAAAGTAAACACGAATCTCTTGTTTTTCTCTTCATTCACTGTATACAAGAAACCCTACTGAATTTTCCCTCCTTGTGAAATCTGCTACTTGTTCCAATACAGATGAAAGCCACATCATCATAAGATCAGGGTAACCTAGGCACACGTGTGCAGATGGTTATGAATAGTAGACTTGTTTTAAAGCATAGCACTAGCAACTTAAGGCATATCCAGGACCCCATGCCCCCAATTTCTTAGCCATCGCATGGAAATTGGCTAAATCATTTAAAGCTGTTTTGATGGGATGTAAATTCCTTTTACTGCACCACTCCGGGAATACTTTCCACTTTCCTTAGTAGAGTTTGAGGGAGAGTTGTTTAAACAATGGAGCTGGCAATGACTGAACTTTCTCTTTAAAAGCCTTTCTTTCTGACAAGTTGCTCGATAGTCTACAGCTGTGAAGTTCAAGGGTGGCTACTGATTGACGTACTCTGCTGCTGTGCTCGTTTTGGCAGATTTGGCATCATGGCCGAATGTCTTGGAATAACTACCAGAAGGTGTATTAGGTCTGTGTACCCCTCTGCTTTGGGGAATTTGGGGCAACTAACATATCTCTTGATTACTCTTTGGATCTGGCTGAATGAAGGCAACATACACATCAAAGTGGTCCCACTGATGATAAAATGCATCTTGCATTATGGCTTTCTTGTCTGGGACTGGAGAGCAATACAGGGTATCTTGTGGTTCTTTTGACGTTGCAAAGAGATCTAGTGTGGTGGCTACCCACCACTCGAACAGTCTGTTTGCTACTGATTGTTCCAAGGACCATTCTGTTCCTACTATTTGGTCTGACCTGCTCAGGGTATCCGCCACCATGTTGCTCTTCTCTGGAATGTATCTGGCAGTCCCTTGACTTCAGGGTATTTTTGGAAGTACCACTGTAGAGCCAACCAGGCTACTTTCATTGCCAAGACTTGGATGTGTTCCCGACATTCCTTTCCGTTCCATTTCCCTGAAAATTTTCATTTAGGGGGGCACCCCACCCTTTTTGGGATGCTTCTGAGATGACCAGCATCTCTAAAGCCAACTGGCTTAACTGCAAATAATTTGTGGATCTCTCTGCCACTGCAAGTCCTACTTGTTTCTCTTTGTAACGGCAATCAGGTCTCTTGAACCACTCTGATTTTTCTCCTTTTCTTTTAGATTCCATAGTAAGGAACGTATGTGGGCTCCCTCCCTTGGTACCAACTTCTTTATTGGATGGAATGAATTGGAGAGGAATAAGTTTAAAACCTTCAGGAACTTGTCTATTCTCTCCTGAGACAGAAAGGCCTTCCACTTCTAAGTGGTTATCATCACACCCAAGTACCTGATGTTCTGAGTTTTGAATTCCAAGTCCGATTTAATTTCAGTGATCAAGTCCCTGTCTCTTGTGGCCTATTCTGCTGTCGGTGACAGAATGGGCCAATCGTCCAAGTATCTTCTAAGACAAATTCCTCTTGTGGGCCCATTCTGAAATCGGTTCAAGACTGGTGAACACTTGTGAAGCTATCGTCAAGGCTGAAGCAGAGGGGCATAAATTGATGTTATCTTTTGGGAGACAAAATGTAGGAGTCTTCTGGAAGAAGGATCAATGGGGATTTGGAGATATGCCTCCTATAGATCAAGGGAAATCATGCCTCTTATAGATAAAGGGAAATCATGAAATCCCCTCTCCTGATCACTGCCAAAACTGATCCTGGGGGATGCCTTCTCTACCAGAACAAGGCTATTAAAATATCCACTTCTTATATTGTCGACTTCACAATTTTAGTTATTGGGAGGTAGCTCAAAATATGACATTTTATTAATCAACTTGTATTTTTCATAACTAACAAACCTAAGGTCTGAACATTAGTATTACCTTTTAGTGCTAGCTGAAAATCTGTTAAAATAAAAAAAAATAAAAATACCTGTGCAAACAAGGAGATATTGGCATCTGTGCTTGATTGCGGGGATAACATTGGCAAATTTTACCCCTTCATCTGGAATGCCAATTGACCAAAATCAGATTCTAAGTCTGAAAGAGTCAAACATCTAGAAGTTCCGCTTTGTTCTCAATTGTCCCTATGGACAGGTGGACCAAGTGTTGGTTCCCCATCCTAGCTGGAGAGATGCAGGAGAAACCCGGTATCTTCTCTTACTGACTGAAGCTCTTGTAGTGCGGTAAAAGGAAGAGCGAGACCGAGATAACATCATAGTTATCTCTAGAAGACGATGAACATGACTGAGATCACTCCTGTGAAATGTCTGCTGATCCTTAGTGGCCCATCTTCTGTATTCCAACTACTGGAATGATCGTGAAGAGAAACGTCAGACTGAGTGATAGGTTGGGTGCCAACCCAATGTCTGGCTCTTTGCTGTACCAAATGGTTCCTATATTCATACTCCCCATTCTTTCAGGTGACCAGAGACAGTGCGAGACGGGGAGAGTCCGCTTGGTGGCTGGATCTGTGAGGCACTGGCTGACTTATCTCTCCGTGTCGCTTCTTACCGCGAGAGGTACCGTGTCAAATCACGCTTCTAGAACATGACCAGGGGGTGTCTCTAGAAGTGATAGAACATTGTCTGTGATGGAAAAGGCTTTTCTTGCTGTGCTTGCTCCCCAACCTGGAGGAAGCAACATGCTGAGTAACTTCTGGAACCTGATCAAGAGATGCTCTGACAAAGATGATGACTGGGAATCCTTCCACTCCGCAGAAGAATTAGGACAATGACATTTTGAAATTCTTTGTGAAAGATTGGAGTGTGTTGTAAGAGGCAGATATACTTCTCTTATGTCCGGCACAACTGGGACCCGGTACCAGGCTGGGTGATTCAGAAGAGGTCGTCCTTCTCCTACTCTGCTAGTATCCATTGGGACCTGGTTTGGGGCCAGACAAGAAACCGCTGCATTCCTTACTCCTGCCCTTGTTATTCCCTGTTTTCTTGCCACACTAGTATCACTAACATTATTCCTTTATTGAACACATGCCTTTCCTTTTCCTGTAGTCCTTGTACATCTACAAGACACTGGTTTAACTGTGATTTCATGACTGGGAGAAATGCACACTAAAGGCCTGTCCACCCGACCGGGCCTGATCGGCGTGCTCCGGGGTTGACGGGCAAATTCTGGCGGACTTATCCATGAATGTCGTCCACATGGGTGAGGCGATGGAGAGGTGGGAGTGCCCGACAATGCCAGTAATGTGTTCAGTGCAGTACGATAAACATGGTGCCTACCGCAAAGAAGATAGTGTAGCATGATAATTGCTTTGTGTGTGATGAAAAAGAAGACAATATGTTGCAAAGAATGGCTCGGTAAAAGAAATGTATATGGTTAACGTATGTCTGCCAGGGTCGAAGCTCAAGCCATCGGGCACCACCATTGTGATTTTGCTACAAGAACCATCGGGCAATTTGACGGTTTGCCCGTCAAGTGTGCCCGTTAGAGGGGAAGTCCGCCGATCAGGCCCGATCGTGTGGACAGCCCTTAAACCTCAGAACACTTTTGCTTCCCTCTGTTCACTAGTAAAATTTGGTAGTAACACCTCAACTTATGGACTTTCAACCTTGACCAATTTCTGCACTTATCAGCTACCACATTATGATTATCTTCTCTATGCCATCATTCTAGAGGCAATACATTTTATGACATGTCTTTAAACTGAATTTTCATTGTAAAATGTACAGGGTAGTTCAGGTTATGAACTACTATGTGGAAATACTGTTACCTGTAATGGCCAGGCCCTACTTCATCTGATAAGTTGAGGTGCTTTAACAGTTCCTTCATTATACAAAATTTTTTAATTAAAGTTTTAACATATTACAGTTAAACGAACCAAGCACTTATACTACTGAAATTCAACGGGAACTGTATGATACAGGTTAACACTATCAAAAAATTAATACCTTGGGTCAAAAAAGTATCCTCCATGTCACAAAACTGTAACAATGAGAGTTCTACAAGTTACAAAAAAAAAGCTGAAGTAATAAAAGTAAATTCCTCAAACCATTTACAATGACAAAGCCCCATACATCTGAGACATTTTGTTACAAGTCACTAGAGAAATTATTCAAACTGACCGAGTTCCTACAGTAAGACAGAATTCTTGCATTGTGATTTCATTTCTTAAGCATTACAAAATTTCATTCTTGCCTGAAACGACCTACACTTTATGATATTACTTGGTTACAAAGCTTCATAATGAATCATTCTTTGGGAAAGTACATGAAAAACAAAAATTGCTATAAAAATCCTCTCCTGACAGCTATTTGGTCTCTTCCACTTAGTTCTCCAATTTCTTTAACCTAACTTTACTTCAACTTAAACCTTTATGGGAAATCACCCCCTTGTATGAACCTAAAAAAAAGGTAAGTCCACTAAGAAAAAGAGTATCTTTCATAACAAATGTATGGAAAACATAACGTATGGAACACATTTACTCTCTAGTGAAGAACTGACTGACTTATTCTTACAATGACCTGAAGCCTTACAGAAAAACTTTCTATCAAAGCACCAATAACACAAAAAAAAAAAAAATTTCGCATAAGTGTTTTTTTATTCATAAACCAAAAAATATCCTTGTCACACTCATTAAAAGAACATAAGCCTAAGGGGGTAGTTTAGGTTAGGACTATGTGGAAATGCTGTTAGTATTTTCTAATGGTTCACAGCCTTAAAATATCATTCCCAGAGAACCCAAATTATCCTTGAAGTAACCCATTCATTTAGACTAATGACTAATTTGTTTTTAAGTAATATTGAAACTGAGTTTACTTATTAAAATATTTATCTACAACAATGTCAACAATTTGGGACCACAGTTACCAACAGGATCTTGCAATACGCAATGATACCATAGTAATAATACTCTTGGTAAGATACTAAACGGTATTCTTACAATATTAACTTTTAATTAATTCATGTTTAATGTTTATATTTCTTGATCTGTCTGTAAAATAAAAATAAAAACTAATATCTCCTATCTTAGAATGTAAACATGGACAAAAATAAAATCTTAGAATGTAAACATGGACAAAAATAAAATATTGACTAATAAAAAATTAAATTTTTAAATATCTTCTATCATAGAAAGTAAACATGCACACACTCCAGGATAATATCCCTAATGTATTAAGCCAAGCCTTTAAGTAACCTAAATCTCTGATACAATTCACTGAAACCAACTATGGGCTAAGGCAATGAAGAGCAGCTTTAACAAGTCCCTACCATGAAAATAACTGATTCAATAATATATTATCTGTATGATGCCATAAGAACTAAAAGGAACCATTTGTAATTATGAAAAAAAAAAAGTCGCCAAACTATTCTTGCTACCACATTATTATCAACTGGTTAACATGGGCAGAAAGTAGATACGGTAATATCTCGAACATTTGCAAAGTTAGGTCCCAGAACTCCTCGTGGATCAGAAGGATTCACGAATGTTTGATACAAGTCACCAAAAATGCTAATAAATTCTTATTTCTAGAGTTTAAACCCTAAATATGACCCAAACCATGCTCTCAGCACTTTATATTCATTTAAAAGTTAGCTTAATCAGTATTTGCCCCAAGAAAAGCTGGTACCCGGCTGTGTGATTGTCTACTTCCAACCATTCCAGCCAATAGTGTGTCATCCATGACACTTCTGCAGGGTTTTTGAGGATTTTGCAAATTTTGCAGATCTGTGAAAAAATTGTGGATGCAAATTAGGTAGGTTCCAATGAAATTTTGCGAATCAAGAAACTTAAATGCATGAGGTATGACTCTACTAAATAATAATCTAGATGTTTTGTTAACAAAACTTCCCTTATGTAAGTGATATGTATCCAGACAAAATTATCTGATATCTAACAAAATGAACAGCAGAAAAGTGCTTATCACCTGTAATGCACAACTTACAAGACTCCCCAATACCTGATATTTCTGGCAAAATATTCATTTTACAGCAAAACACTTGCAGTTTAAGGTGGCATGTTCAATGAAAAGCCAAAATAATAAAATGGTACCGTAAAAAATTACCAGAAATGACGCTAAAGTGCCATAACTGTATCAATGGTTATTTTGACAATGCATTAATATAACTGAACTGAAGGGTTACCATGCTTGATAATATTTTGGGCATTTACACAGTTTGTACATACAAGGAACAGACCATGTGGGCTATTCAACTATCCATGGGTCAAACAAGTATGTACCAGGAAATGATGATCTTGCTAACTGAACACTTGGCCTAAAAAACGGGACACGTCTCTAAAAACTATATACATACCCTAAAGCAGACTAAACCACCTAATTGTCAATATTATGACTGATATTAAATATGAATACTATTTTGTTTCTTGAAAAATGCTTAACCACTACCCCGTAGCTAATATAAAATTTATGTAAAAAAATAAATCTTGATAGCTGATATTAGACAAACATCCTGAACCATACAGTTACCTGATCTTAAAAATATGAAATTTCAGTGAAAGTATAGTATACTGTACAGTATAATTTGACGGCCATTGCAAAGGCTGAGGTACAACGGGACTTTGTATGCAGTCACCCTTATTATTTCCTGCACCATCATTCAAATAATATTATCCTACAATAAGCTGAACTACCAAATAGCTGATTTAGGTAAATAACCCTCATGTGCTAGAAGTACTGGACTACTGAATCTTGTGATAACCCTAGAAATTAAATTTGCTCCTGGTCTGATAGTCAAAGAAGGGAAAATCATATCCCCAATTCTAGAATTATGACCAAAATTGTTCAACAAAATTAATTCAAACATTGAATGACAATAGTATTTTTTCTCCTGTTAGCAACTAGAGCTTCACATCTTCCAATACCAAGAGTAAGATGTAAATATCCAAGGTTTTCTAACAATTTCTACAAATTTCATAAAAAAATGAAGTTATGTCTTGAGGTTGCAGTCCTCTTTCATAGCCAAACCTTCTGTAATTTGCAGTAGTTTGTTGATGCTGACAACGACTTCTCACCATGGTGGTTCAGAGTTCAAATTGTGCTCAGATCATCTACAAAAGACCCTATTGTCTTGTCTCTGTGAGCTGTGGACAGGGTCCTGAGGGAGCACAAAGATCAAACTGCTCAGTCTTCAGTAGTCATGACCTGGCTTACCCAGGTCATAAACGGGAAAAAAAAAGAGGGCACTTGGGTCCAGTCACATGATTCTGTGCCTATTTGATTTTGGGAGTATTTCTTGTTGGTCACAATGGGGCTTTCAGTTTCAAAAAATGACTATAGCTCTGCAAACAGCCAAGAAAATACTGCAAAGTTTGGGCTTGCCAGTTGTAGATGATTGCCTGAAAAGACAAGAGACAAGTTAATTTAATCATGCAACAATCAAGTCTTGTGGCTTACAAGATAGGTAACAAAATAATAACAAAAATACTGGGCTCCAAGCATTTTATACCTGGGTTCCTATTACGGGGAAGGGCAAAGACAAGAGTCTTTTCAGATCTGCAGTAAACATCAAGGACATCTTACTGAAATTGCAGTGACTTTTCTTAGAGCTAATTTTAATAAAAAATACAACTAATTTTTCTATGGCTGATATATACATTAATTATTATCATTATTGCTAATGGGCATGGTTACAATCTACATAAAATCATTTAAAAATTTTAAATTCTGGTAAAATCTTTTAGTACCATTAATACCTCCACCTTATTACTGACCCAAATTCAAATGCCCTCTTTATTAGTTCAAACATTTCAAGAAATGAGGAAATAACTGCTCTACCTAGTCTGTCATATAAAATAAAGGCCAATTCTAAATAAAAGCTATAGACCCAAATCCCAACAAAGTTAAAATTGCCATAGTTCATTGAATCCAGGTAAAATAGTCACAGGAAAAAGTCACATTAATCTTTCCTAGATAGTGAACCCCAGGGGCAAATTTTAACCTGGCATGTATCCATGTACCTACCTCTGTGGTGTGTTTAGTACAAGACCATTGGGGATTACCACGGCATGTATCCATGTATCTACCTTAGCAGCGTGTTTAGTACAAGACCATTGGGGATTACCACGGCATGTATCCATGTGTCTACCTTAGCAGCGTGTTTAGTACAAGACCATTGGGGATTACCAAGATAAGACCTCCAAGAAATACTGTGAATTTTTCCCTGTGACTTTATTACCAGCCACCATAAATTATGTGACTTTTCATGCCAAAATTGTACTTCATTTTCAGGTCATCACTTCCTTAGCTAATTTTAATAATTTCTTACTGGTTATCTCATCGAATTAAGTTTTCTGTGAAAGCTAGTCTAAAGATTATGGACCATGATAGTTCATATTCTTTAGTTGCAGCTACCACTTTCCAAGTTTCTAGTCTACAATTTTAAACAGCATCGTTCTGGCATTCTATGAGATTTTATATATACTTATGCCATGTACTTAATCATTTACTGATGGGAGTCTTGAATGCTAGTCACCTATATGATTCAATGACTTGTTCAAAGGACTAAGAAGTAGTATTAACATATTTTTTATAATCAAGAAAAAAAGATAAATTAATATTGTAGCCCATAATAACTAGTTACATATAAATTCTAAACTGGAACTATCAAATAACTGCAAGTAAAATGATGACCCACAAAATATAGCCAGATAATGATATTGAAAACATATCCTTTATAATAGTTTTATACTCCTAGCAATCAATTATTCCTATCTTGTTTAGGTAACACATAGCCTGAAGAAGCTCCAATTTATGCTCATCAACTCTCATTAGGCAATGAAAACAAAAACGGACATTATGTCACTTTTGCCTGGATTATCCCAATTTGATTTCTCTACTGGAAGTAACAAGTTCAGGGGTATGCCTATGTGCCCATCTTGCCTGTGGGGTATGATTTGGGCTGCGCTATATAATGCTATTTCAGGAGCAAGGTTGAAGGTATGTAGTATATATTAGCTTCTTAATAGACAATTGATTCATTAAGGCTTGCTTCATTCTACTTCATAAATTAAAGCCCCAGAAAAGACTGGCTCATGTATGCTACAAGGGATGTTTCAGAATTATTTCAGACATAAAGTGCCATTTCCCCAAAAGACTAATAAAAAGGACTGTCCTATTATGTATCTTAAAAGATTAATGCAAGACTCAACAGATTTCAAATGCTGTAGTGAAGCAGTGCTTCTGGATTTCTTTAGTTACAACATAAATAAATCTCAACTCAAAAGTTTTCTCTGGAGATGGGATTCCTCTGTCAGTCCTGAGAAGGTATTCTATGAATATGTTGATGGGACAAAATTTTGATCAGGTTTGAAACTGCTTGAAGTCTAAGGGTCAGGAAGCAATCTCACCTCCATCATACCTTATCAAAGTTATGAAAATAGTTTCTAAAATTAAGATCAATCAAGAGGAAAATAAACTTGAAAAAATGAAACGAGCTTTAGCTACTTCAGTTCGCAGTCAGCCGAAGGGATAACGACTACGTAGGCACGAACAACAAGATGACTAGTATAAGTCTTGGGGAGATTTTTTGGACTTGTAGATATTTTTGGTGCTAATAATTGAGGGTGCTACATACGTAACTAGAGGGTTATCTATGTTTTACCTGCGTGATGTCACCTTACCTTACCTAATGAGGATTCCTGATAATGCCACTGACTTAATTGGAACATCTGCAATCACCTGTCTTATTAGATCCAGACTAGGTCATTTCAATCCTCTGCACTTCAGGAGGCTGTGAAATCAAGTGTGTTTATAATTAACCTAAAATACTTGAGCCAAGCAAGACAGTAATTCACCTTCAAAGCAATTTGTCCAAAACCAGTTTTATATATTTTAATCAATTCTAAATCTAATACACTACAGAGAAGTTAAACAGCTATGCATACCTTGACAAAGTTAATATCACTATCAACTTGGAATTCAAAATTTTATCTTTTGTGTATAACAAATTTTTAAGGAGTCTCAACTTCTGCATCCTGTCAAAAGGGCAGATCACAGACCGTTTATTCAACCTGCAAATCGAGCCTCAGTCTGAAATGAAATCAGGTCCTCAGTACTGGTTACACAAAACTTTTACAAACTTTAGAAAAGTGTGACCTATTGCCCTTACATTTAAACCAACTCCAGAGGAAAAGTAAATGGGCAGTTTAACCCAAAAGGATTCCAGGAACAAAGTAGTAGAAAGAGGAAGCCAAAGCTTGTCAGATTAGAGAAAGAAGCATTTACAGAATCAAGC
Source organism: Macrobrachium nipponense (assembly GCF_015104395.2). Lineage (NCBI taxonomy): Eukaryota > Metazoa > Arthropoda > Malacostraca > Decapoda > Palaemonidae > Macrobrachium > Macrobrachium nipponense. The sequence continues at coordinate 49,716,288 of NC_061095.1, read as the reverse complement.
CTTCTATTTCAATGGACATTCCAGGGTATAATCTATTTCAATAAACATTCCAAGGTACAATCTATTTCAATAAACATTCCAGGGTATAATCTATTACAATGAACATTCCAAGGTACAATCTATTTCAACAGGGAATAAGGTATAACTAGGTAGCCACTAAGTAAAGTGAGAGTTGAAATTATTTTAGAACAATAATCTGGTCCAAAGTCCAGGTGTACTTGAATTGGTTTGGGCAAGTGTATGTTGTTTGTTTTTGTTCCTTTGTTTTCAATTATGTACTTCTCATGATATTTTAAGTTTATTTAATTTACAACAATTTGCCTTACCCCTTGTATTTTTTAATTTAGCTAACCTTTTCTATATAGTATAGACTTAATTTACATTAATTACTTTAATTCCTCTTCTTTTCACTGATTTATTCTTCCTGAATCTATATAGTATAGACACATTTGATACACATTCACAGACACATTTTATACACATTCACCATCATACTTAACTCGTGTCCCACAATGACCCCAAGTCGTACTCAACCCCACCTCTCAACTCCCTCAAAAATGTCAGATGGCTGGCTACACTGTCCCCAAGAATTTGAGCTCAAGATACCGTAAGAAAATAAAACTATCTCACAAAAATGTGAGATTCTCATGAAGAGCCACACCTGTATCCTAATTTTTAATCTCCCTCGCACGTTGAAGGTTTAGAGAGCTACAATATTCTTGCGTGGTTTGAGTACTAAAGTGCACATTTATTCTCCAATAACCAAATGTTAAAGGTTCAAATTTAGCTAGTGTACATATTTCATAGCCCCTTGCACATTTCCTTTGTTAAAAATGTTTATCATTGAAACCATTCTTTCAAAATCAAAAGTATGAAGTGTGACCTTGAGGGTCAAGGATTTAGGGGAGTTCATATTCGTGGTATCCTTTTTTCTTTTTTTACTAACTGACATTAAACAGTATTTGCTCCTTATTACAATTTACCCACTTTGACCCATAAAAGTTTGAAAGTCTCCAACATCGTTATTATCTCACATTTACCAACAAATGATCACTGTTACTATTTCACCAAAAAGAAGCAGCTTACATTTTACTTCTTAAGAAACTCCCTCCAACCTTTTAGCAAACTTTTGAACTCACAGCTCTGAAAGATTAACAAGCTGAAATAAAGGTCTTAAAAATCATATATTTTTCGGACCACATTTTCTAATGTCAACACATGTGACAAGATAATATTTCATATAGGTCAACAGACTGACAGATGTCAGCCGATGAAGAAATAAGAACCAACGAGCATCTTAGCCATAAGACGTCGTACCACCAATGGAGTAAGTGTGTTACGCAAGTCGTCTGGCAAAATTCCTGGGGACACTGCTGTTAGACTGACACTTTCAATTACCATTTATAATGTTGTATGAAGTTCCAAGTGACTAAATTTACCGTAACATTAATAAAGTAATAGTGCATTCATAACTATTTTTTTTTATCAAAATCATAAAAATATATTTGACAGATTACAGTACTCAAATGGTTTGATATAATATGATATAATATATTTGATATAGTTTTTCATTTGAACAATTATCATAAAACATTCTTATGTAATAAGGTGGGCCTGCCATCAATTTTAATATATTCTGACATCTTTTAGCATCGTTCATCTATTACACAAATTCTTTTTTATGTGGAAATTTATTGTCCCAACATTTTTCACTTCTTTAGTTTGAAACTCTATTTCTACTTCCATTTTCCCTGACTTGTCTAACCATCTACCTAGCAAGAGGCAGGTCTATCACCGGTTCCAAAAGCTGTTAAGTACCTTTCTAAACATGACTAATTCTAAACCGATTGACGCTCTGGCTAAAACATGTCAGAAACACTTGTGTTTGAGAGACCTTAATATTGTAACTTAGAAATCATTTAAGAAACAACCCTAACTTTCTTGACATTAACCTAATTTATCCATTAAACAAAAATATTTCTACAATTTCCTGTTGCTGTCTTCTCTAAGATAATGTCTGCCAAAGATACATTTCCTGTTGGTGTTCTGATGATGTTTGTAGTAGCCTATTCTGTGCTGTCCGTGTCTGCGCTCTACCCAGCAGGCCTATGGTTGAAGGAAGTGACTCAAAGATACTTCAAGTCTTGTCACATTACATTTGTGGTGAGACAAGAAAATACTGCTATGAACGACATCTTCCGGTGAGTTTTCAAGTAAAAAAGTTCACATGCAATCCTGTTCAAAGGCACTGAACACTAATAATCTAAGGTTGGGTTATAATTAACATATGTAGGTATATATTCAAGAGATGAGGTTCATTCATGATTAAGAATTCATTTCCTCTCACCAAAAGGCCCATAAAGTTTATCTCTGCCTTAAATACAATATATCTGTAGCCCAAGCCAATAATACTTACATCAGCAGAATTGTACAAGATCTACTACCACCCTGTAGCAGCCCTAAAGTAATGCATTGATCTGTTGTGGTTTCTACTGGCCTTGGAGAGAATTGCCAGTAAAAAAATGTATGGCATAAGAAGAAATGATTCGGCAAATATTTGGAAATATATACCAAGTAATAAAAAGATTTGTTCTTGTGAAAGACTGGATGAGTGTGGTTAGAGATGATGCAGTCACTGAAAAGAAGTACTATTTGTGATTCTTGGGGCTGGATAGACGATGTGAAAGAGGTACTGTACTTGAGAAGAAGGGGGCTTCAACATCCAAGCTGTGAAAGTACATGTGTATGACTGAGGTCAATTCAACAGTGAGCATCAGAGGACTGTCTGTCTGTCTGTTGGTGTATTAAGTGGCAGTTGTAAAAGTTTTCAGAACAAGGGGTTTCATCCATGACTTGGCATATACATAATATAAATTTATATGCAGTCCTAGTTTATTGGCGATGTTAGTAACGGCATTCTTATTTTACATTACTTAGCTAACGATGTCATTAACCAGATATTCTGGAATGGTAAGTGATTTTTGGCTTCAGTAAAGAGTTTATTGGCACTGGTAAGCAGTTTATCAGCGTCAGTAAGGGCTTTATCGCTGCTTACGACATTGTAAACACCATTTATTACCATAATTATCAGCGATTTTCAGTTAAGAGGTGTTTTTCATCCTAAAGGGCATGGCTCTGGAACAGCCTACAGGTAGTCCCTGGTTATCGGCGGGGTTCCGTTCTCGGCAGGGGGCTAATAAGTGAAAACCGCTATTAACTCGACAATTTATGGTGCTAAGTTTCGCTTAGTGGTGCTGATAACCAATTAATGTCATGGCGCCATAACTCTATTATCGACACCTTGTAGCACTGATAACTGAAACTCAGCCCTTAGGGCACCATAAATCACCGATTTTACAAGTGCCATAAAACCAGATCGCCATTAACCGATAACCGGGGACTGCCTGTATTAATTTTAAAGTTCTCAACAACTCTTTTTAGGATAAAGTTGTTAGTCCCTTTTTGTGTACTGTGCCCTGGTTATAGTACTAAACCACAGTTGGCTAAAAATAGTACAGTGGTCCCCCGTATTCGCGGGGGATGTGTACCAGAACCCCCCCTGGGAATAGTTAGAACCCGTGAATAGTTGGAACCCCTATAAAAATGCTTAAAACCTCCTATTTTGTTAGTTAGAACTCAGAACCCATTAAAAATTTTTATACCTGGTTTTTTTAATAGTTTTATCAAAAAAAGTGCATTTTATGGTTAAATTGATAAAAAAAAAAACAGGAATTTGTGGATATTTCTCATAAAAAAATAACACGAATAGACAAATTTTCCGCGAATAATGTGGGAAAGGTTCCACAGAGAAATCCACAAATGTGCGAGTCTGCGAATCTGAAGAACACGAATAGTACGGGGGGTCCACTGCATTTAGGGGGGGGGGGGATGTGTACCAGACCCCAGTGAATGTTTAAAACCCACGAATAGTACTAGTTAGAACCCCTATAAAAATGCAGAAAGCAGCCTATTTTGGTAGGTAAAACTCAAGAAAAACTCACTAAAAATTGTTTATAACTGGTTTTTTTGGTTTTATCACAAAAAGTGCATTTTATGATGAAATTGATTAAAAAAACCAGGAATTTATGGATATTTCTCATATAAAAATACCGCAGATAGGCGAATTTCCCGCGAATAATGGGTAGACATGGTCCAGAGAGAAATCTGCGAATCAGGAGAACACGAATGCAAGGAGGGCCACTGTAATATATACTACTATAGTACACACCTGAGCAGAGGGCCTTATATGCTTTAAAGCAGGATTTGTATGAATACAGTATAGCAATGATTGAATATAAAGGCATCCAGTAACTGTTTAACCTAATCAGCTAACAGTAATGTCCTTGCAGATCAGTCACAACAGAATACCAGGCAGCCATACTGGTCAACTTGCATCAGAATTACGGGCCTACGCCTAACAACTCCTTGACCATGAATAGGCTTCTACAAGTCTTGAAAGAAGAGAACCCTATGTTCTCCTGCAATGCTATTATTGGCGAGATTACCGACGAGAATGAAGTACATGAATACCAGTTTAGGTAGAGCATACCTTGAGTGTTATTTGTGAGGGTACCACAGCAGTTTGAGTTCTTTCTAAGCCTGAGGGCACTCAAAAGTGCACCTTCATTTCTTTGGTTATCAAGCACTCATCTGTTTGAGCATTCTCTTCCTTGTAAGCAAGTTCACAACCTTTTAAAGGATTATGAGTCTGAAAGATCTGTTGAAATATAATTTTTCAGAAATGATATTTTAGCACATACCTTGCACATTTACAATTGATCTGTGATCCTTTTCCTGCCAAAAGCAACCAGATTTGCTGAACATCAGTAACAACATGCAGTATTGGATTACTCACACTTGGAACTTCAAAGTTCAAGCAAGAATGCAATGCAATACTAAGTTTGTAAATGGTTCCTCATTATGCTATTTAACAGTAATATGAAAACCAAACTCTTCATGGGAAATTATATTTATTTTCAGGTTTTTGGAGGATATCAACTTGTACCTTAAGCCAGAGACTTTTGTAGTTCTGGTGGGTAGTCCAAAGAATGACATTGCTCGAATACTGAACCATACTGCTCTGCGGAACACGGCACAAGCTATCTACGCAGCTGTTCCAGGGTATGCCAAGGAAAGTCAAAAGGAATTTATTAGTGTAAAGCCGATTAATGAATTACCAGGCAGTTTACTGGAAGAAAATTGCAATGGCAGTGTTGGAACCAAGAACAGTAAGTGAAATGTATATTTTATCTTGTCACAAATGATACTTAACATAATTTTGGTTCATAAACAGTTAATTGCACTACTTTACAGTCACTAACCAATGAACAAACGAGCTATGTTCTGGACAGCTGTTCATATATTGAATTGTTCGAAAGTTGGTTTGTATAATATGTAGGCTTGTACTCGGGAGTCAGATTAAAATATGTATGAAAATGTATTACGTATAGGTATTTTTATTTCTGCACATAAATGTGATACAAAGGAAGCTTTTGAAACTGCCCTTCGCGTTATCAAATATAATGTTTTTTCATGCTCATTCTTGTAAGCAGCCGTCTGCCGCTCTTCTGAAAATATAGTTAAAAAAAGTGCAAATATAGCGATCGATGTGTCGATTTTACAAATGTTCATGCTTTGATGTTTAAAATGTGTATGCAAATGTATTATTTAAGGGTAGTTTTAATTCTGCGCAGAAATATGATACTAAGACAGCTTTTGAAATTGCCCTTAACGATATCATAAATGATGTTTTTACATGTTCATTCTTGCAAGCAGCTGCCTGCCGCTCTTCCAAAATTATAGATAAAAAGAGTGCAAATTTAGAGATCGATGTGTCGATTTTATAAATGTTCATGCTCTTATGTTTAAAATGTGTATGAAAATATATTACGATAGGGTATTTTTTATTTTTGTATATAAATGTGATGCAAATTCTGGCAGCTTTTGTAACTACCCTCTACGTTGTCAGAGGATGTTTTTTTCATGTTCGTTCTTGACCACCACTGTTCCGAAAAATGCATGGTGTTATTTTATTAATTATGCATCTTTTCCATAAATCCTTTAAAAAGTTATACATTACTTCACTGTATCCAGTAATATTGTATGTATTCTCATATTATTGTATTATAAAATACTACGGCAAATCTAAGCTAAGTATTCTGCGGAGCGGCCAATGTTTTGGTTTCAAATCAGCTTATGGCGAACACGAGTTTGTTTCGCCATATTTAACGCAATTCTGGGCGAATTTTCTTGCTTCTAGTTGGCATAAACGAATATCTAGATACTTGACTTATATGAGACAAGGTTATTTTTCCTTATACGACATGTTTTTTAGGTTGGAAATATGAAATTGAATATGTCTCGTTGTGAAATTGTTGAACTTTTTTTTTCGTAACCCAGATTACGTTGCGGCATGTTTACTGCGCAAAAAAAATTATGTGATTCCATTCGCAATTTTCCTTTATGTCATCGTAATACGAACTTTACGTTATTTATCTTATATCGGGGTGAAACCAACAGTAAAATGTGTTCTTTCAAGGCCAGTAGTTTTGATTAAAATTATTTTATCTCAATTTTATCTACGGTTGTGTTTGATGGCATACGTTTACTGGAGTTTTATCCTTGTTGCCGATGCCCGATAATAGTCATTAGCAGCTTGAACAGTTTTCTCAGCTTCAGTTATAACTTGGTTTAAATTTAACAGTATATTTCCCGATTGATCTTTGATCTATATTGATCTTTGATCAATATTGATCTTTAATCTATAGCGAATAAAGTTATTACATTAAGATACCTCAGTTCTATTCTACATAACGTCATTTATAACAACTACGGTAATAGTGTACTATAGTAAGATGATTGAAATACAAGCCAGACGGATGTTATCGAATTCGGTTGTCTTAGAAAAAAAAAAAAAAAATAAAAAAGTCGTTTCACGTTCGGTTGTTCATGGCTGTTCACGTTTATGCAACGAGTATAACGTTAAAACCATACTTTCACATTCTCTTTTGCTGTTTTTGAACTTATGTAACTAGAAGATGGGATAAAGTTAGGCTATTGTAATTTGGTCTCTCATAAAATCGGATTATCGTAATGAATTATCGTAACTTGAACACTACAGCTACCTGTACACTGTATAAAACCTTATTATATCTTTACATACTCTAGACACCCAAAGGATTAAAGCTAGGCTTTTTTCACTTTACAGTATTTATAATACTATAATTAACTGTACAGTAAATTCTACAGATCTATACTGCATAAATATAATTTTACTTATTGCGCCATCACAGGATTAAGGCGCCGTTTGACTGGTCTAGGGCGCTGTTAACTGGTCTAGAATTTCGAAAGGTGTGCGGCGGCTGTAGGCTTTAAAATCGCTTAGCGTCGAAAATCACTTAGCGTCGGCACCTCTGTTAGGTATGTTATGGCGCCATAACTCTATTATCGGATAAGGTGCCGATAACTGAAACCTGACCTGTTATGGTGCCATAAATCAGACAAGTGCCATAAAACCAGATCGCCATTAACCGGGTACTGCCTTTATTGACAAAAATACATGCTAAACGTTTCCTATGGGGAGAGGAAATATAGAAATGGAAACAATTTTAAATTGTGACCCTGTCTGTTCATATCTCTGAATGTTCGTACGTAGGGTGGGGACTGTATTCCAAAATGTGTTTGGTAAACTGGTGATCTATAATTCAAGTACATACTGATGCTAAAAATAGATGCTACAAGTCAATTAGGAGTAAAAATAATTTATTCTTTATTATATCTCTTCCACAGTTTTCCTATGTGGAAATCAGCAACCTTAAACCACAAAATTTAGTGACATTTCTCTCCTCCTGATCTCAAGTTTGAAAAAGTTCTCCTTGTATAAACTTTCCCAAGTCCTTAACATCCAAATCTTCAAGATGCATGCCTATATGCATATTAGTACGTACTTCCTTTTGGGGGTGATTAGACACTTCTTTTTTTTTCTTTCCTATTTCGTCCTGTCTCATCTTCATGACAATATTCCATAGCAACTGTGCTGACCTCATCATCACAGACTCACAATGTCCCCTATGTCTCTCAAGCATAACAGAAAATGATGAATGATCTGGACATGAGCCCATTTTGCTTGGTGCAGTTTTCTCACCAAAAAAATAATTAAGAGAGATCAAAATAGACCTAAACTCATATATAAGCAGCCCCAGTTATCAGAGGGGATTCCGCTGAGACGGCGTGACGATAACCGATATTTTTGGTTATCAGCGGCTCTGTTAGGTATCTATTGGAGCCAAAAAATCACAGGTCGTTGCTACACAAGTGCCATAAAACCGGATCGCCGATAACCGGGGACTGACTCTGCAATAGTCTCATCATAATCATTAGCAGGGAAGCACTAAATCTAGTCTCAATTTGTTAATCACTTATTCCCAACCCTAACAATTATAGCAAGTGAAACTGACCTAGATTCTTGCTCCTGGTCTTACTTTCTTATATACTATGCAGAAATACATATATCAACTGAATTACATTCATCATTTAAAAGTGATTATACAACTCCATGGGTCATACTGTTACCCTCTTTTGCCTTGCAATAAGAAAATTGATAACTGCCAATTCACACACAAGCCTACAATATCTCTCTCTTCCTTGAGCCAGTCTAGGGGTCTTTCAATGCATTACAACAGTGTCTTCCTGATAGCAAATTGGTCTTTTTAAACTGTCATGTAACACATGCTTCCTATGAGTACCTGTCTGCTAATCTATGCATTCTCATTCCCAGATTCTAACTGCAGAGATGTGGTCTTCAAATGGCGATGTTTATACTGCATGGGTGGATATATTGGAGTTCAAGTTTTAGATATCTGGAATTCACAGCGTGGGTTCCACAAACAAGCAAACCTCTTTCCTGGTGAGTGTGCATGATACACTTAAAGTCCATTCCCAACTACAAATACCAACTGAAGTAGAGTCTCCTCATTTATTATGAAGTTACAAACAATTTTCAAATAAAAACAATAAATCATGTCAGTGAATAATAGGCGGATATGATTACAGGCAGTCCCCGGGTTACGATGGGTTTGGCTTACGATGTTCCGAGGTTAGGGTACTTTTCAATTATATTCATCAGAAATCATTTCCTGGGTTACGACGCTGATCTGGCAGAAGAAATATGACACAAAAAATGCAAAATAATCAATATTTAAAGGTTTTTTTAATAGAAAATGCAATAAGAATGCAGTTTACATAGTTTTGAATGCACTCAAAGCATTAAAAGTATGGTTTTCTTAGGATTTTTGACAATGTTCCGGCTTACGACTCTTCTCAAGAATGGAACCCCGTCGTAACCTGGGGACTGCCTGTACATTGTCTTTTTCTCCATCTAGAATTAAGTTGCCAAGTTGTCAGTACATAAAATGATTAACATTCACCCTATGGAAAATTAAATGAATGCAAGGTAGATCCAGCTAAGTGAATCAAAATTATTTTTTTGAGTGCACATCACAGACATAGGTATTTAATTGCATACGTACTTTAATGTGCAATGCATGCCACAATGCCCACTTTCACCTCCTGATTCTACTGCTGTATTACTTCAACGGCAAATTTTCTGACGAGACATATATCCCAGACTCAGGGTAAACACTGTGAAACCAACAAATCAAATGTTATCAAGAGTTCATCTGTTTTATGCTTACAGAACAGTTCCGCAATTTCCAGGGGCACAAGTTTAACATCGTATCAATGGACTGGTTCCCGATTCTCAATTTTTCACGCAACTCTGACAAGCCTGGCACTACTGTTACTCCAACCGATTCTCTCGACTATCGCTTGCTCAAATCTGTATCTTCTATTCTCAATTTCACGTAAGTGACCTCATCCACTGACTTCAAGAGAGTTGGTTGTCAAAATATGTAATAGCCCCTGCTGGTAGAAGACCAGACCAAATTAACATTAAGTTATTTCAAAGCCTTAGTTTGGTTAAAGTAATCAGTGCAAAAGTAAAAGGAAGATTTTATAAAGTGTAGTTAGAACAGCGATAGTGTATGGGGCTGAAACATGGTGCAGTCAAAGTAGTAGAAGTGTTAAAGAAGATTCAGCAAAGAAGATAGTGTATGAGGCTGAAACATGGTGCAGTCAAAGTAGTAGAAGTGTTAAAGAAGATTCAGCAAAGAAGATTGCTGTGGTTTGGTCATGTATGCAGAGAGGAAGATCATGTGTGTAGACGGGTCATGGACATGAGGTGGTTGGGAGGAGGAAGGAGGGGAAGGCCAAGATTCAGATGGAAAGACACGAGGGAAAAAGGGTTAAGAGAACATGATACGCAAGACGGAAGAAGATAGAGAAGGCTTACACAGAACAGAGACCCCATATAGAAATGGGTAAAGGCTGAAGACAAAGAAGAAGAATAAGTTTGGTTAAAGTAATGTGAAATTATATGATCTGGTGCAGTGAAGAAGTTATCAGTTTATTGTCAGCGCTAAAATCTGTGATTACTTGACACTCCCCTAAAAATATTATAACTGACTACTATTTTAATAGTTCAAAAAGAATAAAAAGAAAAAAAAACTTTAAAAATTCTTATACCTGACTATTCTAATAGTTTTATCATGAAAAAATGTATTTAGTCAAGAAAATATGAAAATATACCTGCAAATAAGTGAAGCTCTGAATCCAGAACTACGAATAGGTCAGGGTCCACTGTACAGGAGTTAGCAAACGTGTTTTACTTTTAAAAAGTAAAATATTACCCCAATGGTTGAGTGAAAGAATTATGAATCTAATATATTAAAGATAACTTCAAAAGCTTTAGCTCAAACCAGACAGATTGAGAATAATATGCTTTAAATTGATTTTTCTTTATTAACTTGGGGTACTATCCACTCTGTAAGCATAATTAAGCAAACTGTATCTTTTCTTTGCATTTTCCATGAAAAAGGTCCACTGGTTCCTTTCTAATTAAGTTCACCTCTATCTCTCACTCTCCCTCTTTTCCATTGGGGGTAAAAAAAAAAGTTATCCATGAACTTGATTCCACATAATTCAGACCAATCCAATAGGAGATCTAAGGAAATGTATGCTTGGTTTTTGCCTGCTATCCAAAACACCGTTAGCTCTTTGGCCTTATCATGACCAATTGCTTCTCTAAGCAGACACATCCACATCCCTCTTTTTGGCTTCACATTTGTCCTATATGTAATTATGTGGGGCTACAAAACCCAGCATTATTATTTCAAAGGTACACGTTTCTGTTATTTTTCAACACATCTGCCAATTTTAATTTTAAAAATCTTGATTGTGAAGCCAAGTGCCTTTTTTCTAGCTACCTGCTGGGTAGTATTTAAATTTGCTGGGCATGCATAATCATAAAGAAATCCAGTAACTCTGTAACCTGTCTGTATCCTCGAATTTTGCAAGGTATGTGATGCGTACCCCAGTAGACAACCAGTGGGGCATATCAATGAAGAATGGCAGTTGGACAGGCACTGTGGGAACGCTGCAACGTCATGAAGCTGATTTTTCAATGCTGCTCTCTTGGCTTGGGTCCAGATTACCAGCTGTTGACTATTCACGTGTCTACATCTCAGAGACTCTCTTGGTTGTCACCCTGAAACCTGGCCCACTACCAGAGATATTCTCCCTTGTCAGACCATTTCCAGGTTTGCTTCTTATTATTATTATTATTATTATTATTATTATTATTATTATTATTATTATTATTATTATTATTATTATTGGAAGAAGACCTTCATTAATACATGTTTTATTGAAAATAATGGCTATTTCAGCAGTATTTATTTGTATAGAAGTTTCTTGATTCTTCTTATCACTGACTGTACTCAAATTAGCTATAAAAATGCCAAATGGGGAATTCATGTCAAAAACATGGTATTTGTCACCATTCCATACCCACTATATCTGGCAGACAACCTGCACACAAAGATGCCAAGTGCATCTGTCCTCGCAAGGATTTAAACTTATAACTTATGCCTTTTGGTACTGGTAAGTGTTGACAGTTGACTCACCCACTACACTATCAAGAAAGATATCTATCCTGATTGCAGTGGATCAAGTCAGTTGACACCTCAGTGTCAAAACCAAAAGGCAGAGGTTTGAATTCTGGTTGAGGAAGATGCACTTATCATATACAGCACAGACATCAACCTACTTAAGAACATTTCAACTTGCAAACACTCAGGTACGAAAAAATGGGATGGCATATCAAAACTGTGTTCAGAACACTCTCCTTTGCCAACCGTATCTTCAAATTTGTTTGCATGCCTATTCTTTACATACAGTACCTATGTATAGTTTACAGTGGACCCCCGTATTCGCGTTCTCCGGATTCACGGACTCACACATTCACGGATTTCTCTCAGGAATGTTTCCCCACATTATTCGCGGAAAATTCGCATATTCGCAGTATTTTTCTGTGAGAAATATCCACAAATTCCTGTTTTTTTTTTTATCAATTTCATCATAAAATGCACTTTGTGATAAAACTTTTAAAAAAACCAAGTATAAACATTGTTAGTGGGTTTTTCTTGAGTTTTAACTAACAAAATAGATTGTTTTTAGTATTTTTATAGGGGTTCCAAACATTCGCGGGTACTAACTATTCACGGTATATGTGTGTGTGTGTGTTTGGTACGCATCCACCGCAAATACAGAGGGACCACTGTACAGTACTGTAGAGTACAGTACCCAGCTCACAAACAACTCAACATATAAACAGCCATCTGGATTATAAGTAGTCATTCTTTTTGGGTGTAGTTATTCCAAAGGTAAAATTAATTTGATACTGAAGAGGTATTTGAAGAGCAATATTTGAGAATAAAAACAAAACCACTTGTGAATTAAGTGGCGAAAACCATCATTACTTTTTGCAGGTGAACTGTGGGCAGCATTACTGATTACTAGCCTTGTGGTGGGAATTGGACTGTGGTTGCTTAATAAACTGTGGACTAAAATATTCAATGGTCAAATTCTAAGACTCAGCACTGCTCTGCTACACTCTTGGGGTATCTTGCTTGGGGATCCACCGGTGAACAGTACCTTACCTTCGAACTCTACTTTTCAGGTAATATGGCTGTTCCTTCGCACCTTTTAACCTTCTCTCTTCTCCTCACAGTCATGTCTGAAGGTATGGCTACATTAGTCATACAGGCAATCCCCGGGTTACAACGGGGGTTCTGTTCTTGAGATGCGTCGTAAGCCGAAAATTGTTGTAAGCCGGAACATCGTCAAAAATCCTAAGAAAACCTTACTTTTAATGCTTTGGGTGCATTGAAAACTATGTAAACTGCATTCTTATGGCATTTTTCATCAAAAATAACTTCAAATATTGATTATTTTGCATTTTTGGTGTCATATTTCATCTGCCAGATGAGCGTTGTAGGCGTCGTAGGAAAGAAAAAAAAAAAAAAAAGTATAAAAAATAAAAAAAAACAAAAAAAAAGAACACAGAAAAAAAAAAAAAACAAATAATAAAATAAAAAACCCTTTGGAAATAATGTCTGATGAATATAATTGAAAAGCGTCGTAACCTCGGAACGTCGTAAGCCGAGACCGTCGTAACCCGGGGACTGCCTGTAATTATAAGCTGTCTCAATGATCATATTCATCAAAGTTTTTGAGTCAGCTTTCCGTTTGCAAAGTGAGACAAACCCTTTGAACAGAAGTCCTGAATAGGGAACTTACAACTCCTTATACTAATCTGTATAAGAAAGATACACCATTGGATTAAGCCATCTTGAAGGTGTTTATGCACCTTGATACCAGTGGTCCATGATGTTGTTACCATTCAGCTACATGAACAAAATTTTATACTAAATTCAAGATTCCAAAATTTAATAAGGTACTTTTGCCCTGTTTATAATTGGTATACTACTGTCTTGCATCCTCTGAGAATATTCCCACATTTTTATTACAGTTTGCAAGGTCCCACTGGCGTTAATTCTTGTTACACACCATACTGAACTTCTGCTATTCTAATTGCTTCTTCATGTCCAAGCACAACCACATGCTTGAACAAACAAATTTAGCATGAACTTAAAACTATCCTGGCTTGTAAAAAGCTTTTTTTTCATGATAAAATACAGTATGGAAAAATCCCTGACTTCTACAATATTTTTTGTCAGCCATAAATAAACTGCCTTATAATTCTGTGATATAGGAGAGGTGGCCAGGGTATGTATTCAACTACTGTAAACTAAACATCCAGCATCAGTGCTATATTTGCTCATCTGTGGTGGTAAAATTGAATCTTCCTCACTGCTCATAACATCTGAATGAGCATTCTCTCCAACTGATATTTTCAAGGTGGAGCTATTGATTTTATAAGAGCCCCACTTCCGGAACTGTTCAACTTACACATAAGCATATGACTTGGGATATTTCAGATGAGATTTATGATCTCCAGAGCAAATGAGTTTGCAAGCCCCAGTAGTCATACTGATGTACATCACGTCACTGTATATTATTGCCAAAATATTCTTTTTGTTTCTTATAACATTTCACTCAGTCACTAAAAGCATTCACAAAAATCTTCAAACCTCTTTGGATTACAGATTATAATTGGATTTTGGTGGATATTCTCTATCCTAATCTCAATGGCCTATCGCTCAGCTCTGATAGCCCACCTCTCGGTCCCCAAGAAGTCTCCAACCATAGACACTTTGGAACAGTTACTTCAAGCGGATCGATACACTTGGGGGATGGAGGAGACCTATGGCATTGAATGGGAATGGTTTAAGGAAAGCACAATCCCAACAGTTCATAAGGTCTATGAAAAAATCTTGGTAAGATAATGCTCATAAGCTATCCATTTCCCCACACTGATTGTCACTGTCTTAATTCTAATTTCATGTTGACTTCATCTATCCCCCTTTCAGATTATTTCTCTCGTTGTTGTGGTGTTTCCTCATCTCCAGTTTTTGTTTACAGCACTGATTCAATGGCAATGTGTCTGATCAATGACCAATCTCTGGGTCATCTTCAGAAACATTTCTTGATACCGCAGCACTTCAACTTACAGAAGCTTTGGGCATCTGGAGGAAAGTTTGTTAGATAACAATGACTATTATATAGCCTGCAAGTACTTTCAAGATATCTTACAGATAACAGTAAGTCCGCCAACCAGTATTTCCATTTTTCCCATTCAATTCAAGAGATTTATCTAAAAATTCATCCCATCTAAAATGACAGCAGAGCAAAAAGCAAAGATAATTATGTAACAGGTAAGTCCAGACATCCATTAGGTTGAGATGTTGACTCACAAACAATTTGTATGATTACTGACCAAAATTCTGAATCCTGCCACAAATTGGCCTCCCTTACTTCCATCAGAAGATATTATCTCTGTTTCAAACCCACTGACCAACAGAAGACCTCCTCAATATTGGGGACTCAAACTCAAGCAGTAATACATACCTCAACTTAAAGGACCATTTTTCCCTATGCTACCATTGGTGTGATAACATTTTAGATGAATTTCTTTAACTGAATTATAAGTTTAAAGTACAGGTTAGTATAAATTGGAACCTATGTGGAATTGCTATTAGCTGTAAGGTATCTTCAAAGTATTCAAACACAGGCTGTAATATAAGGTCTTATTTAATAGACTTTGTTACTTATCAGAAAGGCCAAACTCCCAAAATGTCTGTTGAGGTGCTTCTGTGCATAAAGCTATATTACAGAAGCCATGGGAGAGCCCACTATTATATGGTCTCTATCTAGCACCCCATAATATACCCTTAAAATACAAGTACTTTTTTCCATTTTTTTTTCTAACTCAGGCTTTGACCCCTGAAGAGCATTTGACAAGAGTTCTGAAAGGTCACCATGCCTTCTTGACTTGGAAGTACTACATCAAGGCTATCATTCTATCTAAGTACACTGATTCACGAGGCTACACCCCACTCCACATGGGCCGAACAGAGTATATCAATTACGGCGGATATGGATGGGGCTTCAGGTGAGGTACCTTTCAAAACTTTGAAAAGCCACAGGTATACGTATGTTAATTATTATAACATTAAGTCTATAGGCAGTCCATGGTTATCAGCGATCTGGTTTTAAGGGGCCTATCTTGCGCTGAAAATTGCTCATTTTTGGCGCCGAAATGTGCCGATATGCAGTTATTGGCGCCAATACATATCGGTGATTTTCGCTTACCATCAAGTAGTTGGAACGGAACTCCTACGATAACCGGGGACTGCCTACGGACACTACCCTATTTCAAACAAGTTACATTCCAGACGCGGATGGCCATTTGTATGTAAGTTGGTAACTGTACTCTTCTTGCCTATTTAAGTAAAGAATGAAAAAAAAAACAATAAAGTACTGTATGTGTAGACTAGGGGAGAAAAAGAAAACTTATTGGGAGTGCTCTGAACACAATTTTAATTTGCAATCCTGTTTGTTTCTATCTCTGAATGTTTATAGTTGAATGTTCATAAGTAGGGTCGTGTCTGTAATTTATCATAAGCAGTTCCCAAGGCCTAACTTCTACCACAGACTTTTGATTGTTGTTTTACCCTGCAGAAAAGGCGCTCCTTTCCGTCGAAGGATAGATGAGGTGAAACTGCGGGTGATCGAAAGCGGACTCATAAAGTTCTGGATAGATGACCTCATTTTCATGTCTTCGAAAAAAGCAAGGACGAATAATCTAAACAAATGGAACTTAACAAAGGTGCTGTCCCAATTTTGATGTTAAGTGGGTCTCCTTTTATTTGTCAGTGTCCGATGTATTATTATAAAAATAACGTGCCTTTTCTGCTATAACTGTTTCTGAACAGATGTCTACAGTACCTTCTTGAATGACTCTTTAAAGTCTTCTGTGAATTTACATGTTAATAAATGAGTGCAGAAGTCCTTACAGACTGCTCTTGCTAGGCCACCTTTATCAATAACAAAATATGGATTTTCTCTGCCATTAGCCCATGTCACACAGGCATATTTTCTAAGTTCTGCATCTGGGTATTCAAATATCTATTTCATACTGATGCAAAACTGAATTCATAATGTATACAGTAAAGGGAGTGCAATATGGATACAATCTT
Source organism: Macrobrachium nipponense (assembly GCF_015104395.2). Lineage (NCBI taxonomy): Eukaryota > Metazoa > Arthropoda > Malacostraca > Decapoda > Palaemonidae > Macrobrachium > Macrobrachium nipponense. The sequence goes on along the minus strand of NC_061095.1, from coordinate 49,699,231 downwards.
ATGTAGCATTGCTAATTCCGGATAAATTAGTTTTTTATATACAAATCTGAAGCCTTTTCTGTGGAAATTCCTTCAATGGCAGCTGTTCCAGTTGCTGAAGCTCAGCAACAAGGTAGTTAGCAAAACATCATGTGAGTAGAGAGAGAGTAACACTCGCTCACACAACTACTGATGTTACTTTTCCCTTTGACAAAGATGAGTAAATGGGAGGTTGGGTGAATTAATGATTAAACAGTTCAGTTTTGTTCATGAAGGCAAAAGGGCAAATTATCCTGATATGACAATACTGTAACCTCCTGCCAGAGATGAATGAACTGTAAACGTCAAGGTAAAAAAAAAAAAAAAAAAAAAAAAAAAAAAAACTCGCGAATGGAAACTTAGGCCAATTTTTAAAAGTCCATGAATGCTAATTGTTGCAGTTGTGCCACTGAAGCTCAGTTTCCTCTATATGCTTATAGTTCCTCTGTAACAACAATGTAACCATCTAAGCTACAAAATTTAATTACAACTCTTACTAACAAACAAGAACAAGAACATGCTGAGCAGCAATAACATTTTATGTTTCCTTTCATTCCAGGTAGATGAAGGCAGCAGTGAACTGGTAGTGCTTAGTATGCTGCATCTGCAAGGGACTTTCTACTTGTCAGCCCTAGGTTTCTGTTTGGCTTCCATAACCCTCATATTGGAGATTCTGACATTCCACATGAAAGGGCAATAAGATCAATGAATCTACCAAAGCACCTGGTCAGAATTTACAACTCTTACAGCATAAAATATATTTTCCACAAAAGCAATGGTAAAACTGAGCAAGTGCAACGTTGATAATTAAGCCCCATTTCTCGGCATTTAGCAACTAAATTTAGCGGAAGATACGCAATCTCTGTGGCATATCTGATGTCGTGAATGTTAGTAAAAGAAGTGCAATATAAGCACAGATAAAAGTGACTTCAAATTTGACACCAGCAAGCTAAAGGATCAACAACCAGAAGTGATGCAATCTTCATAACCAACTGAACATAGTATACATGTATTATGAGAAGCTGAATCAATTTAAATTACCATCATTTAAAGTTTTTCTTGAAGAAAGTTCTTCCCTTAAACATTAAAAAATTACATAATATTTGCACATAATATTCTATAAAATATATGTGAATAAATGAATAAATGTCATATACACTATATATACACAAGTCTTTAATGAATAAATAAATATTTATACCCTAGTGTTTTAGGATGGGGTTGCTGGCACCATGCAGTTTCTAATTTAGGCTAGTACAACCACTAAATCACTCTAGTCATCTAGGTACCTAAAAGGTACATCACTGACTGCTTTGGTCAAAAAGTGCATAATATGAGGTCCTTTACACAAGGAATTACTATTCAGCCCCAGCTGGACCAGTCGTAAGTTTTACTAACAAGGTAGTTCGGCAGTAACTGCTTGTCCGATGGTCAGGAGTCCTGCCCAACTGGAGGTAAACATATCACTTTGCTTTAGGCCCAGGAACAGAGTGAGGGGTGGCATGAGTAAAGGACCTCAGGTTTGTATTGTTAGGAAAAATACAATTTACTTTCAAAAACTTTGATTTGTTCCGACACATAATACAAACCCTTGGTCCTTTACATAAGGAAGACTCAATTATTGGTGGGTGGAATCTGAGTCTTGTGAACAGACTGGTGTTCGTCCAACCTGGGTTCCCTCCCTGGTCGTAAGAGCAAAAGGGGGGGGGGGGTGACCAAGCCTCTGTCCAACTGATCGGAGTGTGCACTGCAAGACCAGTGGTCAGACCTGTGGGCCAATTCATAAGAGGGAGGCAAGCATACCTCTTATGAATAGCAAGCAAGAACTAGGTCCTATGTAAGAGCCAAATATAAAGTATTGGGTTTGTCTCTTACTGGTGTCCGCTTCGCCCCTTGCTAAGGAAGGGACGCATAAACGCTTCTATCCCTAAGGAAAGGGATAGAATGGAGCTCGGTTACGTAGCTTACCTGCATCATCGTCCTGGCCAGCCTTGTGACGACCGCTACCTTCTGCCCGCAGGGAGAGGGAAGAAAAAGAGGAGGAAGAGAAGCCAGTCACACTCTCATTCACTCTCCATTCATGCAGTCTCACAGAGACGAGATGCTACCTTGTCCAGTAAAGGAGCTGGGTAAGCTACACAACTTGTTGAGCAGCCACCACGGGTCCTAAGGAAAAAGTATCCAAGGACCTGTGGGCAATATCCCGAAGGCAGAAGGAGGTAAAGGTGGTCTGGTTGGCCCATACCCCTGCCTTCAGTACCTGTGCCACGGACAAGTTCATGCGGAATGCAAGGGTTGGACCAATGCCTCTGACTTCGTGGGCTCTCAGACGAAAGGTACTGGTGTCGGCACTCCTGTCAGAGTCGTACGCTTTCCGGATTACCCCACAAAGCCAGAAAGAAAGTGTTCTTGGACACTTCTTTCTTGGACACCCCGGTGCTAACGAAGAGGCATCGACACTTAGGCCTGAGGTGTCGAGTTTTCTTCAGATAGCACCGTAGCACCCTCACAAGACAAAGCAGCATCTCATCCCCATCAATATTGGTGAAGTCTTCTAGGGAGGGGATCGTGAAGGACTCAAACCTGGCATCAGGGACCAAAGGGTTCTGAGTCTTCGCTACGAAATCCGGGACGTAATCGAGTGCAACACCACTGAGTGTCCCATCAGTCATTCCCGGAACTCTTGGAGTGTGAGGAACGCAGTCTTGAGTTCCAGGAAGTTGATGTGTAGGTGCCTGTCGTGATGGTTCCACACTCCTGCAGCCAGCAACTCTTCCAGGTTTGTGCCCCAACCCTCCGTCGATGCGTCTGAGAACAGCAGCATCTCCGGAGGGGGAGTGCGCAGGGGCACTCCTATCAAGAGGTTCCTGTCGTCTAGCCACCAGGCCAGGTCCTCCCTTACTTCTCCGTGAGAGGAACTGGGAAGGTTTGTGGATCCTGTGCCTGTGACCAGCACTCCTTTAGTCTCCACTGGAGAGACCGCAGGTGAAGACGCCCGTGAGGGACTAACTTCTCTAGTAACAACAGGTGACCGATCACGACTTGCCACTGCTGAGCTGACTGTTCCTGTCATGACAGGAACCGTCTGGCTGCCTCCCTGAACCTGCTGATTCGCGAGTCTGCGGGGAAGACTCGTGCTGCTACCATATTGATCAGCATGCCCAAGTACTTTATCCTCTGCTTGGGCTTGAGATCTGACTTCCTGACATTTACCACAATCCCCAGATTGCGGCATAAGTCGAGGAGTCGATCTCTATCCCGTAGCAACTGCGAGCAGGAGCTCGCCAGGACCAGCCAATCGTCGAGATACCTCATCAGATGTATCCCGACTGAATGGGCCCAAGCCGACACCAGAGTGAACACTCGGGTGAACACCTGTGGGGCGGTTGAGAGACCAAAACAAAGTGCCCTGAATTGGTACACCGTCCCGTCGAGGATAAAGCGGACGTACTTCGTGGAGGACTGGTGGATGGGTATTTGGAAATACGCATCCTTCAGATCCACTGAAAGCAGGAAATTGTTCTCCCTGATGGAATCGAGCACTGAGCGTCCCTGTTTCCATTGTGAACCGAGTCTGGCGAACAAAACGGTTCAAGGGAGAGAGATCTATCACTGGTCTCCAGCCCCCGATAGACTTCTCCACTAGGAAGAGTCAGCTGTAGAAACCCGGTGACTGATCTCGCACGATTTCCACAGCTTCTTTGCTCAGCATGGTCTTGACTTCGTTTCAGTGCTACGTTCCTGGCAGAATCAGGGACGTACATCTGAAGGTGGACCGGGTGTGAAGTGAGATGTAGCCTCAACTCGAAGGGCAGTAGGTATCCCTCCCGAAGGACATCCACTACCCAGGTCTCAGCTCCGTAGTGCTGCCAAGTTGCCCAATGGCTTGCCAGGCACCCCCACTACTTTCAGCAGCAGGTGAAGGGGAACACAGTCCCTAGCGTTTCCCTCTCTTCCCCTTCCGCTTAGCCGCTCTCCCACGAGAGAAGGAGGCTTGAGAGGAGGGCTGACCTCACTCCTCGAAGCGAAAGAGGAAGGCTGGGTCTTCCCTCATGCTGCCCTTGACGGTGCCGGCATCTTGGACAGTGCCAGCATCTTGGGAGCGGAGGAAGCGCTAGTCAAGCTCTGAGGTTTGGCCGCAGTTGATCGAGACTGCCCAGAAGTCTTTGAAACAGCCTGGTGTACTAGGAGGTCACTATCCTCAGTTCTCGGCTTTTCCACCCCAGTGTCCACCATCTCTCTGGTGAAGAGAGGAGAGGAGGAACCCAGCAACGGTCCGTTTCATAGACCCAACGTTACCTCTCGACCAGCTGCTCTGGTTACCTGAGTCAGGACTGAGTCCCGTCTTCTCAGAACCAGGTTGGCCCACAGGTTTTCTGTCTGGTGGGCAAAGTAGGATATGGCCCTACCTCCAGACTGGCAGTCTCCCAAACGCCGAGTCTTCCTCGGGAACGATAGGTCCTGAGGAGGCTGCGAGTCTGGATACTGTGAGGGTCCACAGATCCAGCTAGGAGACGGCCTGGAAAGCTGCCATGGCAGTAGATTCCAGGGCCAATGCCTCTTGCTGTGAGAACCAGAGGTTCTCGGACAGCAGGTGATGAAGCACTCCCGGAGTTAGCCTAGCTATCTCCAGATCAACCTGCTTGGTCGGCAATGGGTCTACTGAAGGCACTAGAAACGCCGCTGGCGAGGCAGTGGGTCAGAGGGAGTAACCACCGATCCTTCCCTGAGGTCATTGTGCTGACAAATCAGCGCAATGACCTCTGCAAAGGAGCCTCTGTATCTCGGGGGTGATCGCATCCTGAGGCAATGGACCGTCAGATCCATCCAGGCCAATCAACTCTCGAGACACTCTTCCTTCAAGAGGAAGAACCTCGTCAGACCCCTCGTGGTCTCCTCCAACCACTTGAGCGTACAATCTGCTGGGTCCAAGGACCAAGCCAGGATCGTAGGCTCTTGTGGCAGGACCGTAAAGACGGTAGCATCGGTCTCATGCATCAGGGAAGCTGCTACCAGTCGTGCGAGCCATCCAGTCCCGGTAGGAGCGACGGTCGGGTGACTGGTAGTGTCCACTAACGCTGTGAGAGCGAGTACCGTCCTCACAATGCGCCACAGTCCCAGAAGCAGCCGAGGCTGGTCGTGGTGACCAGGGGGGGACCCTCTTCCCAGCTTCGACATGTGAACAGTATGGTGGGACTATCATGTTAGCCCTGGGAACCGGGGAATTGCTGCGAGAGCGATCGCCGGTCTGGTGAGTCACCTGAATGACTCTTGCCAACCTTCCGCTCCGTGCCTGGATCCTGACGGTGAGTATGCTCAGCCGTCTGGTTCCTGGCTGCACCAGTGATCGTACACTCGGTGGCGGTCTCTATCAAGCAGCCGAGATGGTTCCCGGTCCGGAAGCGGAACCTCTGGAACCGGGAGCAGAGGTACCAGTGGTAGCTGGTACCTCTACGGTCCCCATCTTCTTCCCTGAGGAAGGAGAGATGGGTCCCGTTCCCAGAGGAACGGGAGGACTAGCAGAAGACCCACCTGTCCCGCCAGAGCGGGACAGACCCTTAGAAGTCTCTGAGCGAGACTTCTTGGGGGGGGGGGGGGGGGGGGGCACCTTCTTCTTCCTTGGCTGGAGGCCTTGGAAGTCGAAGGGAAAGAGGTGGCAGAAGACAACGACAAAAAAGACGATGACACCTTCCTCTTCTTCCTGGACTTCTTCTCCAGCTTCTTCAGGACAGCAGACAGTTCCTCCATCCAGGATGGAGCTGGGGTAGTTGCGGTAGTAACACAGCCCAACTCCACCTGTCCAGAGGGACCTGCAGGAGCGGCAGCACTTCCACGGGCAGGAACGGAGACAGCAGGTACGGCGACAGCTACAGGAGGATGGTGCAGGGGAGAGCTCTTCGGGCACTCGAAGTCAGGGGGCAGGGCGAGGACAGCAAACCCAGGCAGCAGAGGATCCATCTCCCTCCGGGGCATGTACGGCGGTGGGGCTTGTACCGCGGCCGAAGGGGTGAACGTCGTCACGTGCTGGGTATACACCAGGTGCGGTGGCGCGGCATAACCTGGTGTCGTCACTGTTGTGGTTTTCCTCGTCTCCACCCCGTGAGTGACAGGGGCTGCGGCCAGGTGATGAATCAGCTCCTGGATACTCGGAGTGCCCGGAAGGCTCAAAGGTCACCACACCTGCTGGAGATCTCTACCTGCGGAGGCAGACACACCTGGAGAAGCAAGAGTTGGGTTAATAGGCGGGGTTCCTGTTCGTTCAGAGGGGGAAGGATCCCACCCTGAATGGACAGAAGACCCCGAGTACAACTCAAGGTCAGGGTGTTACCCTCCTTCCTCTGCGCTTGACAAATCAAGTGAAGAGGCGGAGCGGGACACATCCCCCAAAGGAGAGAGAGCCATACGTGGAAGTTGACTAGGAGGGAGAAAGGAAGACGACGTGTCGGTCACCAGAGGTGTCAAGGGAGAGCTTTCCAATGACACCTTGGTGGTTCTACGCGGCTTCCTCCTCTTCTCGTACAACTCCCACTGCTCCTCCGACCAGGAGACACAAACATCACAAGTAATGGCCTGAGAGCATTCACAACCTCGGCACCTAGGATCTACAGCATCACTGGACCTAAATGCCCCACACTTCCGGCCTCCCACTCCAGGGCAAACTCTCTGGTTGGATGGGGGGCTAGGGGGCTTCTCCACTTCGTGGGACTGTATGTTGTTTAGCAATACAATATCACAATAATTAATTTTAAAAAATAATAATAAACAGAGTACTTACAATGACTTTCACACTATTATTCTAATAGAAAAAGGTTGAAAAGTAATCCAGCTTTGAAAATCTCATGACAGAGTCAGGCAGAGAGGCAAGCACATGTCTTCACCCGACGGCGGTCAAAAGCAAAGTGATATGTTTATCTTCAGTCGGGCGGGACTCCCGACCATCGGACAAGCAGTTACTGCCAAACTACCTTGTTAGTAAATCTTACGACCGGTCCAGCTGGCGCTGAATAGTAATTCCTTATGTAAAGGACCGAGGGTTTGTATTACGTGTCAGAACAATTTGGCTTTTCATGGAGCATGTCAATCCACCCGTTCTCCCCAAGTAGCCTTTGCTTCGTAATCATGGATGCTGCAAATCAAACATCTTTATGCTTCCCATAATCTGCAGCCTTCTACATTTTATAAACCAAATTTGTAGTAATAACAGTACAAAAGCTTAAGAAGGAATTTAAATGGTACTAGTACAGGGAGTCCCTGGTTAACGGCGGCATCAGTTAAGTGTTTCAGCGTTACTGCGCTTAGCTAATGACGACGTTAACAGATGTTCGGCGCCATTAAGTGGACCACAGGAACTTTCGGCGTTATGTGATTACTGGTGCTCAACCAACACCTGCAACCCTGCCATTAACCAGGAACTGCCTGTAGAAGGTAATGAAGAGAAAGAAAAACCACTAAACTAGTGATCGAAGTCAAGCACAATATAGGCAGCACTGGCCCCTGCCCCCAAAAGACTGTGAACTGAAGGCTTTTAAGTCACATACCTATCTTCAAAATGTCACCTTCGTGGCATACATTCAGTCTGGTCAATTAATTTCCATTTGCCAATTGCTTCCCAAAGGCTCTATCCCAGCCAGAGTTGTGAAGTAGCCACTGCTATAGGAAGCACACATTACTTGACTCATTGAATGATGGAGAAGATGTGAATGTTCCTGGTTCAGCATTGCCAAGCCTGGAAAGATCATGGTATCAAAATATGCATGGATATGCCTTTTATCTGGACACTAATAATAGTACAGTATAATACTACACTACTGTTTATGTTTTATATCTGACAATAAATCTACCACCAAATTAGGAATTTCATAGTGCTGAAACATAAAAATTAACATTGTAAACAAAGACTCAGTATTGAAACTACTATAAAAGGGATTATATATTAATAACAGATATGGTAACACATGTAGAGTAGGAAGACATGGGAAGGTGTGTGAAGTCCTACAGTGAAAACAGGGCAAACCTAACCTTTCCTAGAATGCAGTGTCCTAACCTAAACAGACCTTGTCTTCCTAAATTGACTCAGGGTAATATGCCCTGACCTAGCTATCGGGCATCGTACCCCGGCCTCCAAAGTAACTGAATATTGGTAACAGATTGGAGGGACTAATTTTCCATTCAGCCATGTGGTCTGGCACTGGCTGTAACCTAATAAAAAAAAATAACCTAACCTTTCCTGGAACGTTGTGACTTAACCAGACCTTACCTTCCTAACCTCACTTGGGATGCTGTACCCTGACCGGGCAGTGTGATTTCGGCCCCTTGGACTCAAACCAGTAACACCTAAGATAATTCTAATAAGGGAAAATGACTGAGCAGCAACATAGCATCGGTCAATAGTGGCCAATCCTGGCAGCACACCAAGACCTCTACGTTCCTCTCGAAGTACTTAGTGTTTTCTCCTAAATTACGAAATAATGGCATAATTCAAGCGCTTTTTCGGGAAGTGGCCGCGTTCCGAGAGACGTGGCTGCTATGTCGCCGTTCAGTCATTTACCATACGTACTTAGATCTTACCAAACCTAACTCCAAGTAGCTAGACTGGCCTAGGCTAACTCTTTGTGGTAGGGGTAATTCTAGGCAATAGGGTAAACAATCACGGACGATCCATCGTCATCACGCTAGCCAGGTCTTATTCACTCGATATTTAATTGGTGAAACAAGAATACAATTACAACTTTAAGCATACCATTCAAAATATTGAAGTTTCGTCAACATAATGTGATATATGAAAGCCCCATAAGAACTAAAATAAGCATGTGAAGCTCTTCGTACAATATGTTTTCAAGGCAGTTTTGAAATCCAATATGGCAGCTATCGTCAGGCTGGCTAGTCTAATCACGGACAATCCACCATCTTTCACAGCCTTCCCAGTACTCATTTGAACAATGTTAGCGTATATATGTAACGTTTATTGATCTTACTCAAGATTGCAGTTGTAATCAGCACAATGAAACAAAATTTTGTTGCCTATATTAGTGAAAGTATGAAACTTGTTATTCCCGGGGTCATGGTTTGACCTGTATTCATTTTTACCTTGTAATTAGTGGTTTTATCCTTACTGCCATCGCAACTGAAACTCCACAGTGCTTATTTGATTGTAATTATACACATTATTGGTCTTCATCCACTCCAAATTGCACTTAAACCACATTGCTGTTCCTGGTTCCTAAGTACTCACTCCACAAACACAGTTACAAGCAACAGACGACGACTGTTTATGAGGTGCAAAGCTTTATTCCTTTAATTGTTTACTTTACTCATTATTTAGTTTAACTTTACTTTGTTACTTCAAAATGCTTATTTAATTCATGTCTATTATCCCTTTTTTGCAACTAAATTACCCCGAAAAATTACAGATATTTCTAAAGTAGACACAATCCAATGTTTCTAACCTTTTCGTACATCTGGCTGCCGAAAACCATCGGAGCAGACAACGGATTAGTGGTTTATAATTTATTTTTTTTTTTTATTATTATTATTTTTTTTGCTAGCACTTTTCATTGATTTAAGTATATTAGTATTTTGATTTTTTTTAATAACTGCATGCCAGAAATAAATATAACCTTTAATGTTTGCATGCTAAGGATGGCAAAATCATCGTTGCCAGTTTTGCCACATTAGTGGGGCTTCACACATACGCTGATGCATTATTATAAACTGTTTCCATGAATTCTAGTTGTCATAGTAATGCAATAATGATAAAATTGCTTTAATATTTATGTATATATACTTCCAATACATAGGCTAATTTCACCAATTTCCACGTTTTGTGTAAGTCTTATACCCATAGATATAAAAGCCTATACTCTGTTTTTTTCATCTGTCCACCCGCCTGTGGTGTTTTTGTATGGCAACACTGCGTCCCGGCTTTAGATAGTCACATTCAGCTTACATTCAACGATTATAATAATATCCTATTTCGAATATTAACGGTGTAATTCGCATACAGTAAATTATTAAAACACTTTTCAGTTGCAATGTACACCCAGATATCCTTTTATTTACCTAAAACTTACACATAGCGTAACTATCTAAAGCCCGGGACGCAGTGTTGCCATACAAAAACACCACAGGCAGATGGACAGATGAAAAAAAACAGAGTATAGATGCCGCATCGGCCGGCCGGACATACGTCAACAAGTCCGCCATCTTGGCGCGGTAATTCAAACAATGCAGCAATGACGTTTTTTCCGCCACTATTCGCTTAATATTGCACGGATTTTCTTGCAACTTGCAATGACTTTGTTTTAGCAGGTAGGGGGAAGGAGGGGGCTAGTTGTACACAAATGTTAATATTTACCCATAACTATTGCTGTAAACAATAATTTGAAATGCTGTGATAAGACAGATGACTAAAGTAGGCCTACAGCTATGGATCTGTGCAACTTAAGTAAAATCTTTGTCTCTCGAAGTGCTCTGTTAAAAAAATCCCCCAATATAATTTTTGGCACAGGCCTACAAGTTTAAGTCATAAAACTGTAGGGTTGAGCCTAAAATAAACTACAGTAGGCCCTAGAATAACTAGGATTGCTGTGTTATCTAGCCTTTGCATCTCTGCCTGCTCCTTTGAGCTTGGGTGGGGTGGGGGTTCTTCCAATTTTTTGGAACGGGATGCTCCTCAGTGAATTCTGACCTCTAGACCTGGCTTTGGAAAATTTAGCGGGTATCAAGAGACCTCGTCTAGTGGCAAAAGTGACCTATCTCTAGACCTAATTTTATATGGTGAAATAATTATATATAACTTAAATTTTTCACAAAACTACCTTTAATTTGCTCAGACTAGGATATATCATTATGGCAAGCATTAACAGTTTCAATATAGCTCATCTCTAGACCTGTTGTCAAGGTCCCAAATTATTATACCTTATTTGGGATAAGGGCCTGGGCCATCTCTATACTTCTATAGACCAAAATTGCCAAAATGAGCCAATCCTGACGAGCAACCCTGTATACCCGGTCATAGTAACCCCCCCCCCCCCCCCCCCCCCACCGAGCCTTTCAGCCTAGGCCACAATCATAAGGCCAGTCTAATTTTTTTTCAGCTAACTGTTCATTGGTTTGGTCACACATGTATAAATTTAAAGCTGTGGGTGGCCTTATGGGTCATTAAGCCTATACTTTGAAGTAACAACTCTCAAAATGTATTGCACATTGATTTATTTTCATGATATTTGTTCTTACATTGAATGTATATATAACATTTATTGTACATCTGTACATTTATTTATAAATATTCCCAGCAGTTTAAACAAGTTTTTTTTTTCATTGCTGTTTCCAACAGTTTAATGATACTACATTGTAATGATAATCTATATGCATTGATATGAAATCAGCAGGCTATATCAAAACATCAACAAAAACTCATTATGTGCCTTGCTTGGCCATTTAGTTCTTATTACAAGGACCAGATTAACACTTTAATATTACATAGCTATAATGCAGTGAAAGAAATCTAGAAACATCAAATTAGTGTCCAACATTTTACCCTATTGACCTAATGGCCCTTAAACAATATTGTTTTAACCATTTTTTTTCGTAGGCTGTCTTATCACAGCATTTCAAATTATTGTTTACAGCAATAGTTATGGGTAAATATTAGCATTTGTGTACAACTAGCCCCCTTCCCCCTACCTGCTAAAACAAAGTCATTGTAAGTTAACTTTCAAACAATAAGGAACAGCTTTATTTTATTAGATCCTTGTAGGGAATTATGTAAGCTTTGTAACGAGCCATCAGACAAGAAAATCCGTGCAATAGTGGCGAAAAAACGTCATATACTGCAGCCTGCTGCATTGTTTGAATTACCGCCCCAAGATGGCGGGCCTGATGACGTGCGCCAGCCTATTCAGCTAGCGGCCGATGCGGCATCTAGGCTTTTATATCTGTGCTTATACCCAGTTTGGAGGGTGAACCATACCAATTGGCAACAATGAATTCCAAGTGAAATAAAATGCACAATGAAATGTTAAATTATAATTTGATTGAATCGTTAGATATATCCACCAATGTAAACTATTACTAGATAGATAGATGGAAAAATCATAGAAAATAAGTTTAAACTGAAGCAACTTTCAGAGAGAGAGAAGGGAAGGTGAAGGAAGGAAGAAGGACAGGGGTTGCTGTGGGGGTGGGGGGAGAGGGTAGGTGGAGCTTTGTACTGCTGTGTTCGTATCCATTTCTGGATAATGGAGTTTTTGTCTCTTGGTACAAGGAGAAGTGTTGTTATTCTTTACGATTAGTGATTCACGATACCCTTATAAATTACGACACTGGGTGTAATACACTATAGCAAAATCTGATACTAGTGTTCATTACAGAAATATTGCCAAAAAACGTGCTTGCACTATCTCTGAAACCGATAGTAGGTATGCTGCTTAGTTGTCAATCAAGTTTTTTGTAATCAAGTATTTTTTACAAGCTAGCTATTGTATAAATTTGTATTTTTCTCAATCAAAAAATATGCTCCTCAATGCTCAATGCTAACTTTCCTCTTTTAATGACTTTCTGGTCATTGCAAATTCAGCCCCATTAATTTCTTATGGTGTGAAAACAGACGAGGCCCAGGGAGCGAAAGCGATTGCGTCACACTAGGGCAGTAAAACATCTTCATATATCCAAAAAGTAAATAATAATGATATAATATTTTATATGCGCATTACGATCATGACAATTACATGAATAGCTGATTGCAAGAAAGTTGAGTATAACAATTCATTTACAATTGGTACAGAGTCAAGATGCCGTGACGTCCTAATACAGGACTTAAAAAAACGTTCTAATTCCGAAAAATAATTACTTAAATTTGAGTCAGGAATAGAGTTACTTTTTCAATAACGAGTATTTTCAAATTAATCATCATAAATATGTAAAATATTGATGTTTTACTATTTATTTAAATATAATTATCTAGTGCACGCTTTGTCGTCGTCTTCTACCAAATCCGTAGTTTCCTTAAAAACGTTGTGGCAAGGGACTGTTTTACGATTGTTTAAGGGCTGTTGCCTTGTATAATAAGGTGCCCCGTGAGGTTATGTTAGACTTGCGATAATCTTACGCTAAGTCGGTTGGTTAAGACTCCCATACTCATTGGAGTGTCTTGGGGTTTGATGATAACTTTAAGTTTAACTTACGAAGTCAGTATCTTCTCTGGTTAGGTCGACGGAGATGTGTTAAACTCATGATGATAGGTCTAGTAGAAACCACTGAGTACAAAAAATACATCTACTCTTTTGAGATTATAAGATGAAATTGTACAAGTCTGCCAATGATGATGACTGATTGGATTCTACATTATGAAGCTCAGATAAAAATGGACAGGTCTTCTAATGATGATGGCTTGATCTCTTCTCCCCTACAATCTGGTTTACAATTCATAAAGGAAGCAGACAGTAGCTCGAACATAACGAACATACACACAGATGACATAGATTACAAATCACGTAGGCTGTTTGAATTATAGGTCACGGTGGTCGCCTCAAGCAAGACGCTTTAGCTATAGTTTACAAACAAATGAATGACCACAGTTGATGGCACTAGACACTGACTGATTATACACGTCATCTTAGCATGCTTTATTGTATACGTCATCTTAGCCTACTTATCGTCTCTGGTCTGATCACATTCCTGCAAGCAATCTGGTTGACCTCTTGGGTCACTGGTTTTTAATTAATCATAGTTTTAGTTTATTATATATATGGAATAACATTCCATATTTTTATTATGTAACACATAATGCTCGGTCAGCTACAAAACCAACCACTGAATATTACTCAAGCTTGACTTGCATTTGAATATATATAGATATATAGAAAATACTTATAAGCAAAAAAATTCATGGTGTACACAAATACAGATTCATGTAATAAGATATAAGACATGCATATGATGATATTCGTAAATAATAGTGATCACATGATATATACTGATACAGTTTTTCACTTCAACTCATTAAGATACATATGCTACAGAAAATACTAATGTACTCTGATAATTGCATAAAATAGAGATTAACATGATAAAAATCATATTTTAACTGATAAAAATTCATATATGAAGTGATAAAAATGATTAATTTTTATGCTAACTGATTTGTTGATTTTTATGCTAACTGCAGTTATTGGTAAGATAAAAGGTAACATTGATTATAGGCTACCTGATTTATTTATAATATATTTATATATATATATATAGATATATATATCATATATATATATATATATTATATGGATTCATATAATTATGATCAATATATGTGCACTTAATACAACTGATTCACATAAATGACTAATCTAAGTGATTAATTTAGGTGCACTTTAAATAGATTCCTAGTGCGTACACGTAGAGATATATTTCGATTCTGTTATTATATCTGGGATACATGATACTTTATATATATGATACATGACCGAGGTTATACCCACTGCACATTTAACTACCATTCGAACAACTTTTCGTCCATTACACAGTTCCAGACAACCACCTATAGCCAAATGAAATGGCCAATTCCAAATGGTTAAAAACAAGGGGGAATTGCCTGGGCAGGGTCCGACGTTCTATTTTGCGCCCATACTTGTCCTCTGCATTCTATGCCATACGAATATGTTCGCAATGAATAAAATCATCCCCAGCACGAGTCTTGCGCCAGCAAACGTAGAGTTGAATATCCTTCTGGTCGTAATTGTCAGAAGTATGTCCCTTTGTAGTCAATTCAATTCCGACAGCCGCCGGATCATTCCGCATTAAAACGAGATTAACGAAAGGATACGGGTGTCGGTCCAAGAAGTCCACGAAATAAGCTTGTTCACTTATAATGGTACTTATTCCCTTCACATTGCAGTTGTCCGCAGCGACGAACAGGTTTTTTGAAGTTGTAGACGATCTGTTCGGGCATGCGATGTGAAACTCTCGTACTGCAGGGTACTTGTAACGAGGTTCCATTAATCAGCCTGTTAGTGAAATTATACTTGTCACAAGGAAAAGTAAATTCAGACAACATCCAAATACGGGAGGGAGAAAGCCATTAAGAACCAGACTTAACTCACATGAATTTGCTGATATTCTAACAATGAGTGAACCTATCCAGGTCTCTGATGACCGTAAAAATATCCACATTAACAGATATCAATACGAATCCCAAAGAAAATTTGATATTACTGGTAGTAAGTTACTAGACAAAGAAGTGTGAAACGGAGCTATTTGTAAGATTGCCAGGCAACATAAGAGTCAAAGAGAACATCAATCATGATTCTGTAATTCTCTACACTTACTGAAATTAAGCTGTGATAAAATCCTATCCAATGTGCCCCTAACAAAAGTTTCATGTTCAATTTTCTCGTGTGCATCCTCTGAGGTTAATTTTTAGGCAGGAGATGCTATGAAAGAACCCACTATGTAACTAATTTCTACATAAACTGGGTTTTTCAAGAAAATGTGACATTTTCCCATGAATGTGATTTACTTGAATTGTAATAGGCTAATGTTGCAAGTAAATTTTTCATATCTGTTACATTCTCGTCCTTTAGTACTTAGGTCCTAAGAAGACAGGGTGGTCATTCACGTACTTTATTATGGTATATCAATTACAAGTAAGGAGACCCATGCTTATGCTGGCTTCCCAGTTCGTGGATGGCGGGAGATTTCTACAACAACTCCCAGAAAGTTCAACATAGTAGAATGAGAGAGTAGTGTTTCTCAATACATTACACTCCTCCCCCCTTAGGTTAACAGACAAAAATTTAAATTTGTTCAATGAGTCTCCTAGGTTTCTTACTTACTCTGGTAGATTTTCTTACAATGGCACCAGTATCACAATTACTGTTCTCTGATCCTACTACTTCTACATTGGGATTACAAATCATACCCGAGTTCTGAATAGTGTTATTTGTTTCTTCTAATCCTTGTACATTACGGGGAGAAGAAATTACAGGAACATAAGGAATCATTGTATCTTCTAATAGTGACGGTTCATCAGTTACTCTAGTATTATACATTTTTCTCTCAAATAACTGTGAAAGGTGACGCTTCCAAGTCAAAATACCATTAACCTCTACAGAAACCAAATAATTTCTTTCACCAAGAACTTTGATAATCTTAGCTTCCACCCATTCTGGTCCTTTACCAAAATTCTTGGCATATACTGCATCGCCAACTCTGAATTTAGACTCATGAACATAACACTCATCTCTTTGTTTAGGCATTATAACATCTAATGGACCCTTAAATTTCCTTCCAAACAATAATTCAGCTGGGGAGCAGCCAGTAGAAGGACTGTACTGTACGTCTATAGGTATACAAAAATTTGGCCATTCTGGTTTTTACAGGCAAATTACAATCAAACTTTTTGAAATTAGTTTTGAATATTCGGACAGCCCGTTCTGCAAGCCCGTTTGTACTTGGATTATATGGTGCTCCTGAACAATGTCTAACACCATTTTTCTGAAAGAAATTCTGAGTCTCCCTAGACATAAAACAAGTTGCATTATCAGATACAATTGTGTCAGGAATACCATAATTAGCAAAACATGACCTTAAACATTGTATGGTACCCTCTGAAGTTATATTCTTGCAAGCATAGACATCAATAAATTTAGAAAAGGAATCAATAATAATCAAATATTGCATGTTGTCAATGGGTCCACAATAATCTACATGCAAGCGGGACCAAGGTCTATCTACTGACGGCCAAGATAAAGGTGAAATGCCCTTATGTTTGAGATTTGTTATGCATAATGCACAGTTGGAAGTTATTTGTTCTAAATCTTGGTCCATGTTGGGCCAATATACAAAAGACCTTGCTTCAGCTTTCATGGCAACAATACCCTGGTGGCCCTCGTGAAGCATTTTCATAACACGCTTTCTCAACATCTCAGGAACCAAAATACGATTCCTATAGAGTAATACATTGTCATGCAAAGAAAGATCATTTCTCAATTTATAGAAAGGTAACATACAAATTTCCATCACCTTTTCCTTGGGGAACCCCTTCCTTACATAATCTCTTACTCTGCATAAAACAGTGTCTCTTTCTATACATTCTTTTACCATTGTAACATCAAAAGAATTCTTATCCAAAATATTAATCAAATTTACATATTCTCCTGGTACATGAAAATCAGCATCATCTCTACACAATGGTAGCCTACTAAGAGCATCTGCCACTGTATTATGCACTCCCTTAATGTGCTCAATTTTAAAATCAAAACCTGATAGAAATAAAGCCCACCTTTGAATACGAGCATTAGATAATTGTGGAATAGACTTACTAGGGTTAAATAGATGAGTCAAGGGTTTATGGTCCGTCCTGATAACAAACTTCCGTCCCAAAAAGAAATCAGAAAACTTCTTGACTCCAAAAATAATGGATAGAGCCTCTCTATCAATTTGAGAATAATTACACTCAGCATTAGATAATTTTCTACTTTTGAAAGAAATAGTAGAAATTCTACCCTTATATTCTTGCTTAAGAACAGCTCCCACTCCTTCAGGGCTAGCATCAACTTCTAAAATCATGGTAGCATTGGGGTTAAAATTATCCAAAATATCAGCTCTTCCCAAAGCTTCCTTAATACTCTGAAAAGCTTCTTCATGAACTGCTGCCCAATGAAACTCCACATTCTTTTGGGTTAAATTATATAAAGGACATAAAATAGAGCTGAACTGAGGTACAAACCTATTGTAATAAGTACATAGCCCCAAAAATGATTTTAAAGACTGAACAGAGTGAGGGGTTGGAGCTTCCAAAATTGCCTCTATTTTCTTTGGGTCAGGTTTAATTCCATCACAACTTAAAATGTATCCTAAATATGGTACTTCCCTAGAACCAATAATACATTTATCTTTATTCAATTTAACTATTTCTCTGTTTGCAAAATTGATAAAACTTACATAAACTCTTGTCATGTTCCTCCTTGGTAGCTCCGACAATCAATATGTCATCTAAAAATACAATGAACACCCTCAATATTTGCCAATAATTCAGAGATAAACCTCTGAAATATACCTGGTGCTGACGACAACCAAAAGGCAATCTATGAAACTTATATAATCCCAAATGAGTATTCATAATCAAATATTGTTGAGAATTTTCACTCACAGATACCTGTAAATATGCATTTTTCAAATCCAATTTCGAATATCTGACAAGAAAAAAAAAAAAAAAAAAAAAACACCTACCTTTGCCAAAATATCATCCAATCTCTTGGTAAATGGGAAAGGTATTAACACTGGTTTGGGTATTGAGATACTTAAAATCTACACAATCCTTATTTCACCATTAGGCTTCATTACAGGAACAATAGGACTGGCCCAATCTCCAGCATGCTCGACCTTGCTCACTATATTTTTACTTTCTAATTCTTTCAAACTATTCTCAATTTTACATTTATAATGATAAGGAACAGATCTAGCTTTAAAATACTTAGGCACAGCATTTTCTTTTAACATTAATTGACATTCATAATTTGTAATGGGTTGATCCTTCCACCCCCACCCTGATCACCCATTGCAACATTTTTACACAATCAAGCTTAGGCCTAGATGCACTACTTGGGGTAATAAGAGGACCTTTAAATTTATCATCACACACATTATCAATTTGTACCACTGGTATTTCAATTTCTTCATCAAAGACCTGCCTGCTAAATTTAAATCATTATCTACAACAAAAAACTTTTGTCCCTGGACCATTTGGCCTTTAAAAGAAACATCACAATTTATTTCACCGTACACTTGCATTTCAGCTTTATCATAATTTGCTAAGCGTTTCCTTGTTGGTAATGGGGTTAAATTCAATTTATTAGCATCATGCCGTGAAATAGTGGATGCACCACTGCCAGTGTCTAATTCAAACTCTAGGGGAAACCCATTTAACCTTAAAATTTCTCTATATGGTTCCTCATAATCATCGACAAATCAATAGAATTCACATTAACATCAAAAAGTTTCAATAAATCATAAGAATCATGGAAACTTTCATTAACAGGAATATGCTTACTAGTAGACTCCTCTACATCATGCACTGTATTAACATTCCTAGATTTATTTCTAGCCTTTTTATTGGGACACACTGTACTAACATGGCCTTCCTTGCCACAGGAATAACATTTAGCATTCTTAAATCTACAATTATTAGCTAAATGGTTATCGCGCCCACAATGAATGCATTTACTTTGAACTTTACAATAATCACTTTTACCTCTCCCTTTAGAGTCTGCACTAGAATTAGGCCTAGGCCTAATTACCTTATGCCTAACCTTGTTAACAGTACCTGCAGGCCTATTATCTATAAAAGACTTTGAAGTAGGACTACATTCAGTAACATAAGCAGTTTCTAAATTGGTAACCTTGGCAAGTAATTCACGAGAGGAGATTGATTTAAACCTCAAAGGATCAGCTAATAAAACCTTAAAATATACTTCATTATCAATACCAACCAATAATTGTTCCTTCAACCTTCGGTCAAAATCACTATTAAATTCACACTGTTGAGCTAACAATTTTAGTTCTGCATAATATTCCTTCACGGACTCACTACTTTTCTTCTTCCTCTGTAGGAAATCACACAATGCTCTATGATAACTTGGTTTTGTTATAAAATGCGACTTTAGTTGATTTACTAGGTCATCAAATGGAACTGCAGACGGCAATTTCGGTGCTGTTAACTTACAGATCGTGGAAAATGTCTCTACTCCAACTGAAGAAAGCAACAAAGCCCTTTTTGCTGTCGCCTCTGTTACTTCATTTACTTCACAATTCATGGAAAATAGATCCAGCCAACAAGATAATTCCAACTTATCTGGGTTAAAAAACAACGCGGAATTGGTCGGTCTCCTTGCTGGCCTGCCATCCTTCCTGACAGGGTATGGAACTTCGGTAGTCCCCAACAAATACAGCTGAATTCAGGCTACTCGAATACTGGAGTCTGGACGTTGGCCAGGCCTAAACTGGTATGCTAGGCTAGATACGACCGGCTGTCGTTGGTACACTAACTCTCCTTCAATGTGACATACCTCTTCGTACACTGGGTTCTTCCTCGTCGCCACTGTTGCATTCTCGTCCTTTAGTACTTAGGTCCTAAGAAGACAGGGTGGTCATTCACGTACTTTATTATGGTATATCAATTACAAGTAAGGAGACCCATGCTTATGCTGGCTTCCCAGTTCGTGGATGGCGGGAGATTTCTACAACAACTCCCAGAAAGTTCAACATAGTAGAATGAGAGAGTAGTGTTTCTCAATACATTACAATATCCATGACCTGATACTTCTAAATGTCCGTTTACCAATGTCATAAGCTGATTTATTGGACTCTAATTGTCTATGAGGTTCAGAAAAATTAATTCATTTTGATGTTATAGAAATTCTGTTTGCTTATTTTGTTCATTAATTTTAAAAACGATTGCAATTCCTTAACTAAAGTTGCATTGCACCGCGGATACACTTGTACCTAACGACCTGCCTTGCCCATGAGAAGTTCGTGCTAAGCATTCCTCTCCAGTTGGCTTGTTTTTTGCAAACACGAAACAACACACACTACAGATGAAGCCTGTGCTAGCAGATTATTGGGGTTAAAAGGAACAAAGATGATTCGGCAAACACGCCAGGCACCTTCAGGACTGATGACCTCATCACCTGGTAGGAGATTGCTCAGCTAGCTCAAGAGTTACGTTACTTTGCTGTATAAATACGACTTTAGTACTTTTAAATGATATTTTTTGTGTAATACTCACCCCACATGAGAAGAATGTCTGAAAAAAAACAGTACCAAAATTGAACAATATATTAGTTTCATGTTGGAAAGGGCTGTTGCCTTGTATAATAAGGCGCCCTGTGAGGTTATGTTAAATTAGATATTTCTTATTCAAACTAATGAAAAGGGTTATTCACATAGATATACATTTTCATTTCTAGACTTCCTGACTTTAAAATCTCTTATATTTATTTATTTATTATTTATTTTTTTTTTGCATTGACTACGAATATAAACTACCGGGACAGACAATATGCCAGTAGGTTTTGATATGTGTTTAAACTTTTAGCTTATTTGTCGTTAATATCCCTAGAATACTGAATGGACTACTAAACTAAAGCGTTAAGTTAGAGTTCAAATCTTTACTCCATATATATTTTGGATATTTTAATAAACAACCCTTACTGCATATAGTTACATTTTGCTTATTGATTTTATCGTGATTCCTTTTTTATTATAATTTGTAACCCTTCCAACTTCTTACGGAGTGTATATATCAACTCCACTTGTATCCATACCTTTTATAATATATCATATATATATATTATATATATATATATTATATATATATAGTTATATATATATATGTGTGTGTGTGTGTGTGTGTGTGTGTGTAATATATATGTAGGTCCTTAACTCTACGAGTTAAGGAATTGAATTGACTACAAAGGGACATATTCTATATATATATATATATATATATATATATATATATATATATATATATATATATATATATATATATATATATTTGATAAAATTAATGGTTGGCTTGAATATGTGGGAAAAAGTGTTCTAGGGGTGGGGGGTACCCGTATAAGGCTACTTGCGGTATTATTTCTATAGATACAAGATATGGAATGATAAAGGTATTTAAAAACCGCGAGAACCGCTATAAAAAACCAAAAGTTTCAGATCCAATATCACGAGTGTAACTCGTAAGACATGACACTTTCTTATTTATCCATTCTACCAAACCTATTGACTCTGGGTGAAAATAAAATAGAGTATTGGTTTTCTTAATGGAAAGGAATTCACACAACGAGTTAAGGAGATTATTATTGATTTACACCACCCGAGTCAAGAGATTATCATGTGAATTGGAATTCCATGTTTACTGATTTAGCACTCTATAAAATATTCCTAGCGCACTCAATTGCGGTGTTTTTTTTTTTTTTTTTTTTTTTTTTTTAGTGCTATTAATCATATATAACGTGTCAAGGGAACTATTAACACCAAGAGGTGTTTATTTCCTCTATGTGTATTCTTTCAAGGATTGATTTGGCACGGGATAGGCCCTTAAACTGACAGGTGTCTTAGTGTGTCCCTTGTTTTCATGACATGTGTTACAATTAGTTATGTGCTTTTTATATCTGTAAGCATTGTAGGCCAGTAAAATAGTGATTTGGCTTTCTGTGACATAATAGAGAACCCTGGATGACCATGTAATGGATTGGAATGCAACCAGTTTAGGACGATTGGTATGAAAGAGATTATTATAATACCTGGTCGTTAGTCCACCTGCTGTGTTTCTTCTGGTTTTTTCCTCGTCACGGACCTACATATAATATACATTTGATTACAATAATTCTGATACACATACTTTAAATATACTTTTGCTTTAGGGTTTCTGTTCAAACTGTTTTAATTGTTTTTTGGCTTTACCTCTTTACCCTTGTTTTTCCGTTCGAAAGTGGTTTTTATTGTTTTGCTTAGCTGCTGACCCTTGTTTCCGTTCGAATTTATTGTTTGCTAGCTCTGACCTTGTTTTGTTCAGTTTGTAACAGTTCAGCGCTCCAACCCAGGTATTCAATGTTCACGATCTCTTGGGTTAATGAATTTTCTTGTTTAGATACGGTTTTAACAATAGGCACGGATGTTTCTATATCTTTTAGTCGAATTAATGGTTCTTTGCAGTGTGGTGCGGGATAGTGCGTCAGCTATGATATTTGCTTTCCCGGGTAGATATCTTAACTTGGCTTCAAAGACTTGAATGATCATATGCCACTGAGTTCCTTTGGGACTGTGATTAAAGCCTTTGAAAAAACTTGGTAAGGGACTTATGGTCAGTAAGGACTTTAACAGGATAGCCGTAGATTATGAACTTAAAATGTACTAGTGAGTTAACGATCCCTAGCCCTTCCTTGCCTATTACGTACTCCATATTTACTTTCAGAGGGCTTTAGTTTATGTGAATAAAAAGCTATAGGAAAGAACTGTATCATATTGCTGAAGTAGTACCCCTCTTACCCCTTGGTCTGAGGTGTCGGTTGCAATAAAAAAAAATTTCCTTATTTAAATCAGGGATTTTTAAGATAGTTGAGCTGCATAATTCTAATTTTAAGATATCGAATGCCTGTTGATGCTTTTCAGACCATAATAAATCTACGCCCCTCTTCGTAAGATCTGTTAAAGGAGCTGTCATGATTGAAGAGTTACATATTTACATATGATTGTAATACCCACTACAGAGCAAAAGTGCTGTATCCCCCTTAGGTTAATAGGTACCGGAAAGTTATGAATAGCCGACACCTTACCATGGACTACTTTAAGACCTTGACAAGACACATAAACCTAAATAAACATGTTCGGTTTTAAAAACTCACTTTTAGATATTTTACTCCGAGATTATTTGTCTTAGTCTCTGTAGCACTAGCTCTAGTTTATGCGAATGTACTTCTAAGGTATTAGAAAAGACTACAAGACCAACCTTATAGGCATGTAGGGTATCCCCTAAAAGTCTCCAAACACTATATTGTAATTGGGGCGTGACGTAAGCCGGAGGTATACGTAAAAATTGATAATGTCCCCTGAGTGTGCTGAAAACGGTGTATGAGGTACACTCACATAGCTAATGGTATCTGGTGAAAGCCTTTAAGTAAGTCCAAGCTGGTGAAAAATTTATTCTGACCTAACAGAGATAAGATATCGTTGGTACATGGCACCGGAAAACGATTGGGAATCGTTTCCTTGTTTTAAACGACAGAAATCTACTCAAATACGCCAAGTCCAATCTTTTTTATTTGCATGACGTTTAAGGGAAAAATTATATGGGCTATTTGATTTTCTAATGACTCCTATTACTAACATTGTTTCAACTTCATCATTTATCTCTATTTTGAAATTTCATCTTGGGAGTCTTATATGAACGGTACGTATATAACTTTATGTTTTGTCCCTTAGACCCGTATTTTTGTGTTCAATGACAAAATCCGTTTTCCCCAGAGATCACTCGCTAGTGGAGAAACATCCTGGTATTCAGATAAAAGATAAAAAAAATTCTGCTGAATCACCTCTGCTTGAATGACTTTACGAATATTACTTTAGATAGAGTATGAGAGATTCATCTACGACTAGTCGGGCGTGATTAAAAATAGCAACAATAAGAAATGCGATATTTATATGTACAGGCAGTCCCTGGGTTACGACGGTGTCGGCTTACGACGTTCCGAGGTTACGACGCTTGTCAATAGACATTATTTCCAGGGTTACAACACATGTTCCAGTGTTACAACACCTACAACGCTCATCTGGGAGATGAAATATGACACCAAAAATGCAAAATAATCAATATTTGAAGGTTTTTTTTTGATAAAATGCCATGCCAAGAATGCAGTTTACATAGTTTTCAAATGCACCCAAAGCATTAAAAATAAGGTTTTCTTAGGATTTTTGACGATGTTCCGGCTTATGACGATTTTCGGCTTACGACGCGTCTAAAGAACGGAACCCCGTCGTAAACCACCCGGGGACTGCCTGGTACAATATTGTATTCCTCATTTGTATGAAAAGCACAGTACAGTGGACGCCCAATATTTGCATTTTTAACATTTGCGGATTTCTCTACGGACCATATCTACCCATTATTCGTGGGAAATTTGTGGTAGTTTATTTTTTTCTATGAGAAATACCCACAAATTCCCAGTTTTTTTTAAATAAAATTTTCATCATAAAATGCACGTTTTTCTATAAAACTTAAAAAAAAAACAGGTATCATCATTTTTTAGTGGGGTTTTTCTTTAGTTTTCAACTAACGAAAATAGGCAGTTTTGAGCGTTTTTATAAGGTTTTCAACCATTTGCAGATTCTAGCTATTTACGGGGGATCTGGTACACATCCCCCGTACATACAAAGCGGAACTTAAACTTTGGTAAAGCATTGCCAATTAAAAATCTGGAACCAACCCCATCAGGGCAACTCAGGCTGGGAGATAACAGACATGAAAACCTCATAAAGGACAGCACTTTAACCCTTTAATACAGTAGTATATACACAAAAAAAAACTTTCATTTGACTACCTGCATCAAGTCTTGGTTCAAACTACCATTCACTCATCAGTTTTACCTCTGATTTTCACTCGGGAAAACATATTTGCATGTTCAGCGCCTGATTCAGGATTGGGATTTCATGAGCTCTTCTTTTCAATGGATTTTGATACAGTCCCTCATGCAGTCAAGAGGAAGACCTTCTCTGGTCGGTTAGAAGACAGTTTCTTCATGCTCCATACCATTATGTACACACTGCCATAGAAAACCAGCAGATATCCTTTAATCTCTTGGCTCAAGAAAGTCAATGTTGTTACAAATTACAACTTGGATGTGAACGAACTTACTTTGGGTTCAAATACATAAGTGTCCCTTCACTGTTGTTAACATTCAAGGAGTCTAAAAAAAGTAGACTCCATTTTTTGCAGGCACATCACACTACCAGATTAATTTTGCAGTCCAGTCCCAAGAACACACAGAAGTACATTTCATCAACTCCTCAAACCTGTTAGTTACAGCAGGACAAGCTTCCACTTTGGGGAACCATCTCCCTCAATTCATTTACTGTCACAACTTGGCTCTTTGCTGGCAGCACAGTTTACGAGGCCAGTCACTGTTACCTCTTGTGGAGAGGTTACTGAACATATTATTCTTAGCCACTCACCACCATACATTATGTTAATGGAATTTTATAACTGTTTCAGTCCAGCTGGAAATAAATGAAATAGATGACACATCATGTCTTCTTGGATAGTTATTTTCCAATAAACAAGCCAGACTTTGCATGTAGTCTTTCTTGTCTGGGGCATATAAGCAGTGCCAAAAGAAATCCTTGCTTCATCCCTGGCTACACTAATTTCTACTTTTTACTTTCCAGCTGTCCAACTCCTTTAACTGTGTCCTGTTCCAGTTGTCAGTCAATGACAAAATTTTCGTGGTGCAACCTTATATGGACTAAAGATGGTACCTCACTTTACCCAATAAAAAAATGCAAATATGACAACTGAAATACATATGAAAAAAAGATCGTACATACATCTTACCAGATATTTGAAGAGTACCAAATCTAAGGGAATATTAATAGAAAAAGATTAATTCAACATTTATTCAATTTAATAACACTGAAGCACCACAATACTTTTCAAAGAAATAATTGTCTTTTTCATCAAATTTCATGCTATAAAAATATATAAGCCCTGAGCATAAATTGCATTGTTTAATTTATTTTTCAGCCTTATCTATAAAGTGAATATATATACATATGCATATATTTGTGTCAATCTCATAGTGAATATATGTCTGTATCTGGTTAACATGGTAGTGTACCTTATTCAAAAAGCACTTATATACATACAAAGATTACGTATCTGAGTGTACCTTATTCAAAAAGCACCTATATACGTACAAAGATTACGTATCTAACTCTTATCTTCCAACAAAGTTTTAATTCTATACCTTACTCCCAAATTGTATAAAATAAACAACTAAACATCTCTAAAATTAACATTATGAGGAACAAAATCCAGCTGTATCATTGATGTCTAGATGTATGAAAACCTGGACAAAAATGCTTGCGAAAGTCGGCCCTTCATTCATTGTCAGACTGATGGCGAGGACTGAATAAGCAAGCTCTTGCAGCCTCTCAGTATAGATTCAGAGGTCTACACAATTCTACTAGATTTTGTTCCTTATTTCAGTGCTGAAGGTATGATGACAAGCTAGAACTTAAGTTTTGTTGTCAACAATACACAAATTATTAGTTTTAACAAAAAATTATGTTACTTGTACCTATCAATAAAATTATTCTGGCATCATTTTGAAAGTTTGTTAAATTGTTCTTAAATATGAGTATACTTAAGTATATTTACAAACAAGAAATTGTTCTCTACATTTGCAACAATCCTTCAGCCATTACAATAAGAGCATGTGCAAAAAATTTTAATCTTGTAAAAACAAAGGCAATAAAAGTCAAAATTACTGACAGCTGCAACACTGGAATCTAAATGAAATAAAACAGATTGGCAAATGAGATTTCAAACTAGAGCCCATATCTGGCCTGGTCTGAACTATGTGGATGCTTTGTTATTTACAAGATGCATGAGTAAAAATGTTTTTCTGATACCTTTCATATACTGTACTCCCTTTGGTCTCCTTTTTTCGCTATACAATTTCTACCATCATACAAGTAGTATAACAAACCTGACACACTTGTCAGATTGAATTCACAATAATGATAACGTGCAATGAATGACAGTGAGAAAACTGTCATAACTCGTTTCATCATTAAGTAACGGGTACTGGCCAACCTGACAAGGGGCTTCACTTATTCGCTACACACAAAACCACTCTGTGTAAACTGAATGTTTATTTTTAAGCAAACAGAAAGAACATTATTGTCAATATATTATAAACATCCACAGAATTGGAAACATTTTTCTGCTTTAACAGAGGATGAGTGGATGTTTATTTGACATACTGTGTACCTGACATGGTTGAGAAGAGTGACAAAGTATCCCCTGGGTATTTTGCGCTGTATAATACAATCTAGATTTTACAATGTTTCATGTGTACCTTTCAATGTCCAGTTGACAGTTCTCATAGAACAAGTAAAACCCAGAAAAACTGTCCATACGCAAAGAACTTATGAAAACTGATGATCTCCTAACCCTAATAAAAGGAAATGCAGTCAACAAGATCTGGATAAGCATCTTGACCCATTAAAATTTGGTGAAAACTAGAGGGAGAAATAGATACAACAGGAAATTTCAGTCATGAAGTAATAAACATACTTGTAGGAGGTTTTCAAAGTTATGGAGAACTGAACTGATGGCTAATCCTGCAGTTACACCTTGCTATTAAATTCAACTAATACATAAGGACAAATACTAAAATTAGTAAGCCATACAATGCACCTTCTCATATAAGTTCAACTGCTTATCTTCCATCTCCATAAACAGTAATCTTGGGTTCAACAATGTTTACAATCATCCCTCTGAACCAAGAGCTGAAATATGCACTACAAGTGGTAATCAGTGCTGCTGCAAAATCTTGAAAGGAGCATCAACAGAAAGGCTGAGGAGCTACTCAAAATTACTGACAACATTTTCTCTTGTAAAACCATTCCCAGAATCTTCAAAGCATGATTTTTAATTTGTGATACTTTAACATTTGTTTCTAATCCTCACAGGGTTAACATTCATAGCAATCCTTCCCTACTATCCTTCAATATGTCCGTGTTCAGGACTAAGGCAGTAATGTTGGTAAACAAAACCTAAAACCTTTAGTTATGCTTGAATTTTTTACAATTATCTTGTGCCAGAGATACAAGACACTATAGTTATGCTACAATGATTTTGAACTATATTATCTTGCACCAAAGATATAAGACATCCAGTAGTAAGAATCTTATAGAGGTTATCAAGTTTCTCATTACCATGTAGAGCCAAACCAATCTGAGTTTTCTTTGATCTAAGAAAACTACGACTTACTTTCTAAC
Organism: Macrobrachium nipponense; assembly: GCF_015104395.2. NCBI lineage: Eukaryota > Metazoa > Arthropoda > Malacostraca > Decapoda > Palaemonidae > Macrobrachium > Macrobrachium nipponense. The sequence goes on along the minus strand of NC_061095.1, from coordinate 49,670,653 downwards.
CTGCTCCTTGTGAATATAACAAAAGGACTCTTACTTTCCCTCACATAACAAACCTGAATACTCAAGGGTAAGAGTTTTCTACAAAGGAGGAAAGTTAATTACTAAATTAAAATACTTATGATTACTGTTACCCTACAGAGAAAATTAAATACCAAAAATATCTCTATCATTAAGTGTCCCAACATCTAAAGAGCATTTCCACCAAAAGAATTATTTAAAATGTTAGTTAAAAGAACAAACTCCATACTATCTTTCTAAATCTACAAGATACACATCCCAAAATAACTACAACTCTCAAGTAACTAAACATCTCTTAAATGACCACAAGACCAATCTCTCACCAGAAGGCACCTGCAGACATCTGCCCTAATTTACACCCTTCTTCGTAAACAATACCACAAGTTTTTTAAGAAGGGGAGTGGGTCTACAACTGAGACTTCTGATTATCTGGATCGGGGCCAAGCCACTTTTCCCCAATTTCGTTGGCCAAGACTGGAAATCGGTCAGAGCCAAAGAACATCATTGGTTCGTTTCCTGTGTGAGCCACAATTGTTGGTGAGCCAAAGGCCTGAAACATGGAAAACATTCTTTACTGCATAAAATGAAGATATAAGCAAATAAGATGGAGCTTTTTTTTTGAACAGATATAAATTTGAAAAATTTTACTATTTGTACATTATGGAACATTTAATACATTTTGTTTGCAAATTACTAATTCTTATTTTATTCAAGCTATAATGCCTAGTGTCATTATTATTATTTAGAATAAAACCCCCTATTAATATGGAACATGCCTACAGGCCATTGAACTGAAATTCCATCTTCCAAAGAATATGGTGTTCATCTGCAACAGGTTACAGCGGATAATAGGAAATACAGAAAGAAGAGATCAGTTGTTTGAACAGAAAAAAATAAATTAATAAACAAATAATACCATGAATAATAAAGTAAAATACCATGAATAATAAAGTAAAATAAGTAACACAATTAACAAATTAACTAAGGAGTGAGACTCATGTCAGTCTGCTCAATAAAGAGAGAATCTGCACTAAGTTTGAAGTTCTGATTCCCCATTGCAACAGGTACAAAACTTTTGTAACACTGTGCTTTATTGAACCTCAGAAAAGAAACATCAAAAGTTGTTAAGATTAAATGCATAACTAATACTATGTGGTGGTATTGTCTGGAAATATCTGACTGTAAAGGATGAAGGGATTTATGTATAATATCTTGTACATCATGCCCGGTGAGGTAACTGAATGACAATGCCAGAGATTCATGTTGATCAAAGGTAAGAAATTTATTGAAGTTTTGTTTAACAAATTAGGATATGAGTCAGTTTCCAATGACCAAAACAAGAGAATATTTGAAACATTGTAGAATACACGAATTAAAACACTGTCACTGGGATGAGTGTCTCCAAACATCTTGAGACTGTATACTGGACTAAATGTTTTGTGCAACTGGAGAATGACACCTAGAATTTTAATGGGTTGCATAAAGTTCAAGGAAAGTAATAAAATAACACAGGTGAATGATTCAATGTCCAAGACCACCTAAAAATTAAACCTAATTTACATTACTCAGGATACGGGACTGTTAAAAAGAGAGCACCAATCTGCATTAGTAAAAAGTTTGTTTTCCATGGTAACCTGAACATCATGCATGTAACATAAAAAGTACTGGGCCAAGAAAACTACTCTGGGAGCACCAGACATTACATTCCTGTCACTACTGTTCCCATCAACTACTCTCTGCAATCTGTTCATTAAAAATTCCATAATAATACTGGTCAAAAGCATCACTAAAGTCAAGATCAATCATACAGAGTTCATAACCAGAATCTACCAATTTCTGTAAGACACCGGATATCTAAAAACAGCAGCACAACAAGAACATCATTAATATTCCTACATCCAACTTCAACATTGTAAAGCTGGATGACAAATGTATTAACTCTACAATCTTCTGCGTTATGCAATTTATGGTTGACTTCTCATCTGGTCTAGGTCTTCAACTGTGTCCTTTTTCCGAGATTTTCTAAGCATTCCAGCTACCCCAATAACTATTACTTCCACCATATAATGCACATTCCTCTCACAGCTTTGGAAAAAGCTATAATGCACTGTAATGTTACAATAGCAATAGAAATTCTAGAAGTAAGGCAGTTTATAGGGAAATAAAAAAGTAGTGTGAAAACAAGACATACCCCATACTCTAATGCAAGGTTGGAGTAGGCCTTCAACCTGTCCTTCGTCACTTGCTCAGTTATGTGATCAAGGACTTTCTTCAGCTGTTCATCGCTCAAGCCTCCAGCCTTTCCTGCACGTTGCAATACAGGCACAGATGTTATGTCTTCGTCCTGTGGAGATAATGAAATGCTGTAGAAATTAATGGAAGTGTGCTTGATCTGGCCTCTCTGATCAAGGCAGACTGGGTGTGTCCCTATATAGGTCATGGAATCATTGATGGTAAATTCATAACGCCTAAGCCCTTTTGATATGCCATAAGCCCAAGCAAAACATTACTGTTGTTATTTTTCTTTTTGGTAATCTTATTTCAAAAATACCAGAGAAAACACTCATGGATTGAATAAAAAAATGCAATTTAAATATTCTGCAAAGAATTTTTGTTCAATTAGAGCTCTGTCAAAGGATGAACAAACCAAAAATAAATGAAAAGGTTCGATAAATGACAAACCAAAACTGACTGATTAAATAGGTCTTCACGAAAAATGATTTTGTATGATAATTTAGCTTTTCCATGAATGCCTCTCATATACGGTGGTAGTATCTGTGTACAGATCACCGACTTTCTTGCTAAGAACCTCTTCTGAATTCTCTTTCACCTTCAAGGGGTAATCAACCTACCAAAATTTTTAAGTCACTGAAATACTGGCGTGCTCCTGGTACTATTACTGATCTGCATGGCATTCTCTTAATCTCTCAATTACCTCCCAATATTAATTAAGCCTAAAGAGCAGTGAGCATCTCAGTTGATCAGTACAATCCCTGTACCACAAGTGGAAAAATGCTGATGTCTCAAGCTACCTGGAGCATAATTGAATGTGGCTGAAGGCTACAAAGGCGTCCAAAGGCAAAGCTAACTCTCATCCTGTGAAGAAACTGAACAATGCTCCTTTCATTTCATACAATGTAAAAATAAAAATTCTTATCAATGTTAAAATTTTGTCGGATTCGCGGACTCGCACATTTGTGGATTTCTCTCTAGAACATTTCCCCGCATTACGTATTCACAGAAAATTCGCCTATTCGCGGTATTTTTCTACGAGAAATACCCACAAATTCCCATTTTTTTTTTTTATAAATTTTATCATAAAATGCACTTTTTCTGATAAAACTTAAAAAAACCAGGTATAAAAATTTTTAATGGTTTTTTTCTTGAGTTTTAACTTATGAAATAGGAGGTTTTAAGAATTTTTAAAGGGGTTCAAACTATTCGCGGGTTCTAACTATTCACAGGGGGGTCTGGTATGCATCCCCTGCAAATACGGGAGGACCACTGTATATATTATATATATATATATATATATATATATATATATATATATATAATATATATATATATATATATATATATAGATATATATGTATACTAAGGAGAAGAAATTGCACCTAGATGATTTACCCCAGCTTAATCAATTTTCAAGGAAGCAAGAATGAAGAAATATTACCCGTTGATTTGACAATAAAATTAAAGGGAAAAACTTGAGTAGAACCCTCCATTTCTGAATTCTTTTCTCTCTCTCTCTCTCCCTCAATCAAGATTGAACTTCATTCATGGCTTGATAGCTCTTACTTTGGCAACACCACCTTACCATCCCTGTATGTTAACCCTTAAACGCCGACTGGACGTATTTTACGTCGACATTTTTTGTCTCTCGGGTGCCGACTGGACGTATTTTACGTCGACATACAAAAGTTTTTTTAAAAATTCGTGGAAAAATACTTTTAGGCCTACCAGCCGAAAACTCTTGAATCACGCGCCTTGGGGGATGCTAGGAGTTCACGGATCAAGGTGTTGTTTTGTTTACAATCGTTACGCAGGCACGCAAGCGCGAATTTCTTTCTTGCCGCACTAAAAAGTATCTGTGACACATCTCGGAAATTATTTCGTCACTTTGACATAATTTTTTTACCATTTTAAATTAGCCGTTACATGGAGTTTTATATATGAAAATGTGCGCATTTTTATGTAGAATACAACAACAAAAATACTCATGATTGTAGCTTTTATCAGTTTTGAGATATTTTCATATAAATAACGATAAGTGCCAAAATTTCAACCTTCGGTCAACTTTGACTACCGAAATGGTCGAAAAACGCAATTGTAAGCTAAAACTCTTATATTTTAGTAATATTCAATCATTTAAATTAATTTTGCAACTAATTGGAAGTCTCTAGCTCAATATTTTGATTTATGGTGAATTTATGAAAAAACTTTTTCCTTACGTCCGCGCGGTAACTCTTCCGAAAAAAATCATACGTGCGATTGTGGTAATGTTTGCACCATTTTAAATTAGCCATTACATAAAGTTTTATATATGAAAATGTGCACAATTTCATGCACAATACAACTAAAAACAAACCATGGTTGTAGCTTTTATCAATTTTGAAATATTTTCATATAAAAAATGATAAGTGACAAATTTTCAACCTTCGGTCAATTTTGACTCTACCGAAAGGGTCAAAAAACGCAATTGTAAGCTAAAACGCTTATATTCTAGTAATATTCAAGCATTTACCTTCATTTTGCAACAAATTGGAAGTCTCTAGCACAATATTTCGATTTATGGTGAATTTATGAAAAAAATAACATTTTCTTTACGTCCTCGCGGTAACTCTTCCGAAAAAATCATACGTGCGATTGTGGTAATGTTTGCACCATTTTAAATTAGCCGTTACATAAAGTTTCATATATGAAAATGTGCGCAATTTCATGTATAATACAACTAAAAATAGTTGAAGGTTGTAGCTTTTCTCATTTTTGAAATATTTGCATATAAATCACGATAAATAGAAAAAAAACCACGTTTGGTCAAATTTGACTCTACCGAAATGGTCGAAAAACGTAATTGTAAGATAAAACTCTTACAGTCTAGTAATATTCAGTCATTTATCTTCATCGTGAAACAAATTCGAAGTCTCTAGCACAATATTTAAATTTATGGTGAATTTAAAAAAAAACTTTCCTTCCCTCCGCGCGCGGATTCTCCGCCCCAAATCTCCGAAATGCGTAAGTCCCATTCTCGGAATATTTGCTCCGTTTCATATTAGGCATTTCATAGAGTTTTATATATGAAAATGTGCGCAATTTCATGTAGAATAAAACGAAAAATATTTGAAAGTTGTAGCTTTTCTTATTTCCAAAATAATTGCATATAAAAAAATATATATAAAAAAAATTCGACATTCGGTCAACTTTAACTCGTCAGATATGGTCGAAAACTGCATTTGTAAGCTAATATTCTTACAGTATAGTAATATTCAATCATTTGTCTTCATTTTGAAAGAAATTGGAAGTCTCTAGGACAATATTTAGATTTATGGTGAATTTTTGAAAAAAATATCTGTTTACGTCAGCGCGTTACGAATTCATGCATTATTTTGTGATAATATTTTCTCTGTGTTGCTTTTATCGTTTTACAATGTGTTATATACCAAAATGATCGCAATTTAGTGTACATTACAACGAAAAAAAAGTAACTTGTTACCTTTAACCGTTTTGCGCACAGCGCGATTTGAATACAATTATATATGAAATTTCATTTTTGCGCTATCATATATCGCATTATTTATATATGATAATGATAATTTTTTTCATTTCTGATGGTTGCATACTAAACTTCAGGCAATGACAAAAAAAGGAGCCAAAAATGAACTCTTAATCCTCAAAACTAAGCGCGCTGTGATTTTTTGAAAAAAATATTTTTTCCGCTTCCGCGCTCACTCTGAAACGTCTCCGGCACACGGGAGACATTTTTTTTTTTTACCGCTTCGGCGTTTAAGGGTTAAGGGGAGTTCATAA
>NC_061095.1:49618516-49664105 GCF_015104395.2 Macrobrachium nipponense | reverse complement strand
TTATGAACTCCCCTTAACATACAGGGATGGTAAGGTGGTGTTGCCAAAGTAAGAGCTATCAAGCCATGAGTGAAGTTCAAACTTGATTGAGGGAGAGAGAGAGAAAAGAATTCAGAAATGGAGGGTTCTACTCAAGTTTTTCTCTTTAATTTTTATTGTCAAATCAACAGGTAATATTTCTTCATTTTTGCTTCCTTGAAAATTGATTAAGCTGTGGTAAATTAGCTAGGTGCAATTTCTTTTCCTTAGTATAAACCTATATATATATATATATATACAGTGGTCCTCCCGTATTCGCAGGGGATGCATACCAGACCCCCCTGTGAATAGTTTGAACCCGCAAATAGTTTGAACCCCTATTTCATAAGTTAAAACTCAAGAAAAAACCATTACAACTTTTTATACCGGGTTTTTTTAACAGTTATATCACAAAAAGTGCATTTTATGATAAAATTGATTTAAAAAAATGTGAATTTGTGGGTATTTCTCAGAAAAATACCGCGAATAGGCAAATTTTCCGCGAATAACACAGGGAAATGTTCCAGAGAGAAATCCATGAATGTGTGAGTCCGCGAATCCGGAGAACGCGAATACGGGGGGTCCACTATATCATCAGACCAAAATTTAACATTGACAAGAATTTAAATTTTTTCATTGTATGAAATGAAAGGAGCATTGTTCAGTTTCTCCCTAGGATGAGAGTTAGCTTTGCCTTTGGACGCCTTTGTAGCCTTCAGCCACATTCAATTATGCTCCAGGTAGCTTGAGACATCAGCATTTTTTCTCTTGTGGTACAGGGATTGTACCGATCAACTGAGATGCTCACTGCTCTTTAGGCTTAATTAATATTGGGAGGTAATTGAGAGATTAAGAGAATGCCATGCAGATCAGTAATAGTACCAGGAGCATGCCAGTATTTAAGTGACTTAAAAATTTTGGTAGGTTGATTACCCCTTGAAGGTGAAAGAGAATTCAGAAGAGGTTCTCAGCAAGAAAGCCGGTGATCTGTACACAGTTACTACTACCATATATGAGAGGCATTCATGGAAAAGCTAAATTATCATACAAAATCATTTTTTGTGAAGACCTATTTAATCAGTCAGTTTTGGTTTGTCATTTATTGAACCTTTTCATTTATTTTTGGTTTATTCATCCTTTGACAGAGCTCTAATTGAACAAAGATTCTTTGCAGAATATTTAAATTGCATTTTTTTATTCAATCCATGATTGTTTTCTCTGGTATTTTTTAAATAAGATTACCAAAAACAAAAATAACTACAGTATGTTTTGCTTGGGCTTATGGCATATCAAAAGGGCTTAGGCGTCATGAATTTACCATCAATGATTCCATGACCTATATAGGGACACACCAAGTCTGCCTTGATCAGAGAGGCCAGATCAAGCACATTTCCATTAATTTCTACAGCATTTCATTATCTCCACAGGACGAAGACATAACATCTGTGCCTGTATTGCAACGTGCAGGAAAGGCTGGAGGCTTAAGTGATGAACAGCTGAAGAAAGTCCTTGATCACATAACTGAGCAAGTGACGAAGGACAGGTTGAAGGCCTACTCCAACCTTGCATTGGAGTATGGGGTATGTCTTGTTTTCACATTACTTTTTTATTTTGCTATAAATTGCCTTACTTCTTGAATTTCTATTGCTATTATAACATTACAGTGCATTATAGCTTTTTCCAAAGCTGTGAGAGGAATGTGCATTATATGGTGGAAGTCATAGTTATAGGGGTAGCTGGAATGCTTAGAAAATCTCGGAAAAAGGACACAGTTGAAGACCTAGACCAGATGAGATGTCAATCATAAATTGCATAACGCAGAAGATTGTTGAGTTAATACATTTGTCATCCATCTTTACAATGTTGAAGTCGGATGTAGGAATATTAATGATGTTCTTGTTGTGGTACTGTTTTTAGCTATCCGGTGTCCTACAGAAATTGGTAGATTCTGGTTATGAACTCTGTATGATTGATCTTGACTTTAGTGATGCTTTTGACCATTTTAATTAGGAGGCCTTTTTTGAAACTTAGGCAAATGGGAGTTGATAGGCTGTATCGTTGTACAGTATTATCATGGAATTTGTAATGAACATATTGCAGAGTAGTTAATGGGAACAGTAGTGACAAGAATGTAATATTTGGTGCTCCCAGAGTAGTTTTCTTGGCCCAGTACTTTACATGCATGATGTTCAGTTCACCATAGAAAACAAACTTTTTACTAATGCAAATTGGTACTCTCTTTTTAGCAGTCCCATATCCTGAGTACTTTAAATTAGGTTTAATTTTTAGGTGGTCTTGGACATTGAATCATTCACCCGCATTATTTTATTACTTTTATTGAACTTTATGCAACCCATTCAAGTTCTAGGTGTCATTTAGTTGCACAAAACATTTAGTCCAGTATACAGAGTCTTAAGATGTTTGGAGACACTCATCCCAGTAACAGTGTTTTAGTTTGTGTATTCTACAATGTTTCAAATATTCTCCTTGTTTTGGTCATTGGAAACTGACTCATATCCTAATTTGTTAAACAAGACTTCAATAAATTTCTTATCTTTGATCGACATGAATCTCTGGCATTGTCATTCAGTTACCTCACCAGGCATGTTGTACAAGATATTATACATAAATCTGTTCATCCTTTACAGTCAGATATTTCCAGACAATACCATCCACCACATAATATTAGTTATGCATTTAGTCCTAACAACTTTGATGTTTCTTTTCTGAGGTTCAATACAGCACAGTGTTATAAAAGTTTTGTACCTTTTGTAATGGGGAATCAAAATTTCAAACTTTAGTGCAGATTCTCTCTTTATTGAGCAGGCTGACATGAGTCTCACTCCTTAGTTCATTTGTTAATTGTGTTACTTATTTTACTTTATTATTTATGGTATTATCTGTTTATTAATTTATTTTTTTCTTTTCAAACAACTGATCTCTTCTTTCTGTATTTCCTATTATCCGCTGTAACCTGTTGCAGATGAACACCATATTCTTTGGAAGATGGAATTTCAGTTCAATGGCCTATAGGCATGTTCCATATTAATAGGGGGTTTTATTCTAAATAATAATAATGACACTAGGCATTATAGCTTGAATAAAATAAGAATTAGTAATTTGCAAACAAAATGTATTAAGTGCTCCATAATTTACAAATAGTAAAATTTTTCAAATATATATCTGTTCAAAAAAAAAGTTCCATCTTATTTGCTTATATTTTCATTTTATGCAGTAAAGAATGTTTTCCATGTTTCAGGCATTTGCTCACCAACAATTGTGGCTCACACAGGAAACGAACCAATGATGTTCTTTGGCTCTGACCGATTTCCAGTCTTGGCCAATGAAATTGGGGAAAAGTGGCTTGGCCCCGATCCAGATAATCAGAAGTCTCAGTTGTAGACCCACTCCCCTTCTCCTTAAAAAACTTGTGATATTGTTTACGGAGGAGGGTGTAAATTAGGGCAGATGTCTGCAGGTGCCTTCTGGTGAGAGATTGGTCTTGTGGTCATTTAAGAGATGTTTAGTTACTTGGGAGTTATTGTAGTTATTTTGGGATGTGTATCTTGTAGATTTAGAAAGATAGTATGGATTTTGTTATTTTAACTAACATTTTAAATCATTCTTTTGGTGGAAATCCTCTTTAGATGTTGGGACACTTAGCAATGATAGAGAGTATTTTTGGTATTTAATTTTCTCTGTAGGGTAACAGTAATCATAAGTATTTTAATTTAGTAATTAACTTTCCCCCTTTGTAGAAAACTCTTACCCTTGAGTATTCATTTTTGTTATGTGAGGGAAAGTAAGAGTCCTTTTGTTATCTTTTCACAAGGAACAGGTTAGAAAGTAAGTCATAGTTTTTTTAGATCAAAGAAGAAAACTCAGATTGGTTTGGCTCTACATGGTAATGAGAAACTTGATAACCTCGATAAGATTCTTACTACTGGATGTCTTATATCTTTGGCGCAAGATAATATAGTTTAAAATCATTGTAACATAACTATAGTGTCTTGTATCTCTGGCACAAGATAATTGTAAAAAATTCAAGCATAACTTCAGGTTTTAGGTTTTGTTTACCAACATTACTGCCTTAGTCCTGAACATGGACGTATTGAAGGATAGTAGAGAAGGATTGCAGGAAGGTTAACCCTGTGAGGATTATAAACAAATGTTAAAGTATCACAAAATAAAAATCATGCTTCCAAGATTCTGGGAATGGTGTTGCAAGAGGAAATGTTGTCAGTAATTTTGAGAAGCTCCTCAGCCTTTCTGTTGAGGCTCCTTTCAAGGTTTTGCAGCAGCACTGATTACCACTTGTAGTGCATACTTCAGCTCTTGGTTCAGAGGGATGATTGTAAACATTGTTGAACCCAAGATTACTGTTTATGGAGATGGAAGACAAGCAGTTGATCTTATATGAGAAGGTGCATTGTATGGCTTACTAATTTTAGTATTTGTCCTTATGTATTAGTTGAATTTAATAGCAAGGTGTAACTGCAGGATTAGCCATGAGTTCAGTTCTCCATAACTTTAAAAACCTCCCACAAGTATGTTTTATTACTTCATGACTGAAATTTCCATTTGTATCTATTTCTCCCTCCAGTTTTCACCAAATTTTAATGGGTCAAGATGCTTATCCAGATCTTGTTGACTGCTTTTCCTTTGATTAGGGTTAAGAGATCATCAGTTTTCATAATTTCTTTGCATATGGACAGTCTTTCTGGGTTTTACTTGTTCTATGAGAACTATTCAAGTGGACATTGAAAAGGTACACATGAAACGTTGTAAAATCTAGATTCTATTATACAGCGCAAAATACCCAGGGGATACTTTGTCACTCTTGTCAACCATGTCAGGTACACAATATGTTAAATAAACATCCACTCCTCCTCTGTCAGAGTTCTAGTTAAAGCATAAAAATGTTTCCATTTTTATGGATGATTATAATAATATATTTACAATAATGTTCTTTCTGGTGCCTAAAATTAAACACGTAGTTTACACAGGGTGGTTTTGTGTGTAGCAAATAAGTGAAGCCCCTTGTCAGGCTGGCCAGTACCCGTTACTTAATGATGAAACAAGTTATGACAGTTTTCTCACCATCATTCATTGCACGTTTATCATTATTGTGAATTTAATCTGACAAGTGTGTCAGGTTTGTTATAGTTGTATGATGGTGGAAATTGTATAGTGATGGAAATGCAAGTGGAAAAAAAAAAAAAAAAAAAGACCAAAGGGAGTACAGCATATGAAAGGTATCAGAAAAATTTTTTTACTCATGCATCTTGTAAATAATAAAGTCCACATAGTTCAGACCAGGCCAGATATGGGCTCTAGTTTGAAAGCTCATTTGCCAATCTTTTTATTTCATTTAGATTCCAGTGTTGCAGCTGTCAGTAATTTTGACTTTTATTGCCTTTGTTTTTACAAGATTAACATTTTTTGCACATGCTCTTATTGTAATGGCTGAAGGATTATTGCAAATGTAGAGAACAATTTCCTGTTTGTAAATATACTTAAGTATACTCATATTTAAGAACAATTTAGCAAACTTTCAGAATGATGCCAGAATAATTTTATTGATAGGTACAAGTAACAAAATTTTATTTTGTTAAAACTAATAATTTGTGTATTGTTGACAACAAAACTAAGTTCTAGCTTGTCATCATACCTTCAGCACTGAAATAAGGAACAAAATCTAGTAGAATTGTGTAGACCTCTGAATCTATACTGAGGGACTGCAAGAGCTTGCTTATTCAGTCCTCGCCATCAGTCTGACAATGAACGAAGGGCCGACTTTCGCAAGCATTTTTGTCCAGGTTTTCATACATCTGGACATCAATGATACAGCTGGATATTGTTCCTCATAATGTTAATTTTAGAGATGTTTAGTTGTTTATTTTATACAATTTGGGAATAAGGTATAGAATTAAAACTCAGTTGGAAGATAAGAGTTTGATACGTAATTTTTGAATAAGGTACACTATCAAGTTAACCAGATACAGACATATATATTCACTATGAGATTGACACAAATATATGCATATGTATATATATTCACTTTATAGATAAGGCTGAAAAATAAATTAAACAATGCAATTTATGCTCAGGGCTTATATATTTTTATAGCATGAAATTTGATGAAAAAGACAATTATTTCTTTGAAAAGTATTGTGGTGCTTCATAGTTATTAAATTGAATAAATGTTGAATTAATCTTTTTCTATTAATATTCCCTTAGATTGGTACTCTTCAAATATCTGGTAAGATGTATGTACGATCTTTTTTTCATATGTATTTCAATTGTCATATTTGCATTTTTTTTATTGGGTAAAGTGAGGTACCATCTTTAGTCCATATAAGGTTGCACCACGAAAACTTTGTCATTGACTGACAACTGGAACAGGACACAGTTAAAGAAGTTGGACAGCTGGAAAGTAAAAAATGATATTGTTATGATACAATAAAGTTTCATACATACTTACCTGGCAGATATATACATAGCTAAGACTCCGTCGTCCCCGACAGAAATTCAAATTTCGCGCCACTCGCTACAGGTAGGTCAGGTGATCTACCGGCCTGCCCTGGGTGGCAGGACTAGGAACCATCCCCGTTTTCTATCATATTTTCTCTCTTCCACCTGTCTCCTGCGGGGAGGCTGGGTGGGCCTTTAATTGTATATATCTGCCAGGTAAGTATGTATGAAACTTTATTGTATCATAACAATATCATTTTCATACAATCAACTTACCTGTCAGATATATACATAGCTGATTGGCACCCTTCGGTGGAGGGTAAGAGACAGCTACTATATGGAATAGACAGGTAAACAACATATGTTGTAGGTATAAATAAAACCTTGGTTCCTACCTGATAGGTGGTAGACTTCTTGGGTGTTTGCCCAGTAGTCTGCATCACCTCAAGAAACTTAGCGAGATATGTGATCTATGGCCAAGAGTTCTTGTGGGTCTGCCGATCGGGGTCTTATCCACTTACTCGGCAGAGCCTAAAAGGACTTTGTCAATGGGTGCTGATCCACTTATATGACAATACACCTTATGAAGGAGCACACAACAATCCCGACCACCTGATCCTAACCATATGTTAGAACTAAGGATTGCTACGAGTTATCCCCGAACTCGTCACAACAACCGTAACTCAAAAACCACTACGCACACATACATAATTTTCAAAAAAAATTATACCCAACTAATTGGATATGACAAGAATTCTCTTACTGAACAACATAGACGGCCGCCCGTGCGAGCCTAAGTCCTCCATTGTTCGAAGAGACTCTCGACCATATCCAAAAAGAAGAACAGATATACATTTAAGGATTGGTGTCGGCTCCCGTACCCAGAATCGTATCTGCCGATACGATAGGGACCTAGAGAAAAACACTTCTCCTACGTCACACGCACGTCTTTCAAGTAATGAGATGCAAATACTGAGTTGCATCTCCAATATGTCGTATCTATGATGTTTTTAAGCGACATATTCTTATAAAACGAGAGAGACGTCGCTACCGCTCTTACTTCATGAGCTTTTACTCTTAGTAGTTGTAACTGTTCGTCAGGACAGACCTTATGAGCGTCCGTAATGACGTTTCTTACAAAGAACGCCAGAGCATTCTTGGACATCAGTCTTGTGGGGTCTTTTACCGCGCACCAGAGACCTTGTCTAGAGCCTCCCACTGACGCTTTCTCTGAAGGTAGAACTTCAGCGCTCTAACAGGGCATAGAGACCTCTCTGCTTCTCTGCCTACGAGACTCGACATTCCTTTTGACTTCGAATGACTTAGGCCAGGGATTCGTGGGATTCTCGTTTTTCGCTAAAAACAGGGTCTTAAACGAGCAAATAGCCGAGTCTCCCTTGAATCCTACTTTATCCTGCAGAGCTTGTAATTCACTAATTCTCTTTGCCGTAGCTAAAGATAATAGGAATAGGCATTTTCTAGTTATGTCTCTAAACGATGCCAGATGAGGAGGTTCGAATCTATCCGATGACAGATATTTGAGGACTACGTCCAGGTTCCAGTTCGGAGGTACTGGTTCCTTAGACTTTGAAGTCTCAAAAGATCTTATGAGATCGTGGAGATCTTTGTTATTTGCCAGATCTAATCCTCTGTTCCTGAATACAGCCGAGAGCATACTTCTGTATCCCTTTATTGTGGATACGGCTAGATGAGATTTTACTCTCAGGAATAGCAAGAAATCAGCAATTTCCGCTATAGGTAGAGGAGGAGGACACTTCTTGGATCTACACCACCTTCTAAATACCTTCCCACTTCGACTGGTATACTTTCGTAGTGGAGGTTCTGCGTGCTCTCGCGATCGCGCTTGCCACTTCGCGAGAAAAGCCTCTCGCTCTGACAAGTCTTTCGATAGTCGAAAGGCAGTCAGAGCGAGAGCGGGGAGGTTTTGATGGTACCTCTTGAAGTGTGGTTGTCTGAGAAGATCCGTCCTTCTTGGTAGGGATCTTGGAAAGTCTACGATCCACTCTACCACCTCCGTGAACCATTCCTGGGCCGGCCAAAAGGGGGCTATTAACGTCATCCTCGTCTCCTTTGACGCCACAAACTTTTTCATTACTAACCCCAGGATTTTGAATGGGGGAAAAGCATAAACGTCTACTCGAGACCAATTTAGCAGGAAGGCGTCTACCATAAGTGCTCTTGGATCTTCCACGACCGAGCAAAACACTGGGAGCCTTTTTGAAATGAATGTTGCGAAGAGATCCACATGAGGAGTCCCCCACAGAGACCAGAGATCGAGACACACTCCCTCGTGTAGTGTCCATTCTGTATGAAGGACCTGGTTCCTCCTGCTGAGCCTGTCCGCCCTCACATTCTTTACTCCCTGTACGAACCTTGTCAGTAGGGAGATGTTCCTGTGAGACGTCCAAAGTAATAGGTCTCTCGTCAGCTCGTAAAGGAACGAGGAGTGCGTCCCTCCCTGTTTCCAAATGTAGGCAAGTGCGGTGGTGTTGTCCACATTTACTTGCACTACCTTGTTTGATACCAGAGGTTCTAGGCTCTTCAAAGCCAGATGTACGGCGAAGAGCTCTTTGCAGTTTATGTGCCAAGTCACCTGTGCTGGTTCCCAGGTGCCTGACACCTCTTCTGAGCCTAATGTCGCTCCCCAACCTCTCTCCGACGCGTCGGAGAACAACACTAGGTCTGGGTTCTGTGTTCTTAGAGAGATCCCTTTGTTCTCTTCCAGAGGGAGCAACCACCATTGTAGGTGTGACTTTGTCTCCATTGGAATGGGAAAAACGTCCGACAGTTGTCCGGTTTTCCAGCTCCAAGACCTCTTGAGGAAGAATTGAAGCGGACGTACATGTAGTCTTCCTAGAGGGAAGAATTGTTGTAGCGAGGAAAGCGTCCCCAGAAGGCTCAACCATTCCCTCGCTGACGTTTGTTCCTTCTCTAAGAAGAGAGAGACTATACGCAAACCTTTTGCGATTCTCTCTTGCGAAGGAAAAACTCGAAAACCCCGAGAATCCATCCGAATCCCCAGATAGACTAGGTCTTGTCTGGGGGTCAGCTGAGACTTCTCGAGGTTCACGAGCAATCCCAACGCTTTGATCAAATCTAGAGTTAACATTAGGTCCTCCAAGCACTGTCTCTCTGATCTGGCCTGATGAGCCAGTCGTCCAGATACAGAGAGATATTTACTCCTTTGAGGTGAAGAAACCTCGCCACATTCTTCATCAGGCTTGTGAAAGGACCTGAGGAGCTGTGGACAGGCCGAAACACAAGGCTCTGAACTGAAAGATCCTTCCCCCCGTCATGAAACGGAGGTACTTCTTCGATGACGGGTGGATCGGGACATGAAAGTAGGCGTCCTGGAGATCTAGAGACACCATCCAATCTCCTTGTCGTAATGACGCTAGGACTGAAGCAGAAGTCTCCATGGAGAACTTCTCCTTCTGAACAAATTTGTTCAGAGAGCTGACGTCCAGTACTGGTCTCCAGCCTCCCGAGGCTTTCGCCACTAGAAAAAGGCGATTGTAAAACCCCGGGGAGTTTTGATCCAGTACTAGTTCTATCGCTCTCTTGTCCCACATTTGTTCCACCATCGATCGAAGAGTATCCCTCAGCACAGGGTCCTTGTACTTGGCTGATAGTTCCCTTGGTATTGACGTTAGGGGAGGAGTGTTCAGGAAAGGGATACGATATCCCTTCCTTATGATAGCCAATGAAGACGCGTCTGCGTTTATCAGTGTCCAGGCCTCCACGAATCCCAGGAGCCTGGCCACCTACTGGTGCTTGGAGGAGAGATGTTTCATTTTCCCTTTTTTAAAGGGACGAAAGGCAGACCTACCTCTCTTCTCCGGAGCCTTCCTTCTTGCGGGAGGTCTGGAGGTCGGACCACCTCGAAAGGGCTGCATTGATGTACTAGGTCCTTTCTTGTCAGATGCAGAAACAGGTTTCTTCTTCCTAGCTGACTGCGTCAGAAGATCCTGAGTCGCCTTCTCAGTTAAAGAGTGAGCAACGTCCTTCACTAACTGAGAAGGGAACAAAAAGTCAGAAAGAGGCGAATACAGTAGAGCTGCCCTCTGAGCATGCGAGACTGCCTTTGTTAAGAAGGCGCCATACACCGTCCTTTTCTTTAAAAGACCTGCTCCAAATAATGAAGAGATTTCAAAAGATCCATCCTGTACCGCTTTGTCAATGCAAGACAAAATGCATAACAGGGCTTCAGGTTCGATTCCTTCTGAATCATGGGCTTTCTTGGACATCACCCCAAGGGACCAATCTAAGAAGTTGAAGACTTCCAATACATGAAAGAGTCCCTTGAGGAGATGATCCAGTTCTGAAATACCCCACGTAATTCGTGCTGAATTGAGACTTTGTCGACGTGAAGCGTCAACTAAAGTCGAAAAATCTGCCTCTGTTGTAGAAGGGAGCGATACATACCCATATTCTCTCCCGTCTTATACCATATGCCTCTTTTCCCAGCTAATCTTGCTGGAGGCATGCAAAAGACTGTCCTGCCTAAGTCTTTCTTAGACTTCATCCATGAGTCTAAGGCGTGTAATGCCCTCTTCATCGAGATGGTGGGTTTCATTTTTAGAAAAGACGAAGGCTTCTTCGTCTTAGCACTGGAAAAGAGCGAGCGCGGAGAAGGAGGAGCAGCAGGAGTCAACTCGTCTCCATACTCCTCAAGAAGCAGGGTAGTCAAAACCTTATAGTTGGACAGACCCTCTCTTCCATGATATTCATCATCCGAGTTTTCCTCCAACTCGGGATCTATCTGAGTCTCCGTTCTCCTTTCTGAACTTTCCTCTTCTGGAGGAGACAAACTCCTAATAGGAGAGGGGCTAAGGGAATGATACTCTTTCCTCATTCCCGCTCTAAAAGACTTGGAAGGCGTCACAAGCTCCGGCTTCTCTTGAACTTTAGAAGACGCCTTGTATGACGCTTCCCGTTCTCCGAGCGTCATGGCTGACGTCTCTTGCTGACGTCTTGATGACGCTTCGCGCCTGGAAGACGCTCCGCTCTCTAAAGGCGTCCTACTTGGCGTCACAATATTGGACGGAGCGTCACGTCTAAGATCCGCTTTCAATGACGCTTCACTTCTAAAAGACGTCTTACGTTTCTCTGGCTTTACGAAACTCTCGTAAGCCCCCGTTCTAGCTCTCGAACTCGAAGCTTCTGCAAGACGTTTAGCAGTTTCACGTCTGTCTGACGCTTCTCTTTGAGCAGGTGAGAGAGGACGAGACTTCTTAATTGGAAGCGTCACGTCCTTCCGACGGGGCGCTAAAACTCCCACAAGAGATGACAGTTGTTCCTGAACTGCCATAATTATCTTTTTTTTTTTTCTTGACGCTTCTCCCACGTCTAGTGCATGACGCCTTTCGTCATCACTCGGGGAAGAAGAATGAAGTGGTATTTCCGCGCAAGCGTCAGGTGACGCTGACGCCACCTTCGCTTTCTTAATAGCAGACGGAGCGTCATCTGAGAAGCGCTCTGGGCTCGAATCTATGTCAGGCTTCATATGACGCTTCAGCGGTCTCGACAAGTTCGACTCCTTCCACCCTCGTTTAGGTGAGGGAGAGGACGAGAAACACTCGCGAAAGACGCTTTTTCTATAGCACCCTTGAGCCGCCTGCCATGAAGCAGAGCTAGCTGAAGGGACGTCTGACCGTTGGGGATTCCCCACGACCTCCTTAAGGCTTTCGACTTTCCTTCTCCTCTGGGCATGGGAGCTTGGAAGAGGTCTAGGCCTGGGAGCGTCGCAGGGACGATCAAACGCCCCCTCCACAACACTGAGAGAACTCACTTCACTGAAATGTTCACTATCACTAGACTTACCTTTGGAGTCAGCCATCTTGGACTTCATGTCTCTAATAGTAGCTTTCAGATTGGCGATTTCCGATGCCGAATCCGAAAAAGCACTCTGAGAATGAGATATATAGGGAGAATCTACATCAGTAGGATTAGAATTATCCGTGAAAGGCTCAATAGGCCTTGAACTCACACCTTTCAGCCGTCTAACTCTATCCCTCTCTAACTTCTTCAAATAAGAAGTCAAAGTCTTCCACTCTTCTGCATTCAATCCCTCGCATTCCTTACAAGTATTAATAGCAGAACACTGAACCCCCCTACATTTACGGCATACAGTGTGAGGATCAACCGAAGCTTTCGGTATCCTCACCCTGCAGCCTACATTCACACACATTCTCACACTCACATTAGAATCAGACATACTGAGAAAAATCCAAAAGAGTTATTCCAAAAACAGTCCACAGTAGCGAATGCCAAAACACGATCCAAATACGTCACCAAAAAGCCGAAAAAAACGTTGATCAAAGGTTGAAAAATGAATCTAAGTCAGGAGGTAATAACAACAATGTTGATACCACCGGCGACAGAGAAAATATGATAGAAAACGGGGATGGTTCCTAGTCCTGCCACCCAGGGCAGGCCGGTAGATCACCTGACCTACCTGTAGCGAGTGGCGCGAAATTTGAATTTCTGTCGGGGACGACGGAGTCTTAGCTATGTAATATATCTGACAGGTAAGTTGATTGTATGAAAATAGAAATTAGTGTAGCCAGGGATGAAGCAAGGATTTCTTTTGGCACTGCTCATATGCCCCAGACAAGAAAGACTACATGCAGAGTCTGGCTTGTTTATTGAAAAATAACTATCCAAGAAGACATGATGTGTCATCTATTTCATTTATTTCCAGCTGGACTGAAACAGTTATAAAATTGCAGTAAGATAATGTATGGTGGTGAGTGGCTAAGAATAATATGTTCAGTAACCTCTCCACAAGAGGTAACAGTGACTGACCTCGTAAACTGTGCTGCCAGCAAAGAGCCAAGTTGTGACCGCTAATGAATTGAGGGAGATGGTTCTCCAAAGTGGAAGCTTGTCCTGCTGTAACTAACAGGTTTGAGGAGTTGATGAAACGTACTTCTGTGTTCTTGGGACTGGACTGCAAAATTAATCTGGTAGTGTGATGTGCCTGCAAAAAATGGAGTCTACTTTTAGACTCCTTGAATGTTAACAACAGTGAAGGGACACTTATGTATTTGAACCCAAAGTAAGTTCGTTCACATCCAAGTTGTAATTTGTAACAACATTGACTTTCTTGAGCCAAGAGATTAAAGGATATCTGCCGGTTTTCTATGGCAGTGTGTACATAATGGTATGGAACATGAAGAAACTGTCTTCTAAACCGACCAGAGAATGTCTTCCTCTTGACTGCATGAGGGACTGCATCAAAATCCATTGAAAAGAAGAGCTCATGAAATCCCAATCCTGAATCAGGCGCTGAACATGCAAATATGTTTTCCGAGTGAAAATCAGAGGTAAAACTGATGAGTGAATGGTAGTTTGAACCAAGACTTGATGCAGGTAGTCAAATGAAAGTTTTTTTGTGTATATACTACTGTATTAAAGGGTTAAAGTGCTGTCTTATATGAGGTTTTCATGTCTGTTATCTCCCAACCTGAGTTGCCCTGAGGGTTGGTTCCAGATTTTTAATTGCAATGCTTTACCAAAGTTAAGCCGCTTTGTATGTACGGGGGATGTGTACCAGATCCCCCGTAAATAGCTAGAATCTGCAAATGGTTGAAAACCTTATAAAAACGCTCAAAACTGCCTATTTTGTTAGTTGAAACTAAAGAAAAACCCACTAAAAATGTTTATACCTGTTTTTTTAAGAGTTTTATCAGAAAACGTGCATTTTATGATGAAATTTATTAAAAAAACTGGAATTTGTGGGTATTTCTCATAGAAAAATACTACCACAAATTTCCCACGAATAATGGGTAGATATGGTCCATAGAGAAATCCGCGAATGTTAAGAATGCAAATATGGGACGTCCACTGTACTGTGCTTTTCATACAAATGGGGAATACAATTTATTGTACTACAGGCAGTCCCCGGGTTACGATGGGGGTTCCGTTCTTGAGACGCGTCGTAAGCTGAAAATCGTCGAAAGCCGGAACATCGTCAAAAATCCTAAGAAAACCTTACTTTTAACGCTTTGGTTGCATTGAAAACTATGTAAACTGCATTCTTGTTGCATTTTTCATCCAAAAATCCTTCAAATATTGATTATTTTGCATTTTTGGTGCCATATTTCTTCTGCCAGAAGGGCGTTGTAGGCATCGTAACCCTGGAAATAATTTATGATGAATATAATTGAAAAGTGCACTAACCTCGGAATGTCGTAAGCCGAACCCATCGTAACCCGGGGACTGCCGTATTTAATATTTAGCCTAGCATAACTGGACAAATGGATTGTCACATGTCATCTGATGGTCAATGTTTATCATGGCTATGCTTATTTCCTGAACCACATCTTTTGTACCTTAATTATATTTTAGTTTAACCAGACTACTGAGCTGATTAACATCTCTCCTAGGGCTGGCCCAAAGGATTAGATATTTTTACATGGCTAGGAACCAGTTGGCTACTTAGCAATTGGACCTACAGCTTATAGTGGGATCCAAACCACATTGTATCGTGAAATGAATTTCGAATAACCAGAAATAAATTCCTCGGATCCGCGTGGGCAGAGCTGGGAAGCGAACCCAGACTACCAAATCGGTAGGCGAGCATGTAATCTACTCATCAAACAAGATGCCTTGAGTGGTCACCTCCTGTAGGAGATACACTAAAGAATGCTAGGTCTCTAGTAGCAATCAAACCTTCTCCCTCCTCTAGTGATGTTTTGTCCAAGCTACTTGGGTCATGCCTAGTATTTTCCAGTACCTCCCATTCTACAATGTCTGTTCCAGACCACTCCCTCAGAAGTTGGCACCTTTGCAGCAGATGAGGACTCTACAAACCAGCTCAAGTAGTATTTATTTGTCTCACACCAGGAGCATCTCGAGCAGTTATGTTTTTTGCTTTAGACCCATGTTAACCAATTGTCACAAAGATATTCTTAATAGGAAGGGAATAGTATAAACAAATGGAGAAAAGAACAGCAAGATATTTTATGGAGTGTGTGTATCACTTTTCAAACAGTAATACTTTGATAGCACTTTGAGGCGCTTGAAAAGGTGAGCAGGTTCACAGGTGTAGCATCGACGTCAGGAAGGCCGACGAGCCCCAGGAATAACGGCAGCGTCGAGGGTTTGAAGAGGCCCACAGGCAGCGACGTCAGGGGGCCGAGCAGGCCCACGTGTGCGGCAGCAACGTCGGGTGGGTAAAGCAGGTCCCTCGGTGTAGCAACGGCGTCGGCAGGCAGGGGAGGCCCACAGGCAGCGACGTCGGGTGGGTAAAGCACGTCCCTGGGTATAGCAGCAGTGTCGGCAGGCAGGGGAGGCCCACAGGCAGCGACGTCGGGTGGGTAAAGCACATCCCTGGGTGTAGCAGCGGCGCCGGCAGGCAGGGGATTTCGTCTGGGGACTCGCAGGTGCGGCAATGGCGCCGGGGGAAAAACCGAGGAGGCCCGCAGTTGCGGCGGGTCGAGAAGATATCTGGCGTTCCCCAGGTGAGACAAAGGAGGCCGCGACGTCGGATGGATGTTTCTGAACCGCCGCCTGAATTTTGTGTTGGGTGACCAGCACCCAGCTACCCGTCCTCGAAATAAACGCCAAAACACGCTGGGAAGCAGTGCCGTGATTAGTCCGTTAATGGCGTTGGTGTCGTCCTCGCAGTGGAGTTTTCAGAGACCTAAACTGTGGCGCCGTATTGAGTCCGTTAAAGGTTCTCTGAAGGTGAGCGGCCGTAATTAGTCCGTTAAAGCCTGGGCCCACTGTGTCACCAACTCCGGGAGGTCACCAGTTGTGAGGACCAGAGATTAAGACAGGTAGCTGGGTACTGATGATTTATTTACAGACAAACTGGGTTGACATAGACAGGTGTGGACGGATATGTAGTGCAGTCTCGCACCGCAAACAGAAATGACTCTGAGACGGTAAATTTGTGTTTTACAGATATTCATTTAGGTATAATAAAGCGTACAAATAATGGAATTGCATGTGTTATACATCGGCGGAAAGGCCGCGGAACGCTCTATCGGATGGAATAAAGAACAACGCGACTTGATGATTGGTTACAATGAAAATAGGGAAAATGCGTTGTCCTTACAGCAAACTTTCAATTTCCCTTTCAACACTGAATAACAGCAGATTCCAGTGCTTGGCCTTTAACCTAAATTATATTCCATTCCATTCATGGTAAGACTGTATAGATTATTTTCTGGTTAGTTTATTGGCAAAAACTGAATAGTTGAATTACATACCTTTATTCCATTGCCTTGTACAGTACTCCTCCCAACTTTGCCTGTTTCGGACTCGAGCAATTCTGGTCAATGTAACCTGCCCACAGCAGTTTTGGAATGAGACCCACAATGGCTCCATTTTCCTGAGCACCCTAAGACTACTGTCACAACAGTGCACACAACACTTATTTGATAAGACCTTAGCTTGCTTTACAACAAATGAGGTCATACATAGTGCAGAATCTGTATTTATACTATACATTTGGAAGAAACTCTGGTCATGTTAAAAGAAAGGAGGACTATCATGTTCCAAAGAAAATTGGGAAGTAGCAAGACCTATTTTGGGGTTCAACACTGTTAAAGGGGGTCTATACCAATTCAGGATTAGTACTGATCAAGAAGAAAGTGCTCTGGACGAAAGTCTGTAAACAGAAGAAAGAGAAGACTTCAGCCATTCATTCACATAATGCACAATTTCCTGGAATATGAAAGCCTGGTTTTTTGCTTAACCAGAAGAGCTGTTATGAATGCACATTTGTAAGGTAGGATAATCTGGTTGTCCACCTAAATTTTTTTCTTGTATTTCGAGGATACTGCTAGGTAATTGCAACCAGGTAACCAACAATGAGTTGCCTAAGCTATGACAAGACATGGTAAAACGTATATTGAATTATTCAAGCCTATATTCAGATCCTTCAGGAGGGTAGGTTACTTTCAGTTACCAGTGGGTAACACCAATGCTTCACAGGTTAAAGGGAAGCCTTTAAGGCTTCTATGAAGAGCCATTGCCTCAACTTCTCTAGTTTATCACTCTGTGTAAGCCAGTGATTATTTGTAAGCAATCTCCTCCTCCTATCCAAATGAGGGGTAACTACAATTTTCAGCTGTGGTGAATAAAACTTGTTAGTATACTAGTAATCGGCAACAATGGTCAGTGTTTAGGGCAACAAACAAAAGTAATTTTGTCTTTGTAAAGACAAATGGAGATCAGGCTTTAAATACAGCATAACCACCTGGATTACAGAAAGTCTACCATGAATGACATCCATTTTTAAAATAAGTATAGCATACATTGGAGGTCCCCAGTTATCAGCGACTCAGTTTTATGGGGCTTGTCTAGCGCTGAAATGCACCGATTTCTGGTTATCGGTGCCAATAAGTGCTGAAAACTACCAATTTTCAGTTATCAGCGATTTTCGCTTATCATCAAGCCGTCAGAATATATCCCTACCGATAACCATGGACTACCTGTACATCGGTGTCATGCAAAGAAAGTTGAATTCAGAGTTCGGAATGAAGCTTCTCTTAAACTTCCAGGTGACTGTGTAATTTATATCATGTTGCGAATTTAATGGACCAGAAATTGGAGAAATGTGTGCCTTGATAACTGGAATAGACCTGTAATTGGAGGAACATATGCATTGTTAGTAGGAATAATGGACCTGTAATTGGAGGAACATATTCATTAATTATAGGAATAAAATAAACCTGTAATTAGAGGAGCATATTCATTGATAATAAGAATAGTAGACCTGTAATCAGAGGAGCACATGCATTAATAAGGCGGCCCACGGTTAACGGCGCAATCGCTCAACGGCGAATCGGTTATACGGCGGTCGTCAAAAATATTCATAAAAAAAATAAGGCATTTTAAAGGTATCTTTACGGCACAATTTTCAGTTAACAGCGCCGCTAGCGCCGTTGTCTAACGAGTTCATACATTTGTAGAAATGCCGTTCAGACCATAAAGGTTATGCAAATTATATGAACAAATTTTATGGAGAGTTAATACGTAGGTATTAGGGTAAAATATATGCCTCTGACGCTGTTCTATGCCAAAAATATAGAGTTACATAAGTGCAAATTTAGCTATGGATTTGTCGATTTATAAAGTTCATTCTTTTGTTTAAAATGTGTATGAAAATGTATTACGTGTAAGGTATTTTTATTTCTGCACAGAAATATGATACAAAGGCAGCTTTTGAAACTGCCCTTCACGTTATCAAATACGATGTTTTTTCATGGTCTGTGAGCCGCTGCCTGCCGCTTTTCCGAAAATATCTATTTAAAACAAGTGCAAATTAGCGATCGATGTGTTGATTTTATAAATGTTTATGCATTTTATGTTTAAAATGTGTATGAAAATGTATTACGAATAGGGTATTTTTATTTCTGTGCAGAAATATGATAAAAAGGCAGCTTTTGAAACTGCCCTTCAAGTTATCGACTACGATGTTTTTCAAGTTCGTTCTTGTATGCTGCCGTCTGCCGCTCTTCCGAAAATATCGAGTTAAAAAGAGTGCAAATTTAGCGATCGATGTGTCGATTTTTTAAATGTTTATGCTTCTATGTTTAAAATGTGTATGAAAATATATTATCCCTCTTACGCCGAAGCGGTAAAAAAAAATTGTCTCCCGTGTGCCGGAGGTGTTTCAGAGTGAGCACGGAAGCGGAAAAAAAGGAGGTTTGACGAAGGAAAATATTATTTTTGACCAAGGCAGACCTGGGTCACTCATGGAGGACTATTCACCACCTGTACAGGTTGGTGCGACTCTCGAAATAATTATCAAGAAGTCTAAATAGACCAAAAAACGCCCAAAGGGCTCTCTCACAGGCTAAAAGCATGTATATAGAGAGAAGTGACTTTGAATTTCAGGTCTGCCTAATCAAAAACAACCATTCCAATGTCAAACCTCCCCACTACATGCAAGGAGAGCCGTTCCAAGAAAGAAGAAGAACAGCGAATCCATCCATCAACTGTTTCCACCCATCGTTACCATGTTCACTATTGAGTTAATATAGTGGTTATCGAATTGTGTGAAATGTAAAAGGAAAGAAAACCATGAAGGGTTGGGTCTGAGTGGACCCAGGTCTGCCTTGGTCAAAAATAATGTTTTCCTTCGTCAAACCTCCTTTTTTGACCGAAGGGCAGACCTGGGTCATTCATGGAGTATTTACCAAGAGTCATAAAAAAGGGAATTTTATGACAAGGGAAAGAAGGGAAGGGAAAGGAAACAGCTGATGGAAGAGGGATACACCTGAGGTAATATCATTGGAAATTGTGAATTAATGAGAACTATTCATTATTACTATAATTAAATATAAGTATTCTGAATCTTGACTCTGTTAAGAATTGAATAAATTAAATGCAGTAAACAAGTAGTTATTTACTCAAAAACCTTTAACCAAATCATAATCCACAAAACTCAAAAATTAATAAAGGCAGACCTAAAAAGATAGGTATCGGTACTAGAAAAAATGAGATAAAGTATACATATTATACTTAAGTAGAATACCAGGTATCCAGTTGACACCATGACATCAACCCCATTATGTTGTTAACACAGACATAAATTGTAATCTAAATATATACTTATAATAGAAATATATATTTAGACAATATGAAATAGTACCTTATGTACAAATAGATAACAAATGACGTATATAAAACAAATTAATTAAATTTGTGAAGATATGCTTCCAGATTCAGAACCCAGCACGATAAAAGACGAGGAAATAATAGACATCTCCTTCAAATAATGTTTCTGAAAACGTTATAGAAGACCATCCAACAAGATCACAAATTCTTTTGCTATTCATACCTTTTAGGAAAGCAAAAGAAGTTACGACTTTTCTCCAAATTGTGAGTTCTGGGAAAGGAACCTGGATCAGCCCAACGAATAAATTGACGCATAAATAGTCTCAACTTATTAATTGATATGTCAGAAAGGTTTTCTGGGTGTACAAAATTTAAAATTTTTTTCAAAAATTTTGTATTGCAAGTCTAAACAAGGTACTTCTCCAACTTATGCACCGGACATAAAGGATGACGACCTCCTTAATCATCCTTAAGTCTAGTGATAAAAATCAGTTCACGTCTAGAATTAGGACGTTCATTCTTGGCCAAAACATTTTGGATCAGGAAACAGTCTGACCCTCTCTGAAGAAAAATCAAGAAATTCATATGAGCTCAGTAGTAAATGAGATTAGAAACAATGTAATATATAAACTATCTTTAACACAAGGGTTCTCTTGGAACCTTGAAGACAATGCAAAGTTTAAAAACCTTATCTGAAGACAAAGAAACTTTGTACAAGGAATCATGGGTTTGATGTTAAAAAAAAAGGGCTTTCATAAATTCTGGAAATGGATGAACCGATACATCAATGTTGAAAGCAAGCTTAAGAGGATCAGATAATGCAGACTTATAAGTTGAAATTGTGGTAGGAGATAAATGTCTGTCATTAAAAAGATTTCTCAGGAATGCTAAAATAGTTTCCACTGAAATCTTACTAATATCATTAGATCTAATAAAATGACAAAAAGTTTCACACAGTCTGATATTGTCTATTGGTAGAAGTTCTTGAGGATTTAAATAAAATTCTTGCTGAATCACTAGAGTATAACTTGTTATGAATCTTAATCATAAACTCCAGCAAGCTATTGGAGGAGAATCTTTGAGGCACAAAAGCAACTATTCCTCTCAACTAGTTGCGAGAGTACTGGATTCAGGATTATGAGTCTTTCTTTTTGCCCTTGCTGGCAATAGAGGGAACCATGGCTGGGCAGTCCACAATGGGGCTATCAGCTTTGCTTTTCCTCTGAAGTTTTCCAAATAACTGAGCACTCTGAGGATCATCTTTGTTGGAAGAAACAGGTAAATTACTTTGCCACCTGTTCCAGTCCCATGTGAGGGTGTCGATCTCCACTGCTAGGAGGGTCAATCACTGGAGAAACGAAGTGAGGTATCTGGGAATTCTCTCTCGTGGCAAAAGATCTAATTGGGGCATCTCCAACTGGGAGCAAACATAGTGGAAGGATGTCTCATCCAGAGACCACTCCGATGGTATTGGATGGCTTCTGGATAACGCATCTGAAATAACATTTCTCACCCCTGCCACGTGAAACGCTGTCATTGTTAGGTTTCTCCTCTGAAGAAACCTCAGAATAGAGTGTCCACTCACTAAGAGGCTTTGATTTCCCGGACCCCTTCCGGGAAATCCCGGACCCCACTGCTGTTGCGCTGTCTGAGTGTAATCTGAAGTGGATCCCTGGCTGGAGATTCAGCTTCTTGATGGCAATATACACGACAGGTATCTCTAAAATATTTATATGGCAAGTTGAGAGAGGATGAGACCATGCACCCTGAAACATCTGCCCTGCAGATGTGTAATCCCCTAGTCTGTCTGGGAGGTATCTGTGTACACATCCAGACTGGGTGGAGGTGGACAGAAAGGAATCACTGCCGACAAAATCTCTGGATGCATCCATCTTTCTAAAGCCTTCTTGATGAAAGGAGGGAATGGACATAACTGAGTCCTTTGCTTTCTGTTGGGTCTTCGTGATTAAAAAAGTGATTCGGGCCCTTTAAAATGGCTTTTTGCCCACAGGGTCGACTATTGATGCAAATTGGAGCCTCCCCAACATCTGCTCCTCTTGCCGACAAGACACTGATGTTTGCTTCAAAAAATAACGAAAGGGTCCGAGATAGAGACATGACCCCTTGTCTCTCAGCAGATACAGGGTACCAGAAGTGGTGGTCCCAACCACCCCAGCCACTGAAAGTCTGTTCCGGAGTTAATCTTGATTTCTTCATGTCGATAAGAAGAAACCCCAGCTCAGACAGGGTCTGTAAAACAATCCTTGTTTGCTTTAACACTCACCCCCGAATTCGCCCATATCAGCCAGTCGTCCCGGTATATCAATACCTGGATACCTTTCTGCCTGAGTTCCCTCAGAATTGGACAGCAGATCTTCGTAAATACTCTTGGAGCGATGTTGAGCTTTGAAACGAAACTTCTTCCCTTCTAGACTGAATCCGAGGAACTTCCTGTAATATGGGTGTATCGGAAATTCAGAATATGCCTATAGACGTCTTTCAAGTCGATGGAGGTGGCAAAAGCTCCTTCTGGCAACAACGATCTTACGTCTTGCAAAGTTGTCATTCTGAAGGTCGGACATTGTATTGATTGTTGAGGGTTGACAGGTCAAGATGATCCGTCTTTTGTTGTATCTTTCTCGGGACTGAAAATAAGGGGCCCTGAAAGAGGAGGGAGGTCGTCTCCTCTATTGCCCGATATTCATCATGTATGAAACAAATCCTTTGAGTTGTGGATTGAAGCCTGAAAGAATGAACGGAAGTGTGATGGAGAACTGCACCACTCCTACCTCAGCCCCTTTATGATTGCAAGACCCTGAATCTCTTGTACGATATTGATGAAAGTATTGGAGTCTCCTGCCAACCCTCAAATTCTAAAAAGATTTACCCCTCCCCTGGAAGACTGGTTACATCTAGGGGTGCCTGGAGACATCATACCTCTGCCCCGAGGTTACATTTTCCACAACCTCTGGAGGTACCTCGGGGACATCTGTTAGAAGATGAAGAAGTGTACTGATTCTGGTAATTCCTTCTGAAGTTACCCAAGGTTTTGTGAGAAGGGCGCTTCATAGCAGGATTCCTAAAACCAAGCATGGTCAGCATTGACTTGGCCTGATGAACAGCTTGGGTGACTACTCCTTCCCAGGCGTCCTCATGAGAGAGGTTCTTTGAAAGCGGATCTGGACTGAGGAACTTTAAAACCAGAGTATTTTTCATAAAACAGCCCGGAAGTGCGAGCTTCCTCAATTCATATTTCTTTCTAGCGAAGAGGTTGTAGGCTGTCTACCATGGCTGTAAGGGCATCTTCAACAAAGCATAGAGCTGAAGAGTTAGGATCCTCTTTAGGGGTCTGTCTGGTTGGTACTTCCATTAGTTCCTCGTTGGACGAGTTGATTCTCGGCTCTGCCAACGCTAAATCAGAGAAATTTATTTCTGGTAATAGAAATTGATTTCAAGATATAATGTGGTTCGGATCCAACAATAAGTTGTAGGTCCCGTTGCTAGGTGACCAACTGGTTCCTAGCCACGTAAAAATATCTTATCCTTCGGGACCAGTCCTAGGGGAACTGTTAATCAGCGCAGTATTCTGGTAAAACTAGGATATACTAACTTAGTACTTCCGCTGCGATGGTCATGTTCAATGAGCTGAGGAAGTTCTGATGTGCACCTAGCTCGTCTTGAACAACATTCTTAGGAAGCGGCTGCAATCTGTCAGAATTGAACAAGACGGCCGGTTCATGAGAACAAAATTCTCCCCTTTCAAATGTCTTAATGTATTCCGTAGATGTTATGGGAGAAATGGAGTCTTCTTCCCAGGTTATCCCTACTCGGGGTCGCAGTTTTTAATGAATCTCTTCCATCTACCTCTGTCCTGTGTCCTTTCCTCCAGTACTAGAGTAGGGGACGAAATTCTTAGATGCACGACTACTGTCCTTTCCCCCTTCGAATCTGGAGGATGGAAGGGGCGGTCGTTCCATTCTGATATAGCAGCAGGATCGGGTGTAAGACGATCAAAAAGGGCCTCATAAGCCTGACGGACTGGGATGGGATGATGCCATGTTTCTTGGAGGAGCCACGTCTCTTGAAACCTGTGCCTCCTGAAAGTTTCTAATTAATGAAATATTCTCATGGATAGAGGTGGCGTCAGACGAGGAATCATAGTGAGATTATTAAAAGGATGTTCCTCTAGAGTAACAATCCTCTGTTGCATATCCCTAATTGCTCCAAGGATAATCTCCAAGGTATCCTGAGAATTAGCCAGAGAGGGTGGCGCCCTGAGGCGGAAGGGGCTAACTGGGACCAGGAGGAGACTGTGTAAGGGCGGCAGAGGCAATACATTCTTCTTGAGTCACTGGCTGAAGAGATGGGGTCTTTGGACTAGCCACCCTTCTTAGAACCGTGGGAAGAAGCTGCAGAGGATTGGATGTCGACTTCCCCTGAAAGTGTGTGAATCCACGAGATCTAGATTGGCGCTAGATGCCGAGTATGACTTCTTTGGCAGGGCGGCAGACTTAGAAACTTCATGTATAGGAGGTTCTTTAAAGGCCGCAGGAGAAGGCTTAGAAATTACAGTTGTAGAGATTCCAGTATCGCATCGGGCAGGTTCCGAGATGCATCAACCTTCAAGAACCACCTCACGGCAGAGAAGCCCTTGAGGAAGCCACATCCTGTGCAATTGCAGATAAAGACTCCTCTTCTTGGTCGTCCATTATCTGCTATAGAGGACACGCGTCAAAGGAAAGTCTTCAGGAATAGTTCAGGTAAACAAGACTAAACCTAAAAAATCAACATTTTGAGCAAAGGCAAAGAAATTACCGAACCCTGTGGATTGAGATCCAGCAGGAAGAGTCAAATCCAGGCGCAGTATGTGTCTTAAATTCTGATGAACATCATGAACAGTTTTCCCCAAACTCAAATTCAGGCAGTAAGCACCTTAAAGGCGATGATGGCGTCTTCGGTTTGGGCCAAATTACGGGCCTTGTCCCATAGTCCATCACAGTTGCCACAAGTTGCTCCATGCATGAGTCGTGGGTTATGTCCTCTGTTGCGTGATTGCATTCACAGCAGGACATTCTGGAAGAAGGGTTTTCCTATTGAGTTTAAGTCATCAAAAAATCCTTTGCCGCCCAAGGGTGGCATCCCACTTTAGGGCGGCACACCTTAAGGCGGCAACACAGCAACAAGCATTATTGCAATAATAGCCCCGCTGCCGCAACCGCAGCAAAATGTAACTAGGGATATCCTAGAGCTGCTATGGAAAGGGGAGGGGGGGCGGCAGGGTATATGTAATCAAGGTATTCAATCCCTTCAAAGTCCTGCCGCTGCAATCGCGGCAACTGCAGCAAAATGCAATCAGTATAATCCTGCAGCTACTATGAAAAAGGGGGCGGGGGCGGCAGGTAAGGCTGATAAATGGACTAAAGCAATATAAACTGTAGAAAGGGAATGAATAAAAAACATAAAAGAAAAATATACAACACATAGGCGTCATTAACGCCAACGCGGCTGACATTAGCAATCTGAATGTTTGCCGTGTTGCTGAAGACCATTCATGAAATAGTATGCCGCTCAAGTAAATACACCCTCAAGTCAAAGGAAGCGGTCCCGTCACCTTCATCCACCTATCCTGAACAGATACCTGGTTCAGGATAGAAGAGGGTATATCCACCACGCGGCAGACATTAGCAATCACCAACGCGGGCAGACATTAGCAATCTGAATATCTGCCGCGTGCTAAAAACCATTCATGAAATAGTATGCCGCTCAAATAAATACACCCTCAACTCGAAGGAGGCGGTCCTGCTGCCTTCATCCACCTATCCTGAACAGTACCTGGGTTCAGGATAGGAGAGGTATATCACCAACGCGGCAGACATTAGCATTCTGAATATCTACCGCGTTACTAAAAACCATTCATAAAATAGTATGCCGCTCAAGTAAGTAAGTACACCTTCAACTCCGAAGGAAGCGGTCCTGCCGCCTTCATCCACCTATCCTGAACAGATACTTGGTTCAGGATAGAAGAGGAATCGCCAACGCGGCAGACATTAGCAATCTGAATGTCTGCCGCGTTGCTAAAAACCAATCATGACTGGTATGCCGCTCAAGTAAATACACCCTTAATTCAAAGGAAGCGGTCCTGCCGCCTTCTTCCACCTATCCTGACAGATACCTGGTTCAGGATAGAAGAGGTATATCGTACTGCACCCTCCTTGAGACAGCGCTGCAGCGAAGAACGAGATAACTCACGGGGGTTCTCCTACTCACCATCAAAAGGCTGATAGGGGGAGAACCAATGTACCACCCCAAACACCCTGGCCGAAGACCGAGAGGGGAGGGCTACCAGCTGGGGAGCACACCTCAAGGAATGGGAGGGCAGGGTGGGGAGGATGGTACCTAAACCTAACCATAGCCTACCCTCTCATGAAGGGATAAAAACACATCCCGCAAAGTTATTTACACACACTTATATATCATAAACTGACCCTAGGTCAGTCTAGAAAAGATAAAAACATGAATAAAAAAACACATAACAATTAATATTAAGCTAGGCTAACTTATTTTGAACAGGAATATAAGCGAACCCCCTCGTTCATTATGACTGACAACAAATATGGCCGTCGCTTTGGTCAGGATGAGTACACAGTCTTGACAAGCCCAATAACAACGAAATACGTATGTAATTGGCAAAAGGAAAACATCAAAATGAACTATGGGCTAAAAGGAATGATTAATTATAAAAACTCACATTAGGATGAGGATAATAATCCCAAAATACGGAAATAAATGAGTCACACAAAAGGTAAACACCTGTCAAGGCGAAATAGGTGAACATGTAACGATGGGTGGGGAAAGGAGTTGATGGATGGATTGCGCTGTTCTTCTTTCTTGGAACGGCTCTCCTTGCATGTAGTGGGGAGGTTTGACCTTGGAATGGTTGTTTTTGATTAGGCAGACCTGAAATTCAGTCACTTCTCTCTACATACATGCTTTTAGCCTGTGAGAGAGCCCTTTGGGCGTTTTTGGTCTATTTTAGACTTCTTGATAATTATTTCGAGAGTCGCACCAACCTGTACAGGTGGTGAATAGTCCTCCATGTGTGACCCAGGTCTGCCCTTCGGTCAAAAATATTTTTTTCAAAAAATCACAGCGCGCTTAGTTTTGAAGATTAAGAGTTCATTTTTGGCTCCTTTTTTTGTCATTGGCTGAAGTTTAGTATGCAACCATCAGAAATGAAAAAAAATTATATTATCAAATGAAATGGAGCAAATATTCCGAGAATGGTACGTACGCAGTTCGGAGATTTGTGGCGGAGAATCCGCGCAAGGAGGGAAGGAAAGATTTTTTTTAAAATTCACCATAAATCTAAATATTTTGCTAGAGACTTCGAATTTGTTTCAAGATGAGATAAATGACTGAATATTACTAGACTGTAAGAGTTTTAGCTTACAATTGCGTTTTTCGACCATTTTCGGTAGAGTCAAAGTTGACCGAACGTGGTTTTTTTCTATTTGTCGTGATTTATATGCAAATATTTCAAAAATGAGAAAAGCTACAACCTTCAATTATTTATTGTTGTATTCTACATAAAATTGCGCAAATTTTCATATATAAAACTTTATGTCACGGCTAATTTAAAATGGTGCAAACATTACCACAATCGCACATATGATTTTTTCGGAAGAGTTACCGCGCGGACGTAAAGAAAATGCTATTTTTTTCATAAATTCACCATAAATATTGTGCTAGAGACCTCCAATTTGTTGCAAAATTAAGTTAAATGCTTGAATATTACTAGAATATAAGCGATTTAGCTTACAATTGCGTTTTTCGACCATTTCGGTAGAGTCAAAGTTGACCGAAGGTTGAAATTTTTGGCAATTATCGTTTTTTATATGAAAATATCTCAAAACTGATAAAGCCTACAACCAGGGTTAATTTTTTTAGTTGTATTGTGTATGAAATTGCGCACATTTCCATATATAAAAACTTTATATAACGGCTAATTTTAAAATGGTGCAAACATTACCACAATCGCATGTATGATTTTTTCGGAAGAGTTACCACCGCGGACGTAAGGAAAAAGTTTTTTCATAAATTCACCATAAATCGAAATATTGTGCTAGAGACTTCCAATTAGTTGCAAAATTAAGGTAAATTATTGAATATTACTAAAATATAAGAGTTTTGGCTTACAATTGCGATTTTCGACCATTTCGGTAGTCAAAGTTGACTGAAGGTTGAAATTTTGGCAATTATCGTTATTTTATATGAAAATATCTCAAACTGATAAGAGCTACAATCATGAATATTTTATTGTTGTATTTTACATAAAAAATGCGCACATTTTCATATATAATACTTCATGTAACGGCTAATTTAAATGGTACAAAAATTATGTCAAGTGACGAAATAATTTCCGAGATGTGTCCCAGATACTTTTTAGTGCGGCAAGAAAGAAATTCGCGCTTGCGCGCCTGCGTAACGATTGTAAACAAAACAACACCTTGATCCGTGAACTCCAGCATCCCCCAAGGCGCGTGATTCAAAAGTTTTAGGCTGGTAGGACTATAAGTATTTTCAGCGATTTTAAAAAACTTTCGTAAGTCGACGTAAAATACGTCCAGATCGACACACGGGAGACAAAAATGTCACGTAAAATACGTCCACTCGGCATAAGAGGGTTAAGTAAAGGTATTTTCATTTTTGTACAGAAAATCGTATATTGATCTAATTCAGTTAGAACAAGAAACACAACAAACATTACAGACAGTTAAGAGCTTCACTCAATTCTACCAGGACATTTGGGAGATTTATCAAATATTTGAAGACAAACTCCGATGTCTGAAGAAAAAACATTCCTAAAATGGAAATCAGCACTTCAGTTACCTCCCACCGTGTCAACTATGACACAGTACCATTCTCAGACCCCCCCCTGTCTCCAGGCAAGAAGACTGACAACAGTGTATATGTATACTACTAGTAGTCTTACGATTTCTCGTATCTTAATTTCGTGGTGAGGGAAAAAGTCCTCCCGCGACATTTGGTGGCAGCAGTGGGATATGACCTTTACGCTGCCTGGGAATTAGGGTAGGCCTGTCCTACCTGCTATTACATGATATTCCTTGTGTGTATGGGTCTTACTACTGATGAGGCCAGGTGATGTCTTCCCACTGGGAGGTAATTGAAGTGCTGATTTCCATTTTAGGGGTACTGAAAGAAAATTCCTGGTATTCAGCTTGTTTCTTTATTACTCATTACATCATGCCAAATTTCTCCCTGGTCTAGTCTCCTGGACTTGTTAATTTACCTAGTCTTCAGAACTCCTGGACTAGATTCCTGATAGATTCCTGGATTAGATCTCTGGACTAGATCACTGGATTAGATCTCTGGACTTAGATCACAGGATTAGATCCCTTGCAAGGGATAGATAATCATTTGTATTAACAATTTGGTAAAATAGCCAAAACGAAGAGCGGACAGGTGACGTCCTCACACGAAAGCATTCGTGATTCTTACATGTGTTGCTAGTGTTACCAAAATGCAGACGAAAGATTCAGGGCAGCACTCCCATACTCAGAGTGAGAGAAAAACAAAACAAGGGACTGGCTACACTGCCACACACTTGACGTTCAAAACAAAAATGAAAAACATTTCCCAGTGCCAATCACTCTTACAACAGTAGTGTAAAGATATTAGAGGAGGATGATGAATCAATTCCTAAATAAATCACTAATAATTAAAGGAATATTTTTTCCCATGACATAGCTTTTCCCCTCGGGGAAGAATTGATTCATGTCCACTCTAATATCAAAGACAACTTTTCCTAACGGAACCAAACAGCTCCTTAGATGGGTCTGCAACTGTGGAAAATAGGTCCTGTACAGTAGAAACAAGACACGATCTCAACTAGAGACTAAAGGGGTTCTTGCAACAACATAACACAAGGATATACTTGCAATACTAAATGGGGGACTACTACCCTATAAGGTGTGGCGTTCAATAAAGCTTTCCTAATAGCTTTGTCTAGCCTAATACTGGGGTTAGATTGACTCCACTTACACAGGATGTCACATCACTCTGCAACAAATGAGTTCTCCACATGTGAAGACAGAATTTACTCCTATTGAGGCGTCCTAATGATTATCAAAACTCACCAGCGCTATTGGCTAGAAACGACTCTAAACTTGAATCTCAAAGGGGTTTGGAAAGTGGTGTACTCCATCCTCTAAGATGTACCAAACCAGTACTACAAGAGCAAAACTCTGACAATTTCCTATAAGACAAGACCCATAAGACCATAATTGCATTCCCAACCAGGGCACTATGTGAATTCTTGTACAAAATGTTTTTGTACATGCAACTTCCCCGGCAGATATATACTTAGCTATAGTCTCCGACGTCCTCCGACGTCCCGACAGAATTTCAAATTTCGCGGCACACGCTACAGGTAGGTCAGGTGATCTACCCTCCCCACCCGCCGCTGGGGTGGCGGGACTAGGAACCATTCCCGTTTCCTAATCAGATTTTCTCTGTCGCCGGTTCCGACAACATCTGTTGTTGTTCCTCCTGATTGGATTTTGTTTTTCACTTGCCGTGGATCTTTTGACTGTCTTTTGGTGACGTATTGGATCGTTGGCTTGGCATACGCTTTTGTTTACTTTTTATGATTCTCTAATGCATCAGACGCTAGTACTGTGTTTAGAATATGCGCGATGAATGTGTGACGTAAGACTACCGAAGGATTCGGTAGATCCTCACACTGTAGAAGAGTAATTTAATTTTTGTTTTTTCTAAGGAACTACCACTCTGTTGTAAGACAGTCATAATTACGTACTGTATGCAGTTTACTGAATGACAGTCATAACACGAACATTTGAGATGAACGATATCATGAGAATCCTATCATGAGAATCCTTAAGAGAACCTTCATTGTTGAAGTATGTTTTTGTAGGGGGAGTTCTATAGATCACTTATTAATGAATTGTCTATTAATAATCCTTGTACTGAATGTGAGATTTTGAATGGGGAAGAAGTCTCTTCTTCTTCTTTGAGGAAGTTAGAGAAGAACAGAGTTAGGAAGTTCATCTAGAAACTCCAGTAGTTCTCGTACTAACGAGCTAGTTGAGGAGGCTTTAGAACCTAACCCTATTGTAGTTGTTGCAACCTCTCCTCCATTTTCAGCCCCTTCTCCCTTCTTCGAACCTGCGGATTCGTCTTCGAGATGAAGCGGCCTCAGCGGAGTGGCTGGCTGGTCCCGTTGCTGAATAACCACTGGTTCCCATGCAACGTAAAAGTACCATACAAACAAACAAACAAATTGAGTTTGATT
The DNA here is from genome assembly GCF_015104395.2 of Macrobrachium nipponense. Taxonomy (NCBI): domain Eukaryota; kingdom Metazoa; phylum Arthropoda; class Malacostraca; order Decapoda; family Palaemonidae; genus Macrobrachium; species Macrobrachium nipponense. The sequence goes on along the minus strand of NC_061095.1, from coordinate 49,632,682 downwards.
TATATATTTCTGGCATGAAAGCCGGAGATTCGCAGGATGGAATTGCAGTTGCTTGCAATGGAAGGTAAGAGTTGCCTGTGGGAAAGTTTTTGTTTTGCAGTGTCCCAGTGTAGTGGAGGGGGCGTCTGTCCGGCTCCGCATGCTCCTAGGCCTAGACCTCTTCCAAACTCCCAGAACCAGGGGAGAGGAATGTCGACAGCCGTAAGGAGGATGTAGAGCATCCCCAACGGTCAGGCGTCCCTTCGGCAGGCTCTGTTGTCTCGACCCAGACTGCCATGGATCGCCACAGAAAAGGCATCCAGAGGAAGTGCTTCTTGCAATTCGGCTTCTCCAGGCCGCGAGAACGCTTCTCTCCTCACAGGCGCGCCTCTCCTAGCAGGTGCTCAGCGCCAGCCGGGCGCGCAGAGCCAGCCGGGCGCTTGTCTCCCATCAGGCGCTTTTCTCCTTGCAGGCGCGATTCGCCTGAGGAGTCTCCTTTTTTGACAGGAAGTTTGCCTTCTCCCGAAGGAGATCAGGAGAAGTCTACTGAGCGGGTCCTTGTGGAACTCCAGGAGCAACTTTCTACGTTGATTGGCGCTCTGGTTAAGGACCCTCCTCGCAAGAAGGACATTGCTCTTCCGATCAAGAGCTCTGAGCTCCCCCCATCGCAAGAGACCGTCTCTCAGGGACAGGAGCCCTTCACCGAGAAGTTCCAGGCGCCTCTCCCCTGTTAGGCGCTCTCTTTCTAGCAAGCGGGCTTCTCTTGGCAGGCGCTCCTCTCTAGCAGGCGCTTTTTACCGCCCTACCAGGCGCTTCTTCTCACAGCAGGCGCCTCTCACCTGGCGCGACTCTCCTGACAGGCGCTCTACTCCTGGTAGACGCCCCTCTCCTCACAAAGCGCTCCTACATGATAGACGCGCCTCTCCTCACAGACGCTCCTCTCTTGCAGACACTTTTTCTCCTGGCAGGCTCTCTTCTTCAGGCAGGCGCCTTACTCCTGGTAGGCGCCCTTCTTCGGACAGAAAAGCCTCTACTTTGTGGAGGACTGCGCGGCTGGGTGGGGATCTTCGGATCCTACCTGGCATAAACCCAGTCATTGAGGAGGGATCCTGCCCCATCCTCGATTTCTAAGGGAATCGAGAGAAACCACCAACCGATGATCGTCTGACGAATTCGTTGGGGTTTTGCCGAGTGCTTAAGATTCTGCAGAATTTCTAGCACTCGCAGTGTTCAAGGTTTTTACAATCTTTTAACACTTAAGCGAAACCATGGTCCAAAGTGAGCTAGACGAGAATCCCCGATAATTATTACGATATTCGGGAACCTTGCCAAATGCTCAAATTCTTGGAATAGGTTCTGTCATGTAAGTGGGTAAGACCCCATTGACAAGATCCAAACAGGTTCTGTCATGTAAGTGGGTAAGCCCCATTGACAAGCTCCAAAAAGGCTTTGTCATGTAAGTGGGCTAGTCCCCATTGACAAAGATCCTAATAAGGTTCTGTCGCGTAAGCGGGTGAGTCCCCATTGACAAGATCCAGAAGAGCTCTCCAGTCATAGGTCACTACCTCGCTGAGGCTCTTGAGGCAAAGCAGACTCATAGACAGTGTCCATGAAGTATTCTGCCCAATAAGATAAGAAGCTTGAACTCACATCTTCTGCACTCTGTTCACAATTGAAGCTTTCCTTCGGGAAAGACTTCTCCTTCATTCTCTTGAATAGAGAACGAAGACGGTCGATTCTCCATCCCTTACTCTCATTCCTCGTAGGAAAAGAATGTATGTAGGATGGAGTAGTTGTTCAGAACCTACAAAAATACTGTATTTTGCCTTCGCAACATGATTCTGTTAAGCAGTTGAACTGTCCGGGGTGTAGACGCATACCTAATTGAACTGCTAATCGGGGCTCCCTGCAACCTCCCGCGAGTTACCCGTTTTGATTTTAGATACTTATGGTATTGTCACGACAACTCCAACTCAGCTTTTGTATTTTCCGAAATCCGTTTCGCTTAAATATAATTGCTCGAGAGGTATTTTTATGCTCGATGGTTCTAGCCGAACGCATTCCTTCGTGGAATGGATTACATTGCAACTCAGGATGACGAGTAGGTGAGAGCTAACGGGGTATGAGTCTGCTGTCACTGTATAACAGCTCAGTAACCAGCTGGCTCTCCAAGATCACGGTCGGTTGCGTCTCTCTCCCCTGCAATGATTGACTGCCGAACTGTATCTCTGCCCAACAATCATGGACTTAGGTCTCTGATTAACGGGGATTCTCCCATACATGAATGACCATCTACTGCTGTGATGCTCGGTTTCATCGCCTTCGACATTGCGAGAAATTTTCAACAGAGATATTTCTTGGACTCTCTCTTTTTTCTGTTTACCGAACTGTAGCAGAAGTCTGTACTAGTCTACCGCTGGATCGCACTGCGATAATGCGTAATGTTTTTTTGTTTTTTCTTCGAACATCGGAGTTTGTCTTCAAATATCTCGCCGTATTCGTAGGTGTGCAATTGTTCATTGTTCACGCCCGAATTTACAGATGTTATTGGAAGACATCGCCTATTCCCAGGCCTGACAGCTCTGCTTCCAAATGTTCAACCCATGAGAAGCAGTTCTGCGGCAGTACTTCCAGGGGTTTTTCATTCTGAAAAACGCCCCACTTTCATAGCAATTACGACTTTCTCACCGGACAGCAATGAAATAGAGGTTAGTGTTTTCAGTCATTGGTAAGCACGGGTCAGAATCTTTGAGAAATATTTGCTAGCGATTCGGTAGTGAAGAAGTACATTGCATTTCTCTGTCCTCCTTCGTCTTCTACGGAACATAGTGTTTGTTTCTCCTTAGCTGAGATTCAACTACTATGAGAATGTCTTGCCATCAGGGAACCTCGGTCTCTTAGAAGGCAATTGACTTCCACCTGTTGGGGCACATGCCTTAACCGAATTATCACCTCGCCGTCCGGCATTGGTGACAAATAAATATACGTTTTTGATGGTCTCTCGGCATAGCCCTTCAAAGGCGAAGGTCACGTGACTTGCTCGGATTCTTGGACAACTTACTCGATACCGAACGCAGTCAGTCGGCAGCTGTCAGAGCGCCCGGGTCAGTTACGAACTACGTGTAGACTTAGTTCGAGTGTACCAAGAACTTCGCTGCGGACTCCTTCCCGAGCCTGGAAGGGGTAAAAGGAGCTGAGTTGATGGTTTTCCCCCACTCAGAATGAACAAGGGCTTGTCTCTTCTAAGCCTCAGAGTCGGGATGGGGAGCAACACTAGGGGTGAAAGAAGTGTCAGGCACCTGGAAGGGGGACCAGGTGAAACTGGCACATCAACAAGAAGGAGTTAAATACAGTTCTTCCTGGCCCTGAGGAGTTTCGAACCAGAAGTCAGAGGCTTGGTGGTCCAGGTCACTCGGACAACACCACGGCTCTGGCATATATAAGGAAACAGGGAGGGACTCATTACGTCTCCCTGTATGAAACAGCAAGAGGGACCTGTTGCTGTGGGCAGAGGAGAGAGAAATTACACTTCTCACCAGATTTTGTTCAGGGAGAGAAGAACATAAGGGCAGACCTGCTGAGCAGGAGAGATCAAGTCCTCCCCACAGAATGGACTCTCCATCAAGACGTTTGCCAGATGTTGTGGAGCCTTTGGGGGAAAACCACATATAGACCTTTTTTTGCCACGAATTAGAACAAGAGACTGGACAACTTTTGCTCCTCCATTTCGGATCCAAGAGCAATAACGGTAGACGCACTCCTTCCTAGACTGGACAGGGATAGACGGCTACGCGTTTCCCCCATTCAAGATTTTGGGGGAAGTATTGTGATAGTTTGTCCCCTCAACAGGAACGAAACTAACTCTGGTCGCTCCCTTTTGGCCCGCTCAGGAATGGTTCACAGAGGTACTGGTATGGACGGTGGACTTCCCCAGATCTCTCCACTCAGGAGAGATCTGCTCACAACCCCCACGTGACAGGTTTCACTAAAACCTCCCCGCTCTCTGCCTGACTTCCTTCAGACTATCGGGAGATTTGTCAGAGCGAGAGGCTTTTCTCGCAAGGCTGCTATTGCGATCGCCAGAGCCCGCAGGTCATCAACCTTGCGAGTCTACCAGTCGAAGTGGGAAGTGTATCGGAGATGGTGCAGGACGAAGAAACTATCCTCATCCAATACTTCTGTGACCGTAATTGTTGCTGACTTCCTTCTCGTTTTTAAGAGAAGAATGCAGCTTAGGCTTTTGTCTCTACGATTAAAGGTTATTGTAGCATGCTATCCGCGGTGTTCAGGAAAAGGGACCTGAATATCGCGGAGGATAAGATCTGCATAATCTTATCAGATTTTTGAGACGACTAAGAAGTAGTACTCTAGACCACCTAGTTGAAACTTAGATGTGGTTCTCAAGTTCCTAGTATACGAACAAGTTCGAACCCCCTCAACAGGCGTCCTTCAGGGACCTGACTAGAAAGTCTCTGTTTCTTTTAGCGCTGGCGACTGCTAGAAGAGTAGCAAGCTTCAGGCTCTGGATGCTAGAGTATGGGTTTTAAAGGAGAGTCGCCAATCTGCTCTTTTAAAACTTTTGTTCTTAGCGAAGAACAGAATCCCTCTAAACCCTGGCCTTGAAGTTTTGTGGTCAAAGGGCTCTCAACCTTAGTGGGAAGAGAGATAGAGATCTCTATGCCCTATCAGGACCCTTAAAATTCTACCTGGAAAGAAAAAAGAAAAGAGATTAAGGGCAACCTAAAGAGTCTCTGGTGTTCTGTCAGAGATCCCAGAAACCCATTTCTAAGAACACTCTGGTGTTCTTTATGAGGAACGTCATAACACAGGCGCATGCGTGTTTTCGATGATGAACACCAAACAGTTTTTTTTTTTTAAACTCCTTTAGAGTTTTTTTTAAAGCAACATGAAGCAAGGGCCATTGCGACACCTCTGGTGTTTCAGAAGATATGTCGCTGAACAATATTGTAGCCTCTACATCCTGGAGATGCAACTCAGTGTTTGCTTCTCTCTACTTGAGAGAACGTGAGAGTGACTTACGATAAGTGCTTCTCGTTGGGGCACTACATATCTGCAGTTTTCAGTGCTGGGACAGGGAGGCCGAGACTAATCCTTGTTAGTTTAGTTTAATGGTGTTATATTTTTTATATTTGTTTGAAAGAGGGTTTAAGTGGTAACCCCTTGTTCAATTGTTTAGCTCTAACACGGGTTTTAGAGTTGGTCAGGTGGTCAGGATTGGTTTTTGTGCTCCTTGTTGTATATTGATACCTAAAGCTCTGTCATGTAAGAGGGCGAGTCCCCATTGATATGATACAGGTTAAGGCTCTGTCATGTAAGTGGGTCAGCCCCCATTGACACGATCCAATAGAGGCTCTGTCAAGTAAGTGGGCCAGCCCCATTGACACGATCCAGAAGGGCTATCGGTCACAGGTCTCATCCTCGCTGAAGCTCTTGAGGCAAGCAGACTCATAGACAGTATCCATGAAGTCTTCTGCCCATTCAGGTAGGAACCAAGGTTTTTTCCTTATAACCTACAACATATGTTGTTTTCCTGTTTTGTTATATATAGTATTTAGCTGTCTCTTACCCTCCACCAAGGTGCCAATCAGCTAAGTATATATCTGCCGGGGAAGTTGCATGTACAAAATGATATTGTTATGATACAATAAAGTTTTGTACATACTGACCCCGGGCAGATATATACGATTAATGGCCCGCCCGCCCAGCCTCCCCTCAGGAGACAGGTGGAAGAGAAAATCTGATTAGGAAACGGGAATGGTTCCACCCAGCGTCGGGAGGGTAGATCACCTGACCTACCTGTAGCGTGTGCCGCGAAATTTGTTGAAAATTTGTCAGGACATCGGAGACTATAGCTAAGTATATATCTGCGGGTAAGTATGTACAAAACTTTATTGGTATCATAACAATATCATTTTACATTATTCCTTTGTTCATTACCTCAAAAACTATAAAGTTTTCACATTACTGGCCACTGTGAACAGAAAAATTACATTTTCATCAATCTCACAAACTAAGAAAAAAAAAAAAGAATACAAAACATACAAAATTACAGTACTGTACATCATCACAAAGAGTCTATATCTCTTCAATGAGCCGTGAGGGAGGCACAATATTCCTAGCAACCTCTTGTACGAACTCCTTCAGTTTACTAGATCAGGCACATTTTCAGAGTGCTTTCATGGTTACTAACCATTCTTCATCACCTGGAATGTGAGATGTATTGGTGTAGACATTATGGGTGGTTTGAGTGTTATTATGTTTGGGTGTTAAGTGTTCTATTGTCCCCTGTATGTCAACCACTTCTGTCCGCCAAATCCTTGTTGATTTGATTTGATAAATCTCCCACACTTGAGACCAATGTCCTGGTAGGATTGAGTGGAAGCTCTTAACTGTCTGTAATGTTTTGTTGTGTTTCTTGTCCTAACTGAATTTAGATCAATATACTTTATTTTTTTTTTTTAATACAAATGATTATCTATCCCTTGGCAAGGGAATCTAATTCCAGTGATCCTAGTACAGAGATCTAGTCCAGGAATCTAGTCCAGGAGTTCTGAAGACTAGGTAAATTAACAAAGTCCAGGAAAACTAGACCAGGGAGAAATTTGGCATGATGTAATGAGTAAAATAAAGAAACAAGCTGAATACCCAGAATTTTCTTCAGTACCCCTAAAATGGAAATCAGCACTTCAATTACCTCCCAGTGGGAAGAACAATCCACCTGGCATCATCAGTAGTAAGACCCATACACAAGGAATATCATGTAATAGCAGGTAGGACAGGCCTACCCTAATTCCCCAGGCAGCGTAAAGGTCATTACCCACCGTGTCAACTATGACACAGTACCATTCTCAGACCCTGTCTCCAGGCAAGAAGACTGACAACAGTGTATATGTATACTACTAGTAGTCTTATGATTTCTCCGTATCTTAATGTCGTGGTGAGGGAAAAATCCTCCCGCAACAAGTAAACTATTAAGGGAATAAAGCTTTGCACCTCATAAACAGTCGTCGTCTGCTGCTTGTAACTGTGTTTGTGGAGTGAGCACTTAGGAACCAGGAACAACAACGTGGTTTAAGTGCATTTTGGAGTGGATGAAGACCAATAATGTGTATAATTACAATCAAATAAGCACTGTGGAGTTTCTGTTGTGATGGCAGTAAGGATATAAAACCCACTGATTACAAGGTAACAAAAATTAATTTCGTTCAAACCATTGACCCCGTAAACAATAACAAGTTTCATACTTTCAGCTAATATTAGGCAAACAAATGTTGTTTGTTTCCGATACGTTTTATACACAACCATCGGTCCATTTAACAATAGGAAAGGTTAACTAGCGGCAGCTGAAACGGTCGTAAAGCTTCGAACAAGGGAGTTCGATAGTTTAACTGTTTTGTCCGACAGTGCGTGTGGCAGCGAGACTGGAGGTGAAGAATCACTTTTGCCTTGGCCGTGTGGTGTGAGGACGTTGTTCGCCATCGCTCTCTGCCTGCTTTATCGTCGTTTGCTTTCAGGATTTTTTGTTTTCCCTTACTTTGTGTGTGTGTAAAAGTGAACTGTAAGTACGCATATTCATTTCATATACACTTTGTTTATTTATGATTATAGATCAAGGATTGATGTAATCTCCGCGCCTCCTATTACCCGACGACTGTGCCTGGGGTTGAGGTTTGTAAATGTGGAAAATTGAGAGTTTTGCCCGAGATGATCCCCAAGTCCTTTGTGCTCGGTGGGCCGAGGGCGGAGTGCGCTCGTGCCGAGCTGTGTATTTTTGGGTGAAAATGTGAAATAGAAAATTGTAAGTGCAGTACTCTTTTTCATTTTTCATTTATATTTTTGGCCCTGTGCGCTGGGTGCCGAGGGCGCGAATGCTCTTGGCACGAGCCCATTATTTTTGTGTTGAAAGTGAAATTGCAAGTGTAGTATTCTTTTTCATTTTCATATATTATTTTGATTGCATCAATATTCATTATGGATCAAGGTTTCCGCTCTACCCGGAATTGATCCTTACCCTTTTATTTTGTGTCCAAAGTGAAATCACAAGTGCAGTATTCTTTTTCTTTCTATGTTTTGATTGCTCCATATTTTGGATCAAGGTTTCCGTCCATTAACCGGGAATTGATCCTTACCCTTGCACTTGGTGCCGAGGCCGCGATTGCACTCTCGGCCCGAGCCCTTTTTGTGTGAAAGTGAAATCGTAAATGCAGGATTCTTTTTCATTTTCATATATTATTTTTGATTGCATCAATATTCATTGGATCAAGATTCCCCTCATACGGGAATTGATCCTTTATGCCCTTGCGCTCTGTGCCGAGGGCGTGAATGCTCTCGGCCCGACCTTTTATTTTTGTGTGAAGTGAAACTGAAATGGTAAATGCAGTATTCTTTTTCATTTCATGTATTAATTTCATTATGGATCAAGGTTTCCGCTCATACCCGGGATTTGATCCTTATGCACTTGCACTTGGTGCCCCGAGGGGCGTGAAGGCTCTCGGTCCAACGCCGTGTTTTTGGTCAGTGGTGCAGTGGGTGTTGTGCGGGGGGGCGGGTAAGAGCGAAGGCCTGCCAAGAAGTTATCGGAAAGCTAAACTCCCCCGCGACTCCCTTGGTAACCGATTCTTCGTCTTCTTTCCTGCCCCCCAGCTCAGCTCTCACGTATGGCACCTATCCCTTCGGGGGGGTTTCGGGCCCTTCTTCTTCGCCTGACCCGTCGAGCGTAGAGGAGGGCGCTCGTTACCGGACGTCCATTTGTTCGGGGTCTTCCGTTCGTGGGGTGGGGTGGGGCTCGCCCCCCCCCGCACGAGGGGGTACTACTCCTCCTAACTTACCCGACTTTTGCTTCCCAGGTGCTTCTGCCGTGAGGGATGACCTTGGTCAGGTGTGGGCGTCTTTGGGACTGCAGGGGCGTACCGAGTGTCCAGGGGCTGCTTCACTTTTTGGCGGGTCTGGTGCTGTCCCTTAGAGCGGTTGACCACGACGACAACCAACTTGTCGACTCCAGGGTACGTCGCCCCTCCTCACCTGGTTTACTCGCCACACATGGTGTCTGTCTCACCTACAGCCGCTGTGCCAGGGGCCGATCGCCGTACCGAGGGGAGGCGTGCCGCCGCCGCCCGGGTTTGCTGTGCTGCCGCGTACCATACTTCCGCTGCCCCAAGAGCTCTTCCCTGGACCTGCCGCCGGTACCCAGGATGTCGCTGGCTGCTGCTCAGCCTCCTGTGTTACCTGTGCCGCCTGCCGTACCTGCCGACGCTGTGCTGGCTGTCCTGCCGCTCCTGCTGTTCCCGATGTGTCCATGCCTGTTGACGTTATCCCTGTTCGCGGTGTTGCTGCCCCAGACGTTGGTCTGTCCGGGCCCTGTTCTTCGGCACAGCAGCCCTGGCTCCGCCCTGGATGGCCGACCTTATGTCTGTCCTGAGGAAGCTGACGAAGAAGAAGAAGAGGAGGAAGGTGTCGTCGTCGTCTTCTTCGTCGTCTGCTGCCGCCGCCTTCTTCCCCTTCGACTTCTAGGCTCCCAAGCCGAGAAAAAGAAGGCTGCTCCTCCCCCCCTAAGAAGGCTCCTTCAGGAACTTCTAAGGGCCCGTCCCCACTCCAGTGGGATGGGGGGTCCTTCTGCTGGTTCCCCTCCTGCTCCTTCGGGAGCGGGGCCCGTCTCTCCTTCCGTAAGGAAGAAAGAAAACGGGGACCAGAGGGGTAACCGACTAACACTGGTACTCTTCCTCGCCTGTTGTTTAGCGGCGCTGCCGCTAAGCCAGATTCCGGCTCGGGCTCTCGTTCACGAGAAGGTTCCGAGTGTACGGTCCTCCCGCGGGAGACCGTACAGCCAAAGTTCTGATGCCAAGAGAGTTTGCTCAGCGCCTGGACCGCGGCACGGAACAGAAGGCTGGTGAGAGCCGCTCAGGTGACTCTCGCTAGACCAGCGATCGCTCTCGTAGCGACCAGCTGGTTCCCAGGGTTGCAGTGACGGTCCTAGACCTACCACGGTCGGAGGCTTGTAAGAGGTCCCCTTGATCGCAGAAACCAGCCCAGCGGTTCGATGCGCCGTGAGAACTGTTCTCGGTCCAGCCGCTCACCCCAGGTGGAGCGGACACGACCAGGCCTGCAGCTCGATCGCCAACCTGCAGTTCCCCAAGCACACCGGTTCTTCTGCTGGTGAGCGAGGGGGAGCGTCAGGTCTTTCCTCTACTGTTCCTCCAACTTCCTTGGGTTACACCAGGAAGGGCGAGATAACAAGGAGTGATCGTGAGGGGAGACGCCCCCCCCACGATCCCACACCACGACGTCCTACGTGCCAGGCACGGGCCTCGGATCGACCAGGTCGTATGCGCAAGTGGCAGGAGGAGACTGGGAGGGGTTTGCCGCTGTTCCTCCCTCTGAAGAAGGATGGGTCTCGGGAATCGCTCTTGCTGGAGGGGTTGATGATTCCTACTCCTCAAGATGCGGGACACTCCTGAGATTCAGAGGAAGTTTTGCTGAGGTCATTGTGCTGATTCGTCAGCACAACGACCTCGGGGAATGATCGCCAGCCGCTGGTCCTGACCAGCAGCCGGTCCAGACCAGCAGCTGGTCCAGACCAGCAACTCGACCATCACCGTGGTTGATGATCATCACAGTCCTCCCAGCCTACCGGTTCTGCTGGTAGGCAGGGGAGGAGCTCTCATAACAGCTCCCCTGACACATTCCTTGGTCCAGCTTTCTCCACAAGAAGCCGCTGGTCCAGACCTGCAGCTTGATCGCACCCGCCAGCAGTCCTCCCAGCCTACTAGCATGCTAGTAGGAAGGGTAGGAGCATCAGGGTAGGGGGGGCTGGCAAGGACAGATGACGCTTCCCAGACTCTTGGAGGGACCATCACCGCTGTTCACCGTGACGGTCCGTCGGTCATGGACCACGCATTCAAGGTGTTGGCTGCTCATACTCGCTTCTCCAAACTGCTAGTTTCTGCTGGGAAGGCCGAGCGAGTATCCAATTCCCCCACCCCCATTCTTCCCCCCTCCCCCATTCCCTCTCTCCTTTACAGCTACGAGGGAAAGGGGAGGGATCCTGCAGAGTGTTCTCTGTAGGATTTCACATTGGGGACTGCGTTCCTTGGGGGGGTGACCTTTGGGTCCTACCGGACGTAAGTCCCCCCGTCGTTGAGGAAGGATCCTGCCCCATCCTCGATTCCTACGGGAATCGGGAGGACCACCAACCGATGATCGTCTGACGAATTCGGTGGGGGTTTCGCCGAGCGCTTAGAATTCTTCGGAATTTCTAGCACTCTCAAGTGTCGGGTTTTTTACGATCTGCAGACACTTGGGCAAAACCACAGTCCAGAGTGGGCTAGACGAGAATCCTGAATAATTGTTACTAACGATTATCAGGAATTTTGCCAAATGCTCGAATTCCTGGAATTTCTAGCGCTCGGAAGAAGCACTGCTACTGAAGGAAGAATATCTCACAGTAGGCGGCACCCTAGGATAGAGAAGAACGGACGGGAACATCCAGTTTGGCTTGAACTATCGTCTTCAGTATTCTGTCATCACCATTGAAGCTTTCCTTCGGGTAATACTTCTCCTTCACTCTCTTGATTAGAGAATGAAGGGTGTCGGCTTCCTATCCTTATTCTCTCCCCCATTCCTCGAATGAGGTCTTTGTACAGAAACCTACAAATATACTACGTATATTACCCTCACGACATGATTCTGTTAAGCAGTTGAATTGTCCCGGGGTGTAGGCACATACCGTAGTTTAACTCTACGGATTGTTTGACCGAGACACTAGTATCCTAATTGAACTGCAACTCGGGGCTGCCTGCAACCTCCCAGGAGTTACCAGTTTCGATTTTAGATACTTATGGTATTGTCACGACAACACCAACTTAGCTTTTGTATTTACCGAAAACCGCCGTTTCATTTAAATATAATTGCTCGAGCGTAATTTTTATGCTCAATGGTTCTAAGCCGAACGCATTCCTTCGTGTAATGGATTACCTGGCAACTCAGGATGAACGAGCCAGCGAGAGCTACTGTGTAATTGAACTGCCCGCCCCCCGATAGCAGCTCAAGTACCAGCTGGCTCTCCGAGATGCACGGTCGTTATGTTCTCTCTCTCTCCCCTGCATTGATTGACCTACCGAACCATATCTCTGCCCAACAATCATGGACTTAGGTCTCTGATTAACGGGGATTCTCGCATACATGAATGACCATCTACTGCTGTGACGTTCGAATTTTCATCGCCTTCGACATTGCGAGAATTTTCAAACAGACCCCGTGACGCTCGATTTCGTACCGAACTTCGTAGCGAAGACTCCAACCCCGAACCCTTCGGTCCCCCCCCCCCCCCCTGACGATCGGTTTTCGAGTTCTTCACAATCCCCTCCCTAATGGACTTCACCGCCTTCGATGCAAAGGAGATGCTGCTTTGTCCTGTGAGGGTGCGACAGCGCTATCTGAAGAAACTCGACACCCCAGGCTGAGTGTTGACGCCTCTTCGTTAGCACCGGGATGACCTAGAAGAAGTACATTCCCTCGCGTTGTTTTTCCGCAAGAACTTCTCTGTGGCGCAGGTACTGAAGGCAGGGTTCTGGTCCAAACCAGACCACATGCACCTTCTCCTTACGTTCGGGATATTGCCCACAGGTCCTTGGATCTTTTTCCTTGGGACCCGTGGTGGCTGCTCAAACACGTTGTGTAGCGAACCCAGACCCTACCCCTAGCAGGCTGAACAGCATCGAGTCCTGTGTGACTGTAAGAATGGATCAGTGAATGAGAGTGTGACTGGCTCCTCTTCCCATCTTTTTCTCCCCCTCTACCTCTGGGTAGAGGGGGATACGGTCATCACCCTGCTGGATAAGGGACGTGATGCAGGTGAGCTGCTCGACAGAGCCTCATCCTATCCCTTTCACTAGGGATGGGAGTGAATATCCACCACTTCCCCCAACAAGGGGGGGGGGTGGAAGTGGAAGCCAACAAGAGACAAACCCATACCTTTATGTTGCCTCTTGCAAATAGGAATATGTTCTTGCTTGCTGGTATGAAGAAGATACGCTTGCCTCTCTCTTAGTACTTGGTCCAGAGGTCTGACCATTGATCCTGCGGTGCACACCCCGATCAATCGGACAGAGGCTTGGATCCCTCCTCGCTCTTACGACCAGGGAGGCTTCTAAGGTTGGGCGAACACCAGTCTGTTTCACAAAGACTCAGATTCCTCCCACCAAGAAGTGAGTCTTCCTATTGTTAAAGGACCGATGGTTTGTATAACGTATTGGAACAAATGACAATTTGTCAAAATTGCATTTTTCCTAAACTATACAAACCTGAGGTCCTTTACATATAGTCCCACCTCATGCCACCCCTCACTCTGCAGTTTTTTCCTGAGCCTAAAGCAAAAGTGATTCTTCACCTCCCAGTCCGCACTGCGCGCACACTGTTGGACAAGCAGTTAACTACCGAACTCCCTTGTTGGAAGCTTACGACCGTTCCAGCTGTCCTCCGTAGTTACCTTCCTATTGTTAAAGGACCTCAGGTTTGTATAGTTAGGAAAATGCAATTTTCGACAAATTGTCATTTTATTGTGCTGATTACAACTGCAATCTTGAGTAAGATCAATAAACGTTTACATATATATGCTAACATTGTTCAATGAGTACTGGTGAAGGCTGTGAAAGATGGTGGATTGTCCGTGATTAGACCGGCCAGCCTGACGATAGCCGCCATATTGGATTTCAACTGCCTTGAAAGCATATTGTACGAAGAGCATCACAGCTTATTTTAGTTCGTATGGGGGCTTTCATATATCACATTATGTTGACGAAACTTCAATCTTTTGAATGGTATGCTTAAAGTTGTAATTGTATTCTTGTTTCACCAATTAAATATCGAGTGAATAAGACCTGGCTAGCGTGATGATGATGGATCGTCCGTGATTGTTTACCCTATTGCCTAGAATTACCCCTACCACAGTTAGCCTAGGCACGTCTAGCTACTTGGAGTTAGGTTTGGTAAGATCTAAGTAGGGTAAATGACTGAACGGTGACATAGCAGCCCCGTCTCTCGGAACGCGGCCACTTACCCGAAAAAGTGCTTGAATTATGCCATTATTTTCATAAATTAGGAGAAAACACTTAGTAGTTCGAGAGGGAACGTAGAGGTCTTGGTGTGCTTGCCAGGATTGGCCACTATTGA
>NC_061095.1:49569876-49618016 GCF_015104395.2 Macrobrachium nipponense | reverse complement strand
ATAGAGAGAAGTGACTTTGAATTTCAGGTCTGCCTAATCAAAAACAACCATTCCAATGTCAAACCTCCCCACTACATGCAAGGAGAGCCGTTCCAAGAAAGAAGAAGAACAGCACAATCCATCCATCAACTGTTTCCACCCATCGTTACCATGTTCACCTATTTCGCCTTGACAGGTGTTTACCTTTTGTGTGACTCTCAATTATTTCCGTATTTTGGGATTATTATCCTCATCCTAATGTGAGTTTTAATCATTAATCATTCCTTTTAGCCCATAGTTCATTTTGACGTTTTCCTTTTGCCAATTACATACGTATTTCGTTGTTAATGGGCTTGTCAAGACTGTGTACTCATCCTGACCAAAGCGACGGCCAAATATAGTGTCAGTCATAATGAACGAGGGGGTTTGCTTATATTCCTATGTTCTAAATAAGTTAGCCTAGCTTTAATATTATTTGTTGTGTGTTTTTTATTCATGTTTTACTTGAGCGGCATACCATTTCATGATTGGTTTTTAGCAACGCGGCAGACATTCAGATTGCTAATCTCTCCGACGCGTGGCGATTCCTCTTCTATCCTGAACCAAGTATCTGTTCAGAGATAGGTGGATGAAGGCGGCAGGACCGCTTCCTTCGAGTTGAAGGTGTACTTACTTACTTGAGCGGCATACTATTTTATGAATGGTTTTTAGTAACACAGTAGATATTCAGATTGATAATGTCTGCCTCGTTGGTGATATACCTCTTCTATCCTGAACCAGGTATCTGTTCAGGATAGGTGGATGAAGGCAGCAGGACTGCCTCCTTCGAGTTGAGGGTGTATTTATTTGAGCGGCATACTATTTCATGAATGGTTTTTAGCACGCGGCAGATATTCAGATTGCTAATGTCTGCCGCGTTGGTGATATACCTCTTCTATCCTGAACCAGGTATCTGTTCAGGATAGGTGGATGAAGGTGACATGACCGCTTCCTTTGATTTGAGGGTGTATTACTTGAGCGGCATACTATTTCATGAATGGTTTTCAGCAACGCGGCAGACATTCAGATTGCTAATGTCAGCCGCGTTGGTGTTAATGACGCCTAGTGTGTATATATTTTTCTTTTATGTTTTTTATTCATTCCCTTTCTACAGTTTATATTGCTTTAGTCCATTTATCAGCCTTACCTGCCGCCCCCGCCCCCTTTTTTCATAGTAGCTGCAGGATTATACTGATTGCATTTTGCTGCAGTTGCCGCGATTGCAGCGGCAGGACTTTGAAGGGATTGAATACCTTGATTACATATACCCTGCCGCCCCCCCTCCCCCTTTCCATAGCAACTCAAGGATTGCCCTAGTTACATTTTGCTGCGGTTGCGGCAGTGGGGCTATAATTGCAATAATGCTTGTTGCTGCGTTGCCGCCTTAAGGTGTGCCGCCCTAAAGTGGGATGCCACCCTTGGGCGGCAAAGGATTTTTTGATGATTTAAACTCAATAGGAAATCCTTCTTCCAGAATGCCCTGCTGTGAATGCAATGATTTAAACTCAATAGGAAATCCTTCTTCCAGAATGCCCTGTGCTGTGAATGCAATCACGCAACAGAGGACATAACCCACGACTCGTGCATGGAGCAATTTGTGCAACTGTGATGGACTATGAGACAAGGCCCGTAATTTGGACCAAACCGAAGACGCCATCATCGCTTTAAGGTGCTTACTGCCTGAATTTATGAGTTTGGGGTAAAAAATAAAAAACTGTTCATGATGTTCATCAGAATTTAAGACACACGCCTGGATTTGACTCTTCCTGCTGGATCTCAATCCAGGGTCGGTAATTCTTTCTCTTTGCCTCAAAATGTTGATTTTTAGGTTTAGTCTTGTTTACCTGAACTATTCCTGAAGACTTTCCTTTGACGCGTGTCCTCTATAGCAGATAATGGACGACCAAGAAAAGGAGTCTTATCTGCAATTGCACAGGATGTGGCTTCCTCAAGGGCTTCTTCTCTGCCGTGAGGTGGTTCTTGAAGTTTGATGCATCTCGGAACCTGCCCGATGCGATACTGGAATCTCAACAACTCTAATTTCTAAGCCTTCTCCTGCAGCCTTTAAAGAACCTCCTATACATGATAAGTTTCTAAGTCTGCCGCCCTGCCAAAGAAGTCATACTCGGCATCTAGCACCAATCAGATTCTCGTGGATTCACACACTTTCAGGGGAAGTCGACATCCAATCCTCTGCAGCTTCTTCCCACGGTTCTAAGAAGGGTGGCTAGTCCAAAGACCCCATCTCTTCAGCAGTGACTCAAGAAGAATTGTATTGCCTCTGCCGCCCTTACACAGTCGCCTCCTGGTTCCAGTTAGCCCCTTCCGCCTCAGGGGCGCCGCCCTCTCTGGCTAATTCTCAGGATCCTTGGAGATTATCCTTGGAGCAATTAGGGATATGCAACAGAGGATTGTTACTCTAGAGGACATCCCTTTAAGAATCTCACTATGATTCCTCGTCTGACGCCACCTCTATCAGGCGAATATTTCATTAATTTAGAAACTCTCAGGAGGCAACAGGTTCAAAGAGACGTGGCTCCTCCAAGAAACAATGGGCATCATCCCAGTCCGTCAGCTTATGAGGCCCCTTTTTGATGTCTTTACACCCGATCCTGCTGCTATATCAGAAATGGAACGACAGCCCCTTCCATCCTCCAGATTCGAAGGGGAAAGGGCAGTAGTCGTGCATCTAAGAATTTCGTCCCCTACTCTAGTACGGGAGGAAAGGACACAGGACAGAGGTAGATGGAAGAGATTCATTTAAAAACTGCGACCCCGAGTAGGGATAACCTGGGAAAAGAAGATCCATTTTCTCCATAACATCAATACGGAATACATTAAGACATTTGAAAGGGAGAATTTTGTTCTCATGCTGTCTTGTTCAATTCTGACAGATTGCAGCCGCTTCCTAAGAATGCTGTTCAAGACGAGCTAGGTGCACATCAGAACTTCCTCAGCTCATTGAACATGACCATCTCAGCGGAAGTACTAAAGTTAGTATATCCTAGTTTTACCAGAATACTGCACTGATTAACAGTTCCCTAGGACTGGTCCCAAAGGATAAGATATTTTTACGTGGCTAGGAACCAGTTGGTCACCTAGCAACGGGACCTACAACTTATTGTTGGATCCGAACCAACATTATATCTTGAAATCAATTTCTATTACCAGAAATAAATTTCTCTGATTTAGCGTTGGCAGAGCGAGAATCAACTCGTCCAACGAGGAACTAATGGAAGTACCAACCAGACAGACCCCTAAAGAGGATCCTAACTCTTCAGCTCTATGCTTTGTTGAAGATGCCCTTACAGCCATGGTAGACAGCCTACAACTTCTTCGCTAGAAAGAAATATGAATTGAGGAAGCTCGCACTTCCGGACTGTTTTATGAAAAATACTCTGGTTTTAAAGTTCCTCAGTCCAGATCCGCTTTCAAAGAACCTCTCTCATGAGGACGCCTGGGAAGGAGTAGTCACCCAAGCTGTTCATCAGGCCAAGTCAATGCTGACCATGCTTGGTTTTAGGAATCCTGCTATGAAGCGCCTTTCTCACAAAACCTTGGGTAACTTCAGAAGGAATTACCAGAATCAGTACACTTCT
This sequence comes from Macrobrachium nipponense, assembly GCF_015104395.2. Classification (NCBI taxonomy): domain Eukaryota; kingdom Metazoa; phylum Arthropoda; class Malacostraca; order Decapoda; family Palaemonidae; genus Macrobrachium; species Macrobrachium nipponense. The sequence continues at coordinate 49,614,399 of NC_061095.1, read as the reverse complement.
TCATCTTCTAACAGATGTCCCGAGGTACCTCAAGAGGTCGTGGAAAAATGTAACCTCGGGGCAGAGGTGGTGATGTCTCCAGGCACCCCTAGATGTAACCAGTCTTCCAGGGGAGGGTAAATCTTTTTAGAATTTGAGGGTTGGCAGGAGACTCCAATACTTTCATCAATATTGTACAAGAGATTCAGGGTCTGCAATCATAAAGGGGCTGAGGTGGGAGTGGTGCAGTTCTCCATCACACTTCCGTTCCATTCTTTCAGACTTCAATCCACAACTCAAAGAATTTGTTTCATACAGTATGAATCGGGCAATAGAGGAGAACGACCTCCCTCCTCTTTCAGGGCCCCTTATTTTCAGTCCGAGAAAGATACAACAAAAGACGGATCATCTTGACCTGTCAACCCTCAACAATCAATACAATGTCCGACCTTCAGAATGACAACTTTGCAAGATGTAAGATCGTTGTTGCCAGTAGGAGCTTTTGCCACCTCCATCGACTTGAAAGACGTCTATAGGCATATTCTGAATTTCCGATACACCATATTACAGGAAGTTCCTCGGATTCAGTCTAGAAGGGAAGAAGTTCGTTTCAAAGCTCAACATCGCTCCAAGAGTATTCACGAAGATCTGCTGTCCAATTCTGAGGGAACTCAGGCAGAAAGGTATCCAGGTATTGATATACCTGGACGACTGGCTGATATGGGCGAATTCGGGAGTGAGTTGATTAAAGGCAACAAGGATGTTTTACAGACCCTGTCTGAGCTGGGGTTTCTCTTATCGACATGAAGAAATCAAGATTAAACTCCGGAACAGACTTTCAGTGGCTGGGGGTGGTTGGGACACCACTTCTGGTACCCTGTATCTGCTGAGAGACAAGGTCATGTCTCTATCTCGGACCCTTTCGTTATTTTTGAAGCAAACATCAGTGTCTTGTCGGCAAGTGGAGCAGATGTTGGGGAGGCTCCAATTTGCATCAATAGTCGACCCTGTGGGCAAAGCCATTTTAAAGGGCCCGAATCACTTTTTAATCACGAAGACCAACAGAAAGCAAAGGAATCAGTTATGTCCATTCCCTCCTTTCATCAAGAAGGCTTTAGAAAGATGGATGCATCCAGAGATTTTCTCGGCAGTGATTCCTTTCTGTCCACCTCCACCCAGTCTGGATGTGTACACAGATACCTCCCAGACAGACCTAGGGGATTCACACATCTGCAGGGCAGATGTTTCAGGGTGCATGGTCTCATCCTCTCTCAAACTTGCCATATAAATATTTTAGAGATACCCGTCGTGTATATTGCCATCAAGAAGCTGAATCTCCAGCCAGGGATCCATTTCAGATTACACTCAGACAGCGCAACAGCAGTGGCCTGCCTGAACAGGAAGGGGTCCGGGAAATCAAAGCCTCTTAGTGAGTGGACACTCTATTCTGAGGTTTCTTTTTTCAGAGGAGAAACCTAACAATGACAGCGTTTCACGTGGCAGGGGTGAGAAATGTTATTTCAGATGCATTATCCAGAAGCCATTCAATACCATCGGAGTGGTCTCTGGATGAGACATCCTTCCACTATGTTTGCTCCCAGTTGGAGATGCCCCAATTAGATCTTTTGCCACGAGAGAGAATTCCCAGTTACCTCACTTCGTTTCTCCAGTGATCGACCTCCTAGCAGTGGAGATCGACACCCTCACATGGGACTGGAACAGGTGGCAAGTAATTTACCTGTTTCTTCCAACAAAGATGATCCTCAGAGTGCTCAGTTATTTGGAAACTTCAGAGGAAAAGCAAAGCTGATAGCCCCATTGTGGACCTGCCCAGCCATGGTTCCCTCTATTGCCAGCAAGGGCAAAAAGAAAGACTCATAATCCTGAATCCAGTACTCTCGCAACTAGTTGGGAGGAATCGTTGCTTTTGTGCCTCAAAGATTCTCCTCCAAATAGCTTGCTGGAGTTTATGATTAAGATTCATAACAAGTTATACTCTAGTGATTCAGCAAGAATTTTATTTAAATCCTTAAGAACTTCTACCAATAGACAATATCAGACTGTGTGAAACTCTTTTTGTCATTTTATTAGATCTAATGATATTAGTAAGATTTCAGTGGAAACTATTTTAGCATTCCTGAGAAATCTTTTTAATGACAGACATTTATCTCCTACCACAATTTCAACTTATAAGTCTGCATTATCTGATCCTCTTAAGCTTGCTTTCAACTTTGATGTATCGGTTCATCCACTTCCAGAATTTATGAAAGCCCTTTTTTAACATCAAACCCATGATTCCTTACAAAGTTTCTTTGTCTTCAGATAAGGTTTTTAAACTTTGCATTGTCTTCAACGTTCCAAGAGAACCCTTGTGTTAAAGAATGTTTATATATTACATTGTTTCTAATCTCATTTACTACTGAGCTCATATGAATTTCTTGATTTTTCTTCAGAGAGGTGTCAGACTGTTTCCTGATCCAAAATGTTTTGGCCAAGAATGAACGTCCTAATTCTAGACGTGAACTGATTTTTATCACTAGACTTAAGGATGATTAAGGAGGTCGTCATCCTTTATGTCCGGTGCATAAGTTGGAGAAGTACCTTGTTTAGACTTGCAATACAAAATTTTTGAAAAAATTTTTGTACACCCAGAAAACCTTTCTGACATATCAATTAATAAGTTGAGACTATTTATGCGTCAATTTATTCGTTGGGCTGATCCAGGTTCCTTTCCCAGAACTCACGATTTGAGAAAAGTCGTAACTTCTTTTGCTTTCCTAAAAGGTATGAATAGCAAAAGAATTTGTGATCTTGTTGGATGGTCTTCTATAACGTTTTCAGAAACATTATTTAAAGGAGATGTCTATTATTTCCTAGTCTTTTATCGTGCTGGGTTCTGAATCTGGAAGCATATCTTCACAAATTAATTAATTTGTTTTATATACGTCATTTGTTATCTATTTGTTTAAACATAAGGTACTATTTCATATTGTCTAAATATATATTTCTATTATAAGTATATATTTAGATTACAATTTATGTCTGTGTTAACAACATAATGGGGTTGATGTCATGGTGTCAACTGGATACCTGGTATTCTACTTAAGTATAATATGTATACTTTATCTCATTTTTTCTAGTACCGATACCTATCTTTTTAGGTCTGCCTTTATTAATTTTTGAGTTTTGTGGATTAAGATTTGGTTAAAGGTTTTTGAGTAAATAACTACTTGTTTACTGCATTCAGAATACTTATATTTAATTATAGTAATAATGAATAGTTCTCATTAATTCACAATTTCCAATGATATTACCTCAGGTGTAGCCCTCTTCCATCAGCTGTTTCCTTTCCCTTCCCTTCTTTCCCTTATCATAAAATTCCCTTTTTTATGACTCTGGGTAAATACTCCATGAGTGACCCAGGTCTGCCCTTCGGTCAAAAAAGGAGGTTTGACGAAGGAAAACATTATTTTTGACCAAGGCAGACCTGGGTCACTCAGACCCCACCATTCATGGTTTTCTTTCCTTTTACATTTCACACAATTCGATAACCACTATATTAACTCAATAGTGAACATGGTAACGATGGGTGGAAAACAGTTGATGGATGGATTGCGCTGTTCTTCTTTCTTGGAACGGCTCTCCTTGCATGTAGTGGGGAGGTTTGACATTGGAATGGTTTGTTTTGATTAGGCAGACCTGAAATTCAAAGTCACTTCTCTCTATATACATGCTTTTAGCCTGTAAGAGAGCCCTTGGGCGTTTTTGGTCTACTTAGACTTCTTGATAATTATTTCGAGAGTCGCACCAACCTGTACAGGTGGTGAATAGTCCTCCATGAGTGACCCAGGTCTGCCTTGGTCAAAAGTAATGTTTTCCTTCGTCAAACCTCCTTTATTTTAGATATATCATCATATTCATTATGAATAATAGTAGATTTTCGTATTGCATTAATTTTAGTGATAATATTATCATGTAGTATATGATAGGGGGAGTGTTTCTAATGGTGATATAATTAATATCATTATTAATAGAAGTATGGCATTTTTGGTGATCGAATATAATATATATATGTATATATATAAATAAAATATATATATATATATATATATATACATATATATATTACACACACACACACACACACACACACACACACACACACACATATATATATATATATATATATATATATATATATATATATATATATATATATATATATATATACAAAAAAAACACACACACACACACACAGATATATATATATATATATATATATATATATATATATATATATATATATATATATCTGTGTGTGTGTGTGTGTAAGTTTTACATATAATAAAGAAATGTATTTTGACATTCTATAGTATAATATACTAAGATGATAATAATACCAATGACCCAAGGGGTCATGTAGGAACTTCCATAAGTTGAAGAAGTGTTAACGAAGTGTTAACGAAGTGTTAACGTAGTGTTAACGAAGTGATGACGTTGCCTTATCGTTGCTTTGACGTCGCTTGAATAAGCGTCTTGGTTTGTAGACACCTGGGGTCATCATTAATATTGCAAAATGTAACATCAACCATGCCTCCTCTGGGAAAACATGTTGACGTTCCCACCAACAGACAGTGTCTACGTCATTGATCTAGTTTTGTATATCCATCTGTATGTATGAAATCGAGCAGTGTTTTGCTCTTTTATGATCTTGTAAACATAATTGTATATCAGACTTCCACTACACCTCTCCACTTGAAGACCTATCAAACCTTCTTGCAGCTAGCAAGTGATGTAGCTTGTTAAATATAACTTATATTTCATACTATGAGTTTTAACGTCTTCAACTTCATACCAGAAGCAGCTATTGAATGAGACTTAGGAAATATCATCACATACAATGAGACTTGACTGAAGGAGTGGTGTTTACCAAACGACATCTGCTATGCAGATCAATAGAACCAACAGGGTGCCTCTTTAGTGAAACAGATGAGAGGCGCACCCCTTAGACATGGACTTCATCGGGACCTGGGGCTTTCCAGTTTGGCATTTTCATTAGTTGGTGTCTGAATGTGTCTGTCGTGATCTCTGTGAATCTTTGTTTTATTCTCCCTGTTTCTTCTTCCTTGACTTCCTGGAGCCATGTTGTGTGTTTGTTGTGTGATACCGTATTTTCCATATGTTTTCCCAGTCTCTTACTTGGTTCGGCTTCAGGAATTTCTGGTGTGTCTTCCCCTCTTAGTTGGCTGTATAGTCTTTTCTGGTTGGTTCCGAATAGTTTGTTCTGTTGGTATCCCTTATTCCTGCTCATGTACCGTTGGATCTTATGTGCTTTGGCCTAAAGCCTCTGTTTTACATCTTCTATTGTGTTGTTTAGTCCCCTCTCTTGTACTTTGTATTTCTCGTTGAGTTCCTCCCTTGTTTTCTTGCTTATTAGCCTTTTTTCTGCTATCTCTTTCAGTTTACTTAAGTCAGATATCATTATCATCATGAAACCTATCCACATGGAACAAGTCGACACAAAGGCCACTGACTTAGGGGTTGAAGAATGATTCCTTTTGACTTTGATGACTTCAACCAACGCTGGACCTTTGCAAGGGGTTCTACAGTATCGTAATTAGTTCCAACAGTTACCCATTTGTTAAGTAACCATGGTGTCAAAACTATAGTCATATGAGCCTCTTGTTTCTCTTTTCATTGGGTCATACCTGTAATCATATGAGCCTCGTTTCTTTTTTCATATTTAATTTCAATGAACAGTTCTTTAAACGATTTTATCTGTTTTCCCGTTGCTTGAAACCCAATTATTTCGTAGGTGGACTAATAATTCATATCCAGTAAAATAAATATTAAAAAAAGACAATAAGAGATTCTGATCAGCTGAAGCTTCAAGCATTTTCAATATAACTTTTGAACTCAGTGCTACATCATTTTTCTGATCCAGTTGGGGATTCTTACCTCAGTAAAGATCAAAATTATAACAGTAACCCGAGGTCCCGCAAGCCGCCCAAAGTTTATATCCAAACCTTCTAGGTTTTACCTGGATAAATTGCTCCAGTGAGTTATGACCATATCTGACCATCATATCACCAACACTAATACATTCCTCAAACACTCCACACTGAATAATGATTTCTGAAGCTTCGAAATAAAGTTTTTTACTTTGAATCCTTTACTGCATTTTTTATTTTCTGCATCTGCATTATCACAGAAATGCACGACTCTCTTCAAAACTTGAAATTTATTCAGGCATTGCTTTTTTTCAATAGATACACCCAAGTCTTCATCTTTTGGCTAATATCGCCTCCTTTAATGGTAATTTGTGGTAACTTGACAAAAGAAGAATTCCTATGAATTTAATTTCCCCTACACTGAAAACAAAATCCAGTTTGTTTCTGCTGGCATTGTCATAACGATTTTTTCTTTCACAACGCGATCATAAACATCTGGGGACATTATTGTTTCAAATAATTCCAGAGGTATTAGAGGATCCACGTCTGCTTTCATTTTCTTCAAATTGTCCTCGAAAGTTTGTCTTGTCCCACTTTGGTGTATTCTGGATGTTTGTCTCCAACTTGGGTCTGACTCCGAGTTGTCGTTCTTGCTACCAGATGTTTCTTTGACCCTTTTTTCTTTTGATTTGCTGAGAAATTAGAAAGAAACCAAGACAAAAAACGAACTAAGCCAGTAAGTTCATGTCCCGCATACTTCGACAGATTTGGACATGATTTAAAACACTACATCTCAGCGTTCTCATATGAGGATGCGTTTTTCAAAGTCAATTATGAACAACTTCATTTGCTTTAAAATGCTCAATTTTTACTTAGCATGATTGGGTAATAGATTAGTTTACTATATTTTGTGAAATTTACTTCATAGGATTAAATGGTATTTTTGTACAACTTTGGAGTTCTTCATTCAAATAAAAAAAATTTATTGTTTGTGATATAATTTATGCATTCATTTATTAAAATATGATGAACAGAAATAAGTATAAAAAAATTTGAAATGTAAGTCCTCAAATGGGGACATTAGGATATAATGGGCTAATGCAGCTGCAGCAAATTAGAATGCCAGAGATGGAAAGAAATTACACAGCATTGATAGTTTTAGAAGATCATGACGCATGAAGATGGAAAGCAAAGACTCTGCTTTACAAGATTCAAAAGAATAGAATGAAGGGGAAGAAAGATATTAACTTGTAATGCAAACCTCAGCACAGAATGAAAGGAATGAAATGCCAGAGATGGAGGCAATTACCCATCAATGAAAGCTTTAGCAGATTAAAATGAATGGAATGGAATGGAATGTAATTGCATAGCAATGCAAGCTTCAGTAGACTTAAATGAGAGGACTGGAATGTAAGAATGGATGTAATTGCATTGCAATGGCAAGCTCAAGTGGATGGAAATGCAATGAAATGCCAAGAAATCGGAAGAATGTTTGCAATTGAATGGCATTGTAATTGCAGTTAGATCTGAAAGAATGGTGTAAGAATGGATTGTAATTGGCAATTGCAATTGCAAGCTTCCATGACTGAAATGAATGGAATGTAAGTTAAGTGGCATGGATAATTGCATTGCAATGCAAGCTTCAGTGGACTGAAATGAATGGAATGTAATGATAATTGGCATTGCAATCAAGCTTCAGTGACTGAAATTGAATGGATTTTAAGAAGGGATGTAATTGCATGCAATGCAAGCTTCAGTATGACTGAAATGAATGGAATGTAAGAATGGATGTATTGTATTGCAATGCAAAGCTTATGTAGACTGAAATGAATGAATGTAAGAATGGATGTAATTGCATTGCAATGCAAGCTTCAGTGGACTGAAATGAATGGAATGTAAGAAGGGATGTAATTGCATTGCAATGCAAGCTTATGTAGACTGAAATGAATGGAATGTAAGAATGGATGTAATTGCATTGCAATGCAAGCTTCAGTGGACTGAAATGAATGGAATGTAAGAAGGGATGTAATTGCATTGCAATGCAAGCTTCAGTGGACTGAAATGAATGGAATGTAAGAAGGGATGTAATTGCATTGCAATGCAAGCTTCGGTAGATTGAAATGAATGGAATGGTGTAGTAACGAAATTTAATTGTAGTGCAATCCAAGCTTCAGTGCATAAGAATGAAAGGGATAGAAAACAATGATGGAATAACGATGGAAGGTGCAAGTGAAATCTTCAGCAGATTTAGATGAATGAGAAGACTAACAATTTCCCTGAACTGCAGTTTCAGTAGATTTAAATGCACAAGATGATAAATAAGTGCCATATATCACAAGCTTCAAATGAAAGGCAAATTCTCTGCATCACAACCTTGAGCAAATTAGAGGGCATGGTGGAAGGCAATTACCCTTAAGCACATAATTCACCAATTAGATTGCATGAGACTTAAGGCAATTAACCATTATTGCAAGATTAAATAAATTTGAATGCCTGAGATGGAAAGAGATTACCCTGAATTGATAGCTTTAGCAGATCAGACCAGATGAAATGGAACCAAAAACACTGCATTGTAAACTTCAAGAAAATAAATTACATGGAATAATATGTATTTATCCTGCCACGTAATTTTCAGCACAATAGAATTAAAGCAGCGGAATGCAATCACTCATAATTACCATAAATTGCAAACATCAGTAGATTACAATGATTGACGTAAAAGCAATTACCTTGCCAAGCATTAGCAGATTGAAACGAATATGATGTACCTGCAAACAAAACAATTATGAAGTAATGTAAGCTTCGGCAAATTAGAAAGAATGATGAACGAAAAGGAAGGCATTTGACCTGTAAGTAAAAGTTTGAACAGATTATAACGAATGGGTTGACTGGCAATTAGCATACAGCACAGCTTCATCAGAATAGAGTGCATTATATATAAGGAAATTACTCAACATTACATGCTTCATCAGTTAAAATGCATTGAATGTATAGAAATTACCCTATATCAAATGCTTCAACAGATTAGAATGCATTGGATGGGAGGAAATTACCCTACATCACTTGCTTCAGCAGATAAGAATGCATTGGATGAAATGTAATTACTCTACATTTCATGCTTCAACACATTAGAATGCATTGGATGGAAGGTAATTACCCTGTATTTTATGCTTCAACAGATTAGAATGCAGCAGATAAAATGCATTGGATGGCAGGAAATTACCCTACAGCACATGCTTCAGCAGATTAAAATGCACTGTATGGAAGAAAATTACCCTACATCAAATGATTAAGCAGATTAGAATGCATTGCATGGAAGGAATATACTCTACATCAAAAGCTTCGGCAGATTAGAATACATTGCATGGAAGGAATTTACTCTACATAAAATACTTCAGCAGATTAGAATGCATTGCATGACATGAAATTACCCTACATCAAATAGTTCAGCAGATTAGAAAGCATTGCATGGAAGGATTTTACTCTATATAAAATGCTTCAGCAGATAAAAATGCATTGTATGGAATGAAATTACCCTACATCAAATAGTTCAGCAGATTAGACGCATGCATGAAGGAATTTACTCTACATAAAAATGCTTCATGGAAGGGAATTTAACCCTTCTAACAATAAAATGGCTTCAGCATATTAAAATGCATTGCATGGAAGGAATTTACTCTAAATCAAATGCTTCTGCAGATTGGAATGCATTGTATGGAAGGAAATTACCCTACATCAAATGCTTCAGCAGATTAGAATGCATTGTATGAAGGGAAATTACCCACATCAAATGCTTCAGCAGAATAGAATGTATGTATAGGAAGGAAATTACCCACCATCAAATGCTTCAGCAGAATAGAATGTATAGTATGGAAGGAAATTACCCTCCATCAAATGCTTCAGCAGAATAGAATGTATTGTATGGAAGGAATTTACCCTACATCAAATGCTTCAGCAGATAAGAATGCATTGTATAGAAGGAATTTAATCTACATAAAATACTTCAGCAGATTAGAATGCATTATATGGAAAGAAATTACCCTACATCAAATATTTCAACAGATTAGAATGCATTGCATGGAAGGTAATTACCCTACATCAAATGCTTCAGCAGATTAGAATGCATTGCAAGGAAAGTAATTACCCTAAATCAAATGCTTCAGTAGATTAGAATGCATTGGATGGTAGGTAATTACCCTACATCAAATGATTCAGCAGATTAGAATGCATTGCATGGAAGGTAATTACCATACATTCAAAAATGCGTTCAGCAGATTTAAGAATGCATTGCATGGAAAGGTAATTTACCCTAACATCAAATGCTTCAGCAGATTTAGGAATGCATTGTATGGAAGGAAAAGTTACCCTACATCAAATGCTTCAGCAGATATAGAATTAACATTGTTATGGAAGCGAATTACCCTACATCAAATGCTTCAAGCAGATTAGGAATAACAATTGGTAAATTGGAAGGAAATTACCCTACATCAAAATGCTTCAAGCAAGATTAGGAATACATTGATAATGGAAGGGAAAGTTACCAATACATAAAATGTTTCAACAGATTAGAATGCATTGCATGGAAGGTAATTATCCAACATCAAATGCTTCAGCAGATTAGAATGCATTGCATGGAAGGTAATTACCCTATATCGAATGATTCACCAGATTAGATTGCATTGCATGGAAGGTAATTATCCAACCATCAAATCTTCAGCAAAGATTGGAATGCATTGCATCGGAAAGTAATTACTATACGAATGATTCACCAGATTAGGAAATTGCATTGCATGGAAGGTAATTAACCCATATCAAATGCTTCAGCCAGAGTAGAATGCATTGCATAGAAGGAAATTACCATACATCAAATGCTTCAGCAGATTACAATGCATTACCCCACATCAAATGATTCAGCAGATTAGAATGCATTGCATGGAAGGTAATTACCATACATCAAATGCTTCAGCAGATTAGAATGCATTGCATGGAAGGTAATTACCCTACATCAAATGCTTCAGCAGATTAGAATACATTGTATGGAAGGAAATTACCCTACATCAAATGCTTCAGCAGATTAGAATACATTGTATGGAAGGAAATTACCCTACATCAAATGCTTCAGCAGATTTAGAATACATTGTATGGAAGGAAATTACCATACATAAAATGTTTCAACAGATTAGAATGCATTGCATGGAAGGTAATTATCCAACATCAAATGCTTTCAGCAGATTAGAATGCATTGCATGGAAGGTAATTACCCTATATCGAATGATTCACCAGATTAGATTGCATTGCATGGAAGGTAATTACCCTACATCAAATGCTTCAGCAGAGTAGAATGCATTGCATAGAAGGAAATTACCATACATCAAATGCTTCAGCAGATAACAATGCATTGCATGGAAGGTAGTTACCCTACATCAAATGCTTCAGCAGATTAGAATGCATTGCATGGAATTAATTTACTCTACATAAAATGCTTCAGCAGAATAGAATGCATTGCATTAAAGGTAATTACTCTACATCAAATGCTTCACTAGAGTAGAATGCATTGCATAGAAGGAAATTACCCTACATCAAATGCTTCAGCAGATTAGAATGCATTGAATGGAAGGTAATTACCCTACATCAAATGCTTCAGCAGATTAGAATGCATTGCATGGAAGGTAATTACCCTATATCAAATGCTTCAGCAGATTACAATGCATTGCATGGAAGGAATTTACTCTACATCAAATGATTCAGCAGATTAGAATGCATTGCATCAAAGGTAATTACCCTACATCAAATGCTTCAGCAAATTAGAATGCATTGCATGGAAGGTAATTACCCTATATCAAATGCTTCAGCAGATTACAATGCATTGCATGGAAGGAATTTACTCTACATAAAATGCTTCAGCAGATTAGAATGCATTGCATAGAAGGTAATTGCCCTACATCAAATGCTTCAGCAGATTAGAATGCATTGTAAGGAAGGTAATAACCCTACATCAAATGTTTCAGCAGATTAGAATGCATTGCATGGAAGGAAATTACGCTACATAAAATTCTTCAGCAGATTAGAATGCATTGCATGAAAGGAATTTACTCTACATAGCTTCAGCAGATTGAAAATGGGCATTTGAAATGGAAGGAAATTACCCTACATCAAATGCTTCAGCAGATTAGAATGCATTGCATGGAAGGTAATTACCCTACATCAAATACTTCAGCAGATTAAAATGCAATGCATGGAAAGAATTTACTCTACATCAAATGCTTCAGCAGATTAGAGTGCATTTCATGGAAGGAATTTTTTTATTTCCTTTTACAATAGCTTATCAGCAGATTAGAATCCCATTGGTATGGAAGGAAATTTACCCTACATAAATGCTTCAGCAGATTGAAATGCAAATTTTCCATTGGATGGTAAAAAAAATTACCCTACATCAAAAATGCTTCAGTAGATTAAAAATGCATTGCATGAAAGGTAATTACCCTATATCTAATGCTTCAGCAGATTAGAATGCATTGCAAGGAAGGTAATTACCCGACATCAAATGCTTCAGCAGATTAGAATGCATTGCATGGAAGGGAATTACCCTGTATCAAATGATTCAGCAGATTAGAATACATTGCATGGAAGGAAATTACCCTACATCAAATGAATCACAATTTGAATTGCAATTGGAAAAATGGGGAAGTTTAAAATTACCCTACCAATAAAGTAATTCCCCAGCGATTGAAAAATAACCCATTGCCCATGGAAAAGGAAATTAACCCCCCCTACCAAACAAATGAATCATCAGATTAGAATGCATTGAATGGAAGTTAATTACCCTACATCAAATAATTCAGCAGATTAGAATACATTGCATGGAAGGAAAATTAACTACAACAAATGAATCATAAATTAGAAACATTGCCATGGAAGGAAATTACCCTACATTCAAAGTTTCAGCAAGATTGGAATGGCGTTAAAAGCATTGGAAGGAAAATTCCCCACCCTATATCAAAAGAATCATCAGATTAGAATACATTGCATGGAAGGAAATTACCCTACATCAAATGAATCATCAGATTAGAATACATTATATGGAAGTAAATTATACTACATCAAATGCTTCAGCAAATTAGAATGCATTGCATGGAAGGAAATTACTCTATATCAAGTGATTCGCGGCAAGAATAGAATTGATTGCATGGAAGGAAATTACCCTATATCAAATGCTTCAGCAGATTAAAATGCATAGCATGGAAGGAAATTACCCTATCTCAAATGCTTCAGCAAATTAGAATGCATTGCATGGAAGGAATTACCCTACATTAAATACTTCAGCAGTTTAAATGCATTGCATAGAAGGAAATTACCCTACATCAAATGCTTCAGCAGATTACGATGCATTGCATGGATGGAAATTACCCTACATCAAATGCTTCAGCAGATTAAAATGCATTGTATGGAAGGAAATTACCCTACATCAAATGCTTCAGCAGATTAGAATGCATTGTATGCAAGGAATTACCCTACATCAAATGCTTCAGCAGATTAAAATGCATTGTATGGAAGGAAATTACCCTATATCAAATGCTTCAGCAGATTTGAATGCAATGTATGGAAGAAAATTACCCTACATCAAATGCTTCAGCATATTAGAATGCAATGCATGGAAGGAATTTACTCTACATAACATGTTTCAGCAGATTAGAATGCATTGTATGGAAGGAATTACCTTCCCTCAAATGCTTCAGCACGATTAACATGGCAATATGGTCTGGAAAGGAATTACCCTTTCTTAAATGCTTCCAGCATTATAGAATAGCAAATTGCAGTTGGAAGGTAATTACCCACATCACATGCTTCAAGCAGGATTAAGAATAATATTGGAAATTACCCTTTATGCAACATGGCTTCAACTCATATTAGGAAATTACCATTGCATGTGAGGAATTACCCTACAAGTCAAATGATCAGACAGAATTAGAACATGAATTGCCAAGGGAAGTTTATGGGAAGGAATTACCAAATAACATCAAACGATTCAGCAGATTAGAATGCATTGCATGGAAGGAATTTACCCTACATCAAATGAATCAGCAGATTAGAATGCATTGCATGTAAGGAAATTACCCTACATCAAATGCTTCAGCAGATTAGAATGCAATGCATGGAAGGAAATTACCCTACATCAAATGTTTCAGCAGATTAGAATGCATTGCATGGAAGGAATTTACTCTACATCAAATGCTTCAGCGGATTAGAATGCATTGCATGGAAGGAAATTACCCTACATCAAATGCTTCAGCAGATTAGAATGCATTGCATGGAAGGAATTAACTCTATATCAAATACTTCAGCATATTAGAATGCATTGCATGAAAGGAAATTACCCTACATCAAATGATTCAGCAGATTAGAATACATTGCATGGAAGGAAATTACCCTACATCAAATGAATCAGCAGATTAAAATACATTGCATGGAAGGAAATTACACTACATCAAATGCTTCAGCAGATTAGAATGCATTGCAAGGAAAGTTATTTCCCTACAGCAAATGCTTCAGCAGATTAGAATGCATTGTATGGAAGAAAATTACCCTACATAAAATGCTTCAGAAGATTAAAATGCATTGCATGGAAGGTAATTACCCTACATCAAATGAATCGGCAGATTACAATACATTGCATGGAAAGAAATTACCCTACATCAAATGCTTCAGCAGATTAAAATGCATTGCATGGAAGGAAATTACCCTACATCAAATGCTTTAGCAGATTAGAATGCATTGCATGGAAGGAATTTACTCTACATCAAATGCATAAGCATATTAGAATGCATTGTATGGAAGGTAATTACCCTACATCAAATGCTTCAGCAGATTGGAATGCATTGCAGAGAAGGAATTTACTCTACATCAAATGCATAAGCAGATTAGAATGCATTGAATGGAAGTAAATGACCCTACATCAAATACTTCAGCAGATTAGAATGCATTGCATGGAAGGAATTTACTTCCATCAAATGCATAAGCAGATTAGAATGAATTGTATGGAAGGAAATTACCCTACATAAAAAGCTTCAGCCGATTAGAATGTGTTGCATGGAAGGAATTTACTCTACATAAAATGCTTCAGCAGATTAGAATGCATAGTATGAAAGGTAATTACCTTACATCAAATGCTTTAGGAGATTAAAATGCTTTGTATGGAAGGGATTTACTCTACATAAAATGCTTCAGCAGATTAGAATGCATTGTATGGAAGGAATTTATCGACATAAAATACTTCAGCTAATTAGAATGCATTGCATGGAAGGAATTTACTCTACATCAAATGCTTCAGCAGATTAAAATGCATTGCATGGAAGGAAATTATCCTACATCAAATGATTCAGCAGATTAAAATACATTGCATGGAAGGAAATTACCCTACATAAATGAATCAGCGGATTAAAATACATTGCATGGAAGGAAATTACACTACATCAAATGCTTCAGCAGATTAGAATGCATTGCATGGAAGGAAATTACCCTACATCAAATTCTTCAGCAGATTAGAATGCATTGCATGGAAGGTAATTATCCTACATCAAATGCTTCAGCAGATTAGAATGCATTGCATGGAAGGAATTTACTCTACATAGTTTCAGCAAATTAGAATGCATTGTATGGAAGGAAATTACCCTACATCACATGCATCAGCAGATTAGAATGCATTGCATAGAAGGAAATTACCCTACATCAAATGCCTCAGCAGATTAGAATGCATTGCATGGAAGGTAATTACCCTACATCAAATAATTCAGCACATTGGAATGCATTGCATGGAAGGTAATTACCCTACATCGAATGCTTCACCAGATTAGAATGCATATCATGGAAGGAAATTACCCTATGTCAAATGCTTCAGCAGATTAGATTGCATTGCATGGAAGGAAATTACCGTACATCAAATGCTTCAGCAGATTAGAATGCATTGCATGGAAGGAAATTACCCTACATCAAATGTTTCAGCAGATTAGAATGCATTGCATGGAAGGTAATTACCCTACATCAAATGCTTCAGCAGATTAGAATGCATTGCATGTAAGGTAATTACCCTACATCAAATGCTTCAGCAGATTAGAATGCATTGCATGGAAGGAATACCCTACTTCAAATGCATCAGGCAGATTACATCATTGCATGGTGAAGGAATTACCCTACATCAAATGCTTCAGCAGATTAGAATACATTTGCATGGAAGATATTTACCCTACATCAAATGCTTCAGCAGATTAGAATGCATTGGGGCATTGAAGGTAATTATCCTACATCAAAATGGTAATTCTTCAGCAGCTAGAATGGCATTGCATGGAAGGAAATTACCCTATGTCAAATGCTTCAGCAGATTAGAATGCATTGCATGGAAGGAAATTACCCTACATCAAATGCTTCAGCAAATTAGAATGCATTGCATGGAAGGAAATTATCCTACATCAAATGCTTCATCAGATTAGAATGCATTGCATGGAAGGAATTTACTCACATCAAATGCAAAAGCAGATTAGAATGCATTGTATGGAAGGCAATTACCCTACATCAAATGCTTCAGCAGATTAGAATGCATTGCATTGGAGGAATCTACTCTACATCAAATGCATAACCAGATTAGAATGCATTGAATGGAAGGAAATTACCCTACATCAAACGCTTCAGCAGATTAGAATGCATTGCATGGAAGGAATTTACTCTACATCAAATGCATAAGCAGATTAGAATGCATTGCATGGAAGGAATTTACTCTACATAAAATGCTTCAGCATACTAGAATGCATTGCATGGAAGGAATTTATCTACATAAAATACTTCAGCAGATTAGAATGCATTGCATGGAAGGTAATTACCCTACATCAAATGCTAAAGCTAATTAAAATGCATTGTATGGAAGGAATTTAATCTACATAAAATGCTTCAGCATTTTAGAATGCATTGTATGGAAGGAAATTACCCTACATAAAATGCTTAAGCATTTTAGAATGCATTGTATGGAAGGAAATTACCCTACATAAAATGCTTCAGCAGATTAGAATACATTATATGTAAGAATATTACCCTACATCAAATGCTTCAGAAGATTAAAATGCATTGCATGGAAGGTAATTACCCTACATCAAATGCTTCAGCAGATTAGAATGCATTGCATGGAAGGTAATTACCCTACATCAAATGCTTCAGCAGAGTAGAATGCATTGCATGGAAGGTAATTACCCAACATCAAATGCTTCAGCAAATTAGAATGCATTGCATGGAAGGTAATTACCCTACATCAAATGCTTCAGCAGATTAGAATGCATTGCATGGAAGGTAATAACCCTACATCAAAAGCTTCAGAGGATTAGAATGCATTGTATGGAAGGAAAGTACCCTACATCAAATGCATCAGCAGATTAGAATGCATTGCATGGAAGGAATTTACTCTACATAGCTTCAGCAGATTAGAATGCATTGGATGGAAGGTAATTACCATACATCAAATGCTTCAGCAGATTAGAATGCATTATATGGAAGGAAATTACCATACATAAAATGCTTTAGGAGATTAGAATGCATTGCATGGAAGGTAATTACTCTACATCAAATGTCTCAGCAGATTAGAATGCATTGCATGGAAGGAAATTACCCTACATCAAATGCTTCAGCAGATTAGAATGCAATACATGAAAGGAATTTACTCTACATAGTTTCAGCAGATTAGAATGCATTGTATGGAAGGAAATTCCCCTACATCAAATGCATCAGAAGATTAGAATGCATTGCATGGAAGGTAATTACCCTACATCAAATGCTTCAGCAGATTAGAATGCATTGCATGGAAGGTAATTACCCTACATCAAATGCTTCAGTAGATTAGAATGCATTGCATGGAAAGTAATTACCCTACATCAAATGCTTCAGCAGATTAGAATGTATTGCATCGAAAGTAATTACCCTACATAAAATGCTTCAGTAGATTAGAATGCATTACATGGAAGGAAATTACCCTATATCAAATGATTCAGCAGATTAGAATGCATTGCATGGAGGGAAATTACTATACATCAAATGTTTCAGCAGATTAGAATGCATTGCTTGGAAGTAAATTACCCTATGTCAAATGCTTCAGCAGATTAGAATGCATTGCACGAAAGGAAATTACTCTACATCAAATGATTCAGCAGATTAGAATGTATTGCATGGAAGGAAATTACCCTACATCAAATCGTTCAGCAGATTAGAATGCACTGCATAGAAGGAAATTACCCTACATCAAATGCTTGAGCATAATAGAATGCATTGTATGGAAGGAATTTACTCTACATCAAATGCTTCAGCAGATTAGAATGCATTGTATGGAAGGAAATTACCATACATCAAATGCTTCAGCAGATTAGAATGCATTGCATGGAAGGTAATTACCCTACATCAAATGCTTCAGCAGATTAGAATGCATTGCATGGAAGGTAATCACCCTACTTCAAATGCTTCAGCAGATTAAAATGCATTGTATGGAAGGAAATTACCTTACATCAAATGCTTCAAAAGGTTAGAATGTATTGCATGGAAGGTAATTACCCTACATCAAATGCTTCTGCAGATTAGAATGCATTGCATTGAAGGAATTTACCCTACATAAAATGCTTCAGCAGATTAGAATGCATTGCATGGAAGATAATTACCCTACATAAAATGCATCAGCAGATTAGAATGCATTGCATTGAAGGAAATCACCCTACATCAAATGCTTCAGCTGATTAGAATGCATTGCATGGAAGGAAATTACCCTACATCAAATGCTTCAGCAGATTAGAATGCATTGCATGGAAGGAATTTACTCTACATCAAATGTTTCAGCAGATTAGAATGCATTGCATGGAAGGAAATTACATCAAATGCTTCAACAAATTAGAATGCATTTCATGGAAGGAAATTACCCTACATCAAATGCTTCAACATATTAGAATGCATTGTATGGAAGAAAATTACCCAACATCAAATGCTTCAGCAAATTAGAATGCATTGCATGGAAGGTAATTGCCTTACATCAAATGCTTCAGCATTTATATGCATTGTATGGAAGGAAGATTTACTCTACATAAAACAAATGCTTCAGGCAGAGTAAATAAGGCCATTGCATGGAAAGGTAATTGCCCGCTACATCAAAGTGCTTCAGCAGATAACAATGCATTGCAATGGAATGAATTTACTCTAGACCGAAACAATGCTTTCAGCGAATTAGAATGCATTGCCATTTTGGAAGGTTAATTTACTCTACATCAAAGATGCCTTCAGCAGATTTGAATGCATTCCTGGAAAGGAAATACCCCACATCAAATGCTTCAGCAGATTAGAATGCATTGCATAAAAGGAAATTACCCTACATCAAATGCTTCAGCAGATTAGTATGGATTGTATGGAAAGGAATTACCCTACATCAAATGCTTCAGCAGATTAGAATGCATTGCATGTACGGCAATTACCCTACAGCAAATGCTTCTGCAGATTAGAATGCATTGCATGGAAAGAATTTACGTTCTACAATAAATTGACTTCATCAGCAGAATAGAATGGCATTGTTATGGAAGGGAAATTTCAACCCTAACATCGGAAATGCTTCAGCAGATCAGAAGTGGGGAGCCCAAAAAAGAAAATTTTGTGGCATGGAAGGTAATTGCCCTACATCAAATGCTTCAGCAGATTAGAAGGCATTGTATGGAAGGAATTTACTCTACATAAAATACTTCAGCAGATTAGAATGCATTGTATGGAAGGAAATTACCTTACATAAAATGCTTCAGTAGATTAGAATGCATTGCATAGAAGGTAATTACCCTACATCAAATGCTTCAGCAGAATAGAATACATTGCATGAAGGAAATTACCCTACATCAAATGCTTCAGCAGATTAGAATGCATTGCATGGAAGGAAATTACCCTACATCAAATGCTTCAACAGATTAGAATGCATTGCATGGAAGGAATTTACTCTACATCAAATGCTTCAGCAATTAGAATGCAATGTATGGAAGGAAATTACTCTACATCAAATGCTTCAGCTGATTAGAATGCATTGCATGGAAGGTAATTACCCTACATCAAATGCTTCAGCAGATTACATTGCATTGCATGGAAGGAAATTGCCCTACATAAAATGCTTCAGCAGATTAGAATGCATTGCATGGAAGGAAATTACCCTATATCAAATGCTTCAACAGATTAGAATTTTTTTTTGCATGATTTTTTTTGCATTTTGAAAGGAAATTTTTTTTTTTTTTTTTTACTCTACATCAAATGCTTAAGCAATAGAAGGGAAATTGTTATGAAAGGAATTTACTCCCTACATCAAATGTTATTCAGCCGATTAAATTGAATTTGCATGGAAGTTTAATTACCCTACATAAAATACTTCAGCAGATTACATTGCATTGCATGGAAGGTAACTACTCTCCATCAAATGCTTCAGCGGATGAGAATGCATTGCATGGAAGGAAATTACCCTGTATCAAATGCTTTAGCACATTAGAATGCATTGTATGGAAGGAAATTACCCTACATCACATGATTCAGCAGATTAGAATACATCGCATGGAAGGAATTTTCTCTACATCAAATACTTCAGCAGATTACAATGCATTGTATGGAAGGAAATTACCCTACATCAAATGCTTCAGCAGATTAGAATGCATTGTATAGAAGGAAATTACCCTACATCAAATGCTTCAGTATATTAGAATGCATTGTATGAAGGGAAATTACCCTACATAAAATGATTCAGCAGATTAGAATGCATTGCATGGAAGGAATTTACTCTACATTAAATGCTTCAGCAGATTACAATGCATTGTATGGAAGGAAATTACCCTACATCAAATGCTTCAGCAGATTAGAATGTATTGCATGGAAGGAAATTACCCTACATCAAATGCTTCAGCAGATTAGAATGCATTGTATGGAAGGAATTTATTCTACATAAAATGCTTCAGCAAATTATAATGCATTATATGGAAGGAAATTACCCTACATCAAATGACTCAGCATATTAGAATGCATTGCATGGAAGGTAATTACCCTACATCAAATGCTTCAGCAGATTAGAATGCATTGCATGGAAGGAATTTACTCTACATAAAATACTTCAGCAGATTAGAATGCATTGCATGGAAGGAAATTACCCTATATCAAATGCTTCAGCAGATTAGAATGCATTGCATGGAAGGTAATTACCCTACATCAAATGCTTCAGCAGATTAGAATGCATTGCATGGAAGGTAATTACCCTACATCAAATGCTTCAGCAGATTAGAATGCAATGCATGGAAGGTAATTACCCTATATCAAATGCTTCAGCAGATTAGAATGCATCGCATGGAAGGTAATTCCCATACATCAAATGCTTCAGCATATTAGACTGCATTGTATGGAAGTTAATTACCCTACATCAAATCATTCAGCATATTAGAATGCATTGCATGGAAGGAAATTACCCTACATCAAATGCTTCAGCAGATTAGAATACATTGCATGGAAGGAATTTACTCTACATGCATTGCATGGAAGTAATTTACTCTACATCAAATGCTTCAGCAGATTAGAATGCATTGCATGGAAGGAAATTACCCTATATCAAATGCTTCAGCAGATTAGAATGCATTGCATGGAAGGAATTTACTCTACATCAAATGCATCAGCAGATTAGAATGCATTGCATGGAAGGAAATTACTCTATATCAAATGCTTCAGCAGATTAGAATGCATTGTATGGAAGGAATTTGCTCCACATCAAATGCTACAGCAGATTAGAATGCATTGCATGGAAGGAATTTACTCTACATCAAATGCTTCAGCAGATTAGAATGCATTGCATGGAAGGAATTTACTCTACATCAAATGCTTCAGCAGATTAGAATGCATTGTATGGAAGGAATTTGCTCTATATCGAATGCTTCAGCAGATTAGAATGCATTGCATGGAAGGAATTTACACTACATCAAATGCTTCAGCAGATCAGAATGCATTGTATGGAAGGTATTTGCTCCACATCAAATGCTTCAGCAGATTAGAATGCATTGCATGGAAGGAATTTACTCTACATCAAATGCTTCAGCAGATTAGAATGCATTGCATGGAAGGAATTTACTCTACATCAAATGCTTCAGCAGATTAGAATGCATTGTATGGAAGGAATTTGCTCCACATCAAATGCTTCAGCAGATTAGAATGCATTGCATGTAAGGAATTTGCTCCACATCAAATGCTTCAGCAGATTAGAATGCATTGCATGGAAGGAAATTACTCTACATCAAATGCTTCAACAGATAAGAATGCATTGCATGGAAGGATATTACTCTACATCAAATGCTTCAGCTGATTAGAATGCATTGTATGGAAAGAATTTGCTCCACATGAAATGCTTAGCAGCCTTAGAAAGAAATGCATTGCATGGCAAGAAAGAAAAATTACTCTACATCAAACATGCTTCAGCAGACTAGGAAATGCAATGGCATTGCAAGGAAGGAAATTACTCTACATCAAATGCTTCAGCAGATTAGAATGCATTGTATGGAAGGAATTTGCTCCACATCAAATGCTTCAGCAGATTAGAATGCATTGCATGGAAGAAAATTACTCTACATCAAATGCTTCAGCAGACTAGAATGCATTGCAAGGAAGGAAATTACTCTACATCAAATGCTTCAGCAGATTAGAATGCATTGCATGGAAGGAATTTACTCTACATCAAATACTTCAGCAGATTAGAATGCATTGCATGGAAGGAAATTACTCTACATCAAATGCTTCAGCAGATTAGAATGCATTGCATGGAAGGAAATTACTCTACATCAAATGCTTCAGCAGTTTAGAATGCATTGTATGGAAGGAATTTGCTCCACATCAAATACTTCAGATTAGAATGCATTGCATGGAAGGAAATTACTCTACATCAAATGCTTCAGAAGATTAGAATGCATTGCATGGAAGGAAATTACATCAAATGCTTCAGCAGATTAGAATGCATTGTATGGAAGGAATTTGCTCCACATCAAATGCTTCAGCAGATTAGAATGCATTGCATGGAAGGAATTTACTCTAAATTAAATGCTTCAGCAGATTAAAATGCATTGCATGGAAGGAACTTACTCTACATCAAATGCTTCAGCAGATTAGAAAGCATAGCATGGAAGGTAATTACCCTACATAAATGGCGTTCAAGGCAGTATTAAAAATACATTGTATGGAAGGAAATTATCCTACATAAAATGCTTAAGCAAATTAGAATGCATTGCATGGAAGGAAATTACCCTACATCAAATGCTTCAGCAGATTAGAATGCATTGCATGGAAGGAAATTACCCTACATCAAATGCTTCAGAAGATTAGAATGCATTGCATGGAAGGAATTTACTCTACATAAAATGCTTCAGCAGATTAGAATGCATTGCATGGAAGGAAATTACTATACATTAAATGCTTCAGCAGATTACAATGCATTGTATGGAAGGAAATTACCCTACATCAAATGCTTCAGCAGATTAAAATGCATTGCATGGAAGGAAATTACCCTACATCAAATGCTTCAGCAGATTAGAATGAATTGCATGGAAGGAAATTACCCTACATAAAATGCTTCAGCAGATTAGAATGCATTGAATGGAAGGTAATTTTACCCTACATCAAATGCTTCAGCAGATTAGAATGCATTGCATGGAAGGAAATTACCCTATATCAAATGGTTCAGCAAATTAGAATGCATTGTATGGAAGGAAATTATCCTACATCAAATGCTTCAGCAGATTAAGAATCGCATTGTAATTGGCTATGAAATTAATTGCATCTGAAATTTCAGCAGATTAGAAATGCGTTGCATGGAAGAAAATTACCCTAAATTACCTTTCTAATCTTGATGCTTTCCGCATTAGAATACATTGTATGGAAGGAAATTACCATACATAAAAAGCTTCAGCAGATTAGAATGCATTGTATGGAAGGAAATTACCCTACATCAAATGATTAAGCAGATTAGAATGCATTGTATGGAAGGAAATTACTCTACATCAAATGATTCAGCAGATTAGAATGCATTGCATGGAAAAAAATTACCCTATATCAAATGCTTCAGCAGATTGCAATGCATTGTATGGAGGGAAATTTCTCTACATAAAATGCTTCAGCATATTAGAATGCATTGTATGGAAGGAAATTACCCTACATCAAATGCTTCAGTAGATTAGAATGCATTGTATGGAAGGAAATTACCATACATAAAAAGCTTCAGCAGATTAGAATGCATTGTATGGAAGGAAATTACCCTACATCAAATGATGAAGCAGATTAGAATGCATTGTATGAAAGGAAATTACTTTACATCAAATGATTCAGCAGATAAGAATGCATTGCATGGAAAAAATTACCCTATATCAAATGCTTCAGCAGATTGCAATGCATTGTATGGAGGGAAATTTCTCTACATAAAATGCTTCAGCATATTAGAATGCATTGTATGGAAGGAAATTACCCTACATAAAATACTTCAGCAGATTAGAATGAATTGCATGGATGGAATTTACTCTACATAAAATACTTCAACAGATTAACAGATTAGAATGGATTGTATGGAAGGAAATTACCCTACATCAAATGCTTCAGCAGATTAGAATGTATTGCATGGAAGGTACCCTACTAAATCACGTCAGCATTAGAATGCAAATTGTAAGGAAGCAGCAGATTAGAATGCATTGTATGGAAGGAAATTACCCTACACCAAATGCTTCAGCAGATTAGAATGCATTGCATGGAAGGTAATTACCCTACATCAAATAGTTCAGCAGATTAGAATGCATAGCATGGAAGGTAATTACCCTACATCAAATGCTTCAGCAGATTAGAATGCATTGGATGGAAGGTAATTACCCTACATCAAATGCTTCAGCAGATTAGAATGCATTGCATGGAAGGAATTTACACTACATAAAATGCATCAGCAGATTAGAATGCATTGCATGGAAGGTAATTACCATACATCAAAGGCTTCAGCAGATTAGAATGCGTTGCATGGAAAGTAATTACCCTACATCAAATGTTTCAGCAGATTAGAATGCATTGTATGGAAGGAAATTACCCTACATAATAAACTTCAGCAGAATAGAATGAACTGTATGGAAGGAAATTGCTCCACATCAAATGCTTCAGCAGAGTAGAATGCATTGTATGGAAGGAATTTGCTCTACATCAAATGATTCAGCAGATTAGAATGCATTGCATGGAAGGAAATTATTCTACATCAAATACTTCAGCAGATTAGAATGCATTGTATGGAAGAAATTTTGCTCTACAATCAATGCTTCATGCAGATTAGAATGCAATTGCATGGAAGGAATTTTTATTCTACATCAATGCTTCCCGCAGATTAGAATGCATTGATGGAAAGACATTACTCTACGCATCAAACTAAGCTTTGATAAATGCATTGCATTGGAGAATTTTGTTACATTCAAATGTTTCAGCATGGCAACTTGGAATGCATTGCAAGGAAGGAAATTACTACATCAAATGATTCAGCAGATTAGAATGCATTGCATGGAAGGAATTTACATCAAACACTTCAGCAGATTAAAATGCATTGCATGGAAGAAAATTACTCTACATAAAATGCTTCAGCAGATTAGAATGCATTGTATGGAAGGAAATTACTCTACATCAAATGCTTCAGCAGACTAGAATGCATTGCATGGAAGGAAATTACTATATTTTAAATGCTTCAGCAGATTAGCATGCATTGTATGGAAGGAATTTACCCTATATAAAATGCTTCAGCAGATTAGAATGCATTGCATGGAAGGAAATCACCCTACATCAAATGCTTCAGCAGATTAGAATGCATTGTATGGAAGGAAATTACCCTACATAAAATGCTTCAGCAGATAAGAATGCATTGTATGGAAGGAAATTACCCTACATCAAATGCTTCAGCAGATTAGAATGCATTCCATGGAAGGAATTTACTCTACATAAAATGCTTCAGCAGATTAGAATGCATTGCATGGAAGGAATTTACTCTACATCAAATGCTTCAGCAGATTAGAATGCATTGTATGGAAGGAAATTACCCTACATCAAATGCTTCAGCAGATTAGAATGCATTGCATGGAAGGAAATTACTCTACATCAAATGCTTCAGCAGATTAGAATGCATTGCATGGAAGGAAATTACTCTACATCAAATGCTTCAGCAGATTAGAATGCATTGCATGGAAGGAAATTACTCTACATCAAATGCTTCAGCAGATTAGAATGCATTGCATGGAAGGAAATTACTCTACATCAAATGTTTCAGCAGATTAGAATGCATTGCATGGAAGGAATTTACTCTACATAAAATGCTTCAGCAGATTAGAATGCATTGTATGGAGGGAAATTACCCTACATCAAATGCTTCAGCAGATTAGAATGCATTGCACGGAAGGTAATTACCCTACATAAAATGCTTCAGCAGATTAGAATGCATTGCATGGAAGGTAATTACCCTACATCAAATGCTTCAGCAGATTAGAATGCATTGCATGGAAGGAAATTACCCTACATCAAATGCTTCAGCAGATTAGAATGTATTGCATGCAAGTTAATTATACTACATTTCATACTTCAGCAGATTCGAATGTATTGGATGGAAGGAAATTACTCTATATCACATGCTTCAGCAGATTAGAATACATTGTATGGAAGGAAATTACCCCACATCACATGCTTCAGCAGATTAGAATGCATTGGATGGAAGGCAATTACCCTACATCACATGCTTCAGCAGATTAGAATGCACTGGATGGAAGGAAATTACCCTACATACTTGCTTCAGAAGATTAGAATGCATTGGATGGAAGGCAATTACCCTACATCACATGCTTCAGCAGAGAAGAATGCATTGGATTGAAGAAAGTTACTCTACATTTCATGCTTTTGTTTAAAAGACTTAGTTTTGTGTCATGTTTGTCCTATGTCAGGTAGGAAATAGGAAATTACCGAGCAATTTTTGGTTCCTAGGAATCTTCATGAACTGGTTTTGAAGTTAGCGCATGACGAGCAAGGACATTTGGGCGTAAATAAAACTTTCAGGTGTATTAGTAGGGCGCATTTCTGACCCAAAATGAGAAGTGATGTGAAGAGGTATGTTATAAGCTGTCATGAATGCCAAATTGCCAGGAAACCGAATCAAGTAATTCCCAGAGCTCCTTTGTGTAATATTCCTTTAGTAGGCGAACCTTTTGAGAATGTGGTTATCGATATGGTCAGACCTTTGCCTAGAAGTAAGGGAGGGAGTATATATATGTTAACAATAACTGATAGACTAACTCGTTATCCAGAGGCGATACCCGTAAGAAGCTGTAATGCAAGGAACTTAGTTAAACAATTGTTAGATTACTTTTCTAAGTTTGGTCTGCCTTGTACTTTACAGTGATAAAGGTAGTAATTTTGTATCCAAGTATTTCAAGGATAGAATGAATGAGTTAGGCATTAAACTCGTAACTTCCACACCTTAGCGGTTTCACCAAACGTTAATGAGTTGTTTACGAAAACTGTGTAGTAACTTTGAACACGACTAGGAAGACAAGTTACCTTTTGTTTTCGGTCACACCACTAAAGTCCTTTGGAAATGTTAAAATGTAATTTCATGCTTAAAGAAGGTTGAAGACTACATAACTAATCTCGAGTATTTTAAAAACAATTTAATAGGTGCTTGGCAACTAGCGAAGGCAAACGAGAGTGGGAGTCAAGAAGAAACTAAACGGAAATATGATCTTCGAGCGAAAGAGATAAGTTTCTGTGTGGGAGATAAAGTTTTAGTATTGTCCAGAAAGAAGGTCCCTCTTTATCTTATAAGTTCAAAGGTCCATTTTCAATTTTAGAGAAGAGGGGAAATCTAAATTATGTAATCAATAGGGGTAAGCATAGAGCAAAGCGGAGGCACGTAAACTTGCTTCAGAATTATAAAGAACGCCCCGTGCCGTGGCCACCGCCCGTGTTTGTAGTAATGGTGTTACAGAGAGGAGTTAGTTTTGAGAAAAACTCAGAAAAGAATTTCGAAGTTTTTGATCAGAGTTCAGAAAAGGAAAAATTAAGAGGAAAGGATAATGTTATAGCTGATAGCCTCTCTAGAGATTTTTCAGAATGAGTAGCCTGATGACCATTTTCGGTTTTGGCACGAGTGGGTGAGTGAATGGAGAAGTGTGCGTGTTTAACTGAGCTAAAGCTTTATGCAGAACTGTTCCCCTGCTGCTTGATTCTTGTTTCTTAAAAAAAAATAAATCAGTTGATTTCATTTATTTTTGCTTTTGGGGGAACGTGTCATGGTAATCGCTTTATAGCAAAGAATTATATATTAAAACAAAGGAAAATACATCTTCTTCGAGAAGGTCTGCAAAGAGGAGGCATTCGCGCACGTGTTGGAGGCGCCTGTTCTCATGATTATTCGAGAATCTCCCAGGTGTGTTATTAGAACTCTGCACGCACTGTTGCATCGCTAGAAACGCCGCGTATTATGATGTAATCGTCTAGATCCTTCTAAAAAGTTCCTGTCGGAGATGACACTCGCTGGTAGGCTCTGCCCTTTTCAGCCCCGCCCCCAGATCGCCGTATATATATGCCCTGAGGAAGTAGAAGAGATCAGATCATCAGAGATAAGAGAATAAAGAAGAGAAGAAGAAGACACACGAGAGAATGTGATCGGAAACGAGTTAAGTCATCCATAGTCGGGAAGAGAGAGATCCCGACGTAGGGCAACCTTTCATAGAAGAAACGTCCTACAAGTTGCTTTGAGGAGGAACCCGCCCCTCATGTATCAAGAGTAGACATTGCTTTCTGCAGTACGGAGTCAAGAAGACGTCTGAAGTTCTACAGTTCCCCTTTGTGAAGCCATCGCTTCGAGTACTGATTTTCGACAGCTGCAAAACAGGCCAGCAAGTATTTCATTACGGCACCATTTCCCCAGTTCACAAACTGTAAGATTTTATTTTTATGTAAATAGGAGAAACCATTCTGCATTTATCTTTGTTAGTAAGCTTGTAAATAAACTTTTGTTCTGTTTGTGTTTCTTTCTATATTCGTATCCAGAGTTTCAACTGTTGGTGTTGAATTCTTTTTGTTTATTATAATTAAGAACCTGTAGCGGACCTCGGTGTCAGTAACAGTGCTGAAGAGTGGCCCGACGACTCCCACACAGCCACATTTATACCACCTGCTTGGATAATCTTCCAATCTAGATAACCTCGCCAGCAAGACCTATTAGATACTGAAGACTGTTCTCTGTGCCGTGAGGGTGGAGGAAGTTAACATGGAGGTTGAAAAGATAATCAGCTGCAAGGGGGTTACTTACATACATACATACATACATACATACATACACACACACACACACATGTATATATATATCAAAGTATAAAAGGCCCATTAAAACACTCACATAGGAATTTATTTACATATATGTGTGTGTGTGTATGTATATTATAAGAATATGATATATAGATATATAGATATATAGATATATATATATATATATATATATATATATATATATATATATATATATATATATATATATATATATATATAATACGAATAACCACTTTTTATTTCTCCCAAAATAATGTATACATCTTAGAAGGCAAAAATGTGTGTGAAATTTATTCAGAACAACAGTGAGCTGTAACAAAACAAAGTTTTCCACAGTAGTCTTACATAACTCGTAAGAAACGTTAATATAAAAAAAAAAAATCCACCTACCTTCTGTGATGTACCAGCAAACATGATTTTATAAATCCTGACTCAATTGCACAGAAATTTCATCTTAAAGCATCACTTACCATCCAAGAAACAATGGAAAAAACAGTCATTAATTGTTTACAATCCATCATATGTGCAATAGCTGTAAATTCTGTTTCGTCAGCGTTTCAAAAATAATGAGGTTTTGTAGAAAGTCCCCAAATTCACTAATGCCATTTGGCGGGGAAAAAATCTTCAGCTGCTAGCAGCACTTTCATATAAAAAGGAAAAAAAAGAAAAACTTACCTCAAAAAATCGACCTCATCGAGCAAAATTCCAAATAATGGCATATTTACCCCAGGCCTGGATCTGAAAATATAATATTTCGCATATTTACAAGAAGGTAACTTTCTTTTGGAAAACATTTCATTTAATTTTCTACGCGGCTAACCCGACAAAAGAGAGAGAGAGAGGAGAGAAGAAGGAGAGAGAGACGAGAGAGAGGAGAGAGAGAGAGAGAGAGAGAGAGAGAGAGAGAGAGAGAGAGAGAGAGAGAGAGAGAGAAATTCTCAAGCTAAGCACCCGAACACAAGAAATGAAACCCCAAATAAATTCAAAGAAAAATTTTTAAGAATAAAAACAACCGCTCATAATCATTATATTTAAACTTAATTTTGAACTAATTGCTACTGCACTCAAGCCAAATCATTCCTTTGGGGTTCTTCCTTTTACTCTATCGCTGATCATAATAAAACTTTGATAGTTAATTTTTTGTCTTTTACATTTTCTGGGAGCAGGGAGCAGAGAGTTATTAAGATGCCGCATTGCCATCCTTTCCGGAGAAATTCTCTCAGCGCAAATCTTCAAAATTTATTCTGTTCACACCTGGTCCTATGGCAGTACCAACTCCATTTGCTTTAAAGATTATAGAAATATAAGAGCTCTTGGGGAGATTACCTGTACCGCCTACCCGATGATGACCAGTGAATTAATTCCCTTTGAAGCTTTAGCTCTCTTCACAGCAGATTGCTGGACTGAATTGCTCTTCATTTTGGTTTAAGGAGCAAAAAGACCCCCCCAATGCTTCTTTTTTTTTTCTCTCTCTCTCTATAAATAATTATATGATTAAATTTCCCTGCTGCCACCTAAATAAGCAAATGACTGAGCTTGTCGGAATATTAAGATTCCCAATGCGTTTAATTAATAATGACCCAGTAATTGAGATTATTAACGGAAATCGCAAAGTTTAAGAGAACTGCAAATAAGGAATTAATCTGACATCATCTGCGCAGATGAGCACACACACAAAAAGCAGCTCATTTATAAGACTCCATGATACTCACAGCCCAATGGCGGCATCTAGCCCAAACCCGAGGAAAATTAAAGGAGGAAGCGAGACTGGCCCTGAAAAGAAGCGACGGACCAGCTACTTACCGGGCGAACTACGACAATCAGTCAAAACAGGGAAGTTTTGAAGCCAACGCCCCTTAAGAGCAAAATGCATCTAGCTAAGTGCCAGAGCACTGGACTTAGATTCTAGTGGTCCGTGGTTCCATACCAGATTGCTCCAACCAATCCGCCGACTTATTATTAATGGGTACCAGCCTCAGCTGGGTGTTATTATAATGACATGGGATTGGCAACCTCATTTCAAATTACTTGTTAAGAACTGGACACGACACCTAATTCCAGCCCCGCCCCTTCTGCTTCTAAAGAGGAAGAATGTATGATGTAATTATAATATATATATATATATATATTTTTTATATATTATATATATATATATATATATATATAAGAATGTATGATGAAATTAATATATATATGTGTGTATGTCAGTGTTTGTTTGTAACTTTTTCAGCCATAAGTATTATTTGTAAAAGCAGCATTGTAAGGGACATGATGAATTAATCCCTAATTTGTTGAGGGGGATTAAAGAATACTTTACACTTGGTTCATTGGGGTCACGCCAACGCTCTTGTATAATAACTATAGCAGGAGCTGGCTACCTGGTCCACTTAACTTGTTATCAACTGACCTACTCGAGTTATTACTGAAACTGCATATCAAGTGACTCCAAACCTAACTTCTTTGACCTCCAATGCAACACTGGCAAATTGCACTGTCACAGAATTCTTTTCTTCAAGATAAATTTGTTTGGTTTTCTTCCCAATATAATTATGACATATCACGTTCTAAAACTGTCTTTACTGCCTGGGGCTTCAACTTCAGCTCTTATGTATCCCTTTAAGAACTTCAAACCCAAGATACTGCACAGTTGCCTTTCCAAACTCACTCTTCTCTAGGTTGACTGTTAGTGCTGCTTCTTGTAGTTTCTTGAAAACTTTCCTCAGAATCTTCAGATGTTCTTCCCATGTTGTAGAGTAAATCACGATGTCATCCAGGTATAACACCTACTCCTTCTATCGATCCTAGCAGTTGATCCATCACTCGTTGAAATGTTGCAGGTGCATTCATCAGACCAAACAGCAGAACAGTATACTGATACAGTCCAAAAGGTGTAATAAACCCTGACAGCAACTTCGCATTCTCATCTAAGGGAATTTGATAATATCCTTTCAACAAGTCTATCTTGGACACAAACTTGGCTTTCCCAATATTTATTATCAATTAACTGATCTATAAGACGCAAAGGATAATTGTCAGCCACACTGATAGAATTCAGTTTCCTATAATCAGTACACATCCTAAATGAACCATCTGGTTTCTTCACTAACACACATGGAGAACTGAAGTGACTTGAACTGGGTTCTGCTAATCCATGTTGCAGCAAATACTCAACCTCTTTCTTCAAAACATCTCGATGATACATGGATAAGTGATAGGCTCTTTGCTTGAGAGGTTTTCTATCTTAATGAATTTTGATCTCATGCTTGGTCAGATCAGTACGCCTAGGCACACCTGTAAAAATTTCTGGGAAACTTCTAATCACTTCACTTAAGTCTTCACCTTGTTCAACACTCAGATGTTTCAACTTATCCTCCAAATTTTACAAAATTGCAGAATTATTCATCTTGCTTTCAGCTCCCAATGCATAGCCATCATCGTCTTCTGTAGATGAAGTTGCTTGTGCTATTGCCACAGTTTCAGTTTTAGTTTCTGAGAAATAAGGTTTCAAGAGGTTCACATGTATATTCCTTTGTCGTCGTCTTCTTTCTGGTGTTTCAATCACATAAGTTCTATCACTTAACTTCTGAATTATCTTGTAAGGACCTTGAAATTCATTAGTGGGGGGAAATCTCTTGACAGGTAAGAACACTCTTCTTGTCCAACACTAAAACTTCTTAGCTTAGTCTTAGCATCATATCTCCTTTTCATTTTCTCTTTACTCACTTTCAAATTTTCTAAAGAGAATTTTCTCTCTTTCAACCTTTTCCGCAAGTTCTTTACATACTTTCCTTGGCTTTCCTCTTGATTTCCTTCCCAAATTTCTGCAAGAATTCAACGGTCCTCTAACTTCTCTTCCAAAAATCATCTCATTAGGAGAACATCCCATACTTTCTTGATAAGCACTCCTAACTTCAAACAACATTAATGGTAAACCAACATCCCATTCTCTTCCTGACTCTAAACAATACTTTGTCAGCACACTTTTCAATATCTGGTGGAACCTTTCCAAGGCACCTTGAGTCTCTGGATGATAGGCAGTGGATAACTGTTGTTTCACTCCTAACAAATTCATCACATCTTGGAATAACTTGGAAGTAAAGTTGGTTCCTCTATCACTTTGTACTATTTTCTGGTATACCAAACTTTGAGAAAAACACTACAAGTTTTTCAGCAACTATCTTGGCAGATATGTTTTTAACAGGGATTGCCTCTGGATATCTTGTCACAGGACACTTTAATATTAACAAATACTCATTTCCTTTCTTTGTCTTCAGCAGCGGTCCAACCATGTCTATAATCACTTTGCTAAAGGGTTCTCCTCTAACTTCTATAGGTTGTAGGGGGGCTTTCTTGATGGTTTCATTCGGTTTTCCAGCTATCTGGCAGGCATGACACTCACGACAGAACCTGCTAACATCTTTGTGAAGTCCAGGCCAGAAAAAATATTTCATGATCTTCTCCACAGTCTTCCTGATTCCCATATGTCCAGATTCATGAGCTACTGCTACCACTTGCTTCCTCAATGGATATGGAATCAAAATTTGATGATATTCGCCCCATACAGCATCTCCTGGTATATCTGTAGGTCTATACTTCCTCATCAGCAAACCTACCTTCAGATAATAACAGGTAGGAGTTTGTTGCATCTCTTCTCGATCAACAACTCTGAAGAACAAATCAGCTAATGATGCATCCTTCTTCTGCAAGTCCATTAGCTTCTCTCTTGTCACTTGACCAATTTCAAGGGTTGAATTCTCAATATCTGCTAACTTAGCTACTGTAGTTTCACTACTGTCTTCAGGAACACTTTGACTACTCGGAGTCTCTTCAGGAACATCAGGTTCTTCTTCTTCGTTGTCGCTGTCGTCGTCGTCTTCATGGGAAATCTCTTCTTGGTCAGCACTATGGGAAACATCACTTCACTGGAACAATTCTTCTAAGCACAAAGATCCTTCACTTCATCCTTCTTGGGTGTGTAAATCCTCAGTTTCTTCACTTGCAGTCGTAGTCCTCTTCATACTTCTGGTAGTTACGCAACTAGGAAACAGGTAGGGGTTATTCTTCTCCAACTCTACTGTAGGACTAATCCTCAATGGTTTGTCTGTCACCACAGGACAAGGAATAAATGGCACACCACCAACTTCATTCCCCAACAGAACATGTACACCTTCCACAGCCAGTGAGTCCTTTACAGCAAAATCAACATTCCCTGACATCAATTCACATGAGAGGTGTAAGCGGCATATAGGAGTTACTTCCTCTCCTCCTATACCCTTCAAAATAACTGAATCTCCTGTGAGACTCTTCTCCAACTGAGGGGGAGAACCACGTACTACCACACTATGGTTACTCCCTGTATCATGTAAATATATTGACTGGTACCTGCACACTTCCTCCTTGAGTTGACAGCATACCCTCATAGATATATATATGGCTTAAAAAGCCTCCACGCTGCTAAGCCACTCACTGCTTGAGGTTACATTTCCACAGGTTGCTAAACATTCAGCTTGTTTAGTTTCATTCTTCTCTGGAGTTTGATTCTTTCCCACACTGCTCTTCGTAGTTTGTTTCCCCCCGTCACCTTTCACTACTTGACCAACTGGCTTTGACAGCTGTTGATTCCGGTGACACTCTTGACTGAAGTGTCCTACTCTTCCAGACTTGAAACAGACAACATTAGGTTTCTGTAACTGTCTTGAAAAATTGGATGAGGATTTCACATTAGTTTGCTGAGCTGTATTACCTTGTGTACTCTTGGTAGTATCACTTTTAGGCTTCCCATTAAATTTGTTCCTGTTATTTGGATAAGACTAAAAACCTGGGCGTTGTTGACTCTGGTACTTGACATTGAGATTGCATTTGCTAATAATTATATTGTAATCTTCACTCAGTGTAGCAGCTTTGTCAAGTTTCTTAAGCTCTCTCTCTCTCTCTCTCTTAAATAGGCTCTAATATGTTCAGGAATTCCCTCAAGATACTGTTCAAGAACAAGTAATTCTTCTAACTCATCAAAAGTTTTAACTTTAGCAGCTTCTAACCAATGTTTGATACACCTTCTCACTTTGTAAGCATAATCTAAGAATGTTCCCTTCTCATCCTTTCTTAAATTCCTGAATCTTTCATTGTAGCAGCTAGATAAGCCCTTCTCCCTTCACCAATTAAGACACTTTTTAGCAAAACTGACCATTTATCCTCTGGCCATCCCATACCTGAAGCCACTTTCTCAAAGTGATAAAAAAAACTCATCTGGAGCTTCTTCAGTAAACTTAGGGATTAACTTCTGTACTCATACTACATCAAATACAGGATCTTGATTACCTTGGTTAGGGTGAGACGGTGTTACAGGTAATGTGGATCTAGCTCTCATCAATTCCATCTCCCTTTCAAACCTTACTCTTTCTCTTTCCTCTTCTGCTGCTTTTTCTTCTTCTCTTTCTCTTCTTTCTTGCTTTTCCCTGTCTATTCTTTCTCTTTCAGCTTGCATTTTCTCTCTCTTTCAGCTGCATTTTCAGCTTAATCAAATTTTCTTCTGCTTCAATGCGTCTAAGCTCTAACTCTGCATCACTTTTCTCTTTCTTTTCTGCTTGCTTATTCTGACTCATCTTCATCAGTTATTCTACCAGAGTCTATCAATGATTCCATAGCAATACATCTTATTTGTGCCTTTACCATACTAGTCGACACATAACCACCACATGCCACTGCTAAAGCGCTCCACTGTGCCTTAGTCAGAGTGGTTTCAGACAAAACTTGGATGGAAGGGGCTGCTAAAAATTCCTGAACCTTGAACTGAGCCATTTTCCTCTATGTTACCCACTTACAATTCAATACAATAAATGCAAAACAAAACTATATGGTCACTCTCCTAACAAAATATATCCCTAACACCACCAGTATATACTAGAGTGATAATGAAATCTGCTTTCCCGGGTCTCTGGGCACCATTAATACTTGTGACGAAGTGCCAAGTACCTGGTTACTGCACTTACCATTCATTAATTGTTACCTCACAAAAGCCAGACACCTGAACCCTCATCACAGGTACTAAACGACTGAATACTCTAAAGGCAACAGTGATCCCTTAACAACTTACCAGTATTGCAGAAAATCAGACTAAGTTCATCAAAACAGGTGTGAGGTAATCTTGTAAGTAATTAAATCAATCAAAGGGCATAAATCTATCCACAACTTTAAAAGTCTAAGTATTTCCCTGATTTCAGAAGTCTAAGTACTTCCATGGTTCTAAGCCACTTCAAGTAACTTGAAGGATAACAGATCAATTACCACTCTATGTTTCTACCTAACATTAATATTTATTTACTGGTTAGAAATAAAATATTCATAAAAATTTTAAATACAAAAATTTGTTATGAAACTCAAAATTATA
Organism: Macrobrachium nipponense; assembly: GCF_015104395.2. Lineage (NCBI taxonomy): Eukaryota > Metazoa > Arthropoda > Malacostraca > Decapoda > Palaemonidae > Macrobrachium > Macrobrachium nipponense. The sequence goes on along the minus strand of NC_061095.1, from coordinate 49,577,697 downwards.
AGTGAAATTCACAATATCAGGGAAAATTACTGTTACTTGAAAACAAAGCAAAGTGTAATTAATTCTTGAATCAATTAAGTAAAATTAAATCAAAATTAATTTATCACAAAGTTCAAGAAAATTAATTCAATCAAAATTCAAAAGTGTTATGTAATATTTGAAATATGATATTGTTAAACTACAATAAAGTTTTGTACATACTTACCTGGCAGATATATACTTAGCTATAGTCTCCGACGTTCCCGACAGAATTTCAAATCTCGCGGCACACGCGACAGGTAGGTCAGGTGGTCTACCTTACCCGCCGCTGGGTGGCGGGTGTACGAACCAATCCCCCTTTCCTGTCAGATTTTCTCTTCCACCTGTCTCCTGAGGGGAGGCTGGGCGGGCCATTAGACATATATATCTGCCAGGTAAGTATGTACAAAACTTTATTGTAGTTTAACAATATCATTTGTGTACATGAACTTTCCTGTCAGATATATACTTAGCTGATTGGCACCCTTGGTGGAGGGTAAGAGACAGCTAAACCAATAAGGAAAGAAAGGAAACAACTGGTGTTGTAGGATATAAAAAACCTTGGTTCTTACCTGTTCAGGCAGAAGACTTCATTGATACTGTCTCTGAGTCTGCATTGCCTGGAGAGCTACAGCTAGGATGTGACCTGTTGCTGAAAGACTCTCGGATCTACCACTGGGATATCTGATCCCTTTGTGTGGTAGAATCCAAGTCGGATCCTGTTAAAGGGAACTCGTCCGCTATCTTAACAGGTCCTAACCACTACTACTGCAAGGAGCCACACTCATCAGACCACCTAACCAAACTACTAAAGGTTAGTATTACGACATAAAGAGATGCTCCCTGCATCCTCTTTAAGACAACCAACAACAACAAACACAAGACATAAAGGGAAAAAATATATACAACTAAAAAGGATGAGTTCCAGCTCCCTGCCCCAGCACCGAATCCGCCGATACGTACGGGCCCAAGGCGAAGCATTTTTCATAAGTGATCCTCACATCACGTAAGTAGTGGTTTGCGAAAACCGAGTGACATCTCCAGAAAGTTGCCTCCATCAGGTTCCGCACGGACATATTCTTGTTGAAAGCAAGAGAAGTCGCTATGGCTCTTACTTCGTGGGCTTTCACTTTAAGATGCTTAAAATGTTCTTCCTTACAAGAACCGTGTGCTTCTTTAATGAGGTTTCTTAAGAAGAAGGATAGCGCGTTCTTCGATAAGGGTCGAGCAGGGTCCTTTACGGAGCACCAAAGGACCTCTTGATTGGCCTTCAGTTGCTCTTTTCTTTTAAGGTAATATTTTACCATTCTCACTAGACAAAGAGTTCTCTCGGGTTCTTCTCCTACAAGCGAAGATAACCCACGAATCTCGAAGTTCCTGGGCCATGGATTTGATGGGTTTTCGTTCTTTGCTAGAAACCCAGGGAGGAAAGAGCAAACCATAGAGTCCTCCTTAAATCCCACATTTCCTTCAATCGCTTGAAGCTCACTCACCCTCTTGGCGGAAGCTACAGCCATCAGGAACAGCGTCTTCTTAGTCAAGTCTTTGAACGAGGCTGAACTAGGGGGTTCAAATCTAGATGATCCAAGGAATTTAAGAACCACGTCTAAATTCCAGTTTGGAGTATTAGGAGACTGTTTCTTCACTGTATCAAATGGCCTAATAAGGTCATGCAGGTCCTTATCCTCCGATAAATTGAGGCCTCTGTGTCTACAGACAGTCGCCAACAGATCTGCTCTTACATTCCTCTCTCCCTGCACGAATCTGGTGAGAAGCTTGATCCTCCTTTCTTTGGCCCACAGAAGAAGGTCTCTTGCTGTTTCGTACAGGGAGAAGGAATGCGTCCCCCCGTTTCCTGATGTATGCCAGAGCCGTGGTGTTGTCCGAGTTTATCTGCACAATTGCTCCTCTTACATTGGACTCGAACGCTTTCAGAGCCAACCACACGGCCATCAGCTCTTTTCTGTTGATGTGCCAGGATACCTGGTCCCCCACCCAGGTCCCTGACACCTCCTTGGCTCCCAGAGTCGCACCCCAACCTGTTTCCGACGCGTCGGAGAACAACACCAGGTTGGGGTTCTGGGATTGTAGAGACAGTCCCTGCGTAAACTTGTTGGGATCTGCCCACCATACTAGTTCCTCCTTGACTTGGTGCGAAATGGACAGGGAGAACGTCAAATCCTGAGAACGACGACTCCAATTCTGATGAAGAAAGAATTGGAGCGGTCTCAGGTGCAACCTTCCTAGGGAAACAAATTGCTCCAGTGAGGAGAGCGTCCCCAGCAGACTCATCCACTCCCTTCACTGTGCATACTTCTTTCCCTAAGAAGGTTGTTACTTTCTCGAGTCCCCAGGCTATCCTTTTCCTGAGACGGAAAAGCCCGAAAACTCCGAGAGTTCATCTGGATCCCCAGATAAACACACTCTTGATCGGGAATTAAGCTTGACTTCTGGAGATTGACCAGGAGCCCCAACGAACTCGTCAATTCCAGGGTTTTCTTTAAGTCCTTCAGACAACGATCTTTGGAATTGGCCCTTATAAGCCAATCGTCGAGGTACAGGGATATCCTCACCCCTTCGAGATGAAGCCATTGCGCTACATTTCTCAAGATGCCCGTAAAGACTTGGGGGGCCATCGAGAGGCCAAAGCACAGGGCCCTGAATTGGAAAACTCTTCCCCCCATCATGAATCTGAGATACTTCCTCGAGGAAGGATGGATTGGTACGTGGAAGTAAGCGTCCTGCAAGTCCAAGGGCACCATCCAGTCCCCTGGACAAAGAGCTGCTAGCACCGAAGCAGTGGTCTCCATCGTGAACTTCTTCTTTTCTACGAAGAAATTCAGGGCGCTTACGTCCAACACCGGTCTCCATCCCCGAGGATTTCGGAACTAGGAAAAGGCGGTTGTAAAAGCCTGCTGAATGATGATCTGCCACTAGTTCGATCACCTCCTTTTCCAGCATCTGATCTACTGCTAGTTGGAGGGCCTGATTCATGATGGGGTCCCTGTAATGGCCGTCAACTCCCTTGGGATAGTCGTCAAGGGAGGCCTCGCAGTGAACGGGATGAGGTACCCCTTCTTCACGATCGAAAGGGTCCAAGAATCTGCGCCTTTCTGGGCCCAGACTTCTGCAAACTGTAAAAGCCTGGCGCCTACCGTTGTCTGAAGGACTTGAGTCTTACTTGGGAGGTTTGATTGACTTCACAAAAGTCCTCCCTCTTCTATTAGGTTTGCGACCTCTGAACGAGGTGGATCTTGAGGTAGAAGCCCCTCGAAAGGGTTCCCGAGAGGTAGACTTCACCTTTTTCGTCTTAGTCGGGAAGGAAGGACGGGGCTTCCTTGCAGACTGGGCCAGAAGGTCCTGTGTAGCCTTGGCAGAGAGAGCCTTCGAAATGTCCTGAATGAGATGTTTAGGAACCAGTTGTGCGGAGAGAGGAGAAAACAGCAAAGAAGATCTCTGCGCGTGGGAGACAGACTTCGTCAAAAAGGAGCAAAAGACTGATCTTTTCTTCAAGACGCCCGCCCCAAACAGTGAAGCGATTTCGCTGGCTCCGTCCCTCACTGATTTATCCATACAGGATAACACACAATGCAAGTCTTCCGGAGAAAAAGACTCTGGTCCTTGTGTCTTCTTGGCTAGGACTCAGAGAGACCAATCGATAAAGTTGAAAACTTCCAACACTGAAAATGCCCTTCAGAATGTGGTCCATCTCATTCATGGCCCACGTTGTTTTGGCCGAGTTCAGCGCTGCCCTTCTTGTGGCATCTACCAATGCCGAAAAGTCTGCATCGGCTGAGGACGGGAGACCCAGCACCAAGGGCTCTCCTGTCTCATACCAAAATCCAGTCCGTCCGGAAAGCTTCGACGGAGGGAAGGCGAACATATTTTTCCCCCCGCTTCCTCTTTGGTGCGCATCCAGGATCCAAAACTGGGTGAGCGCTTCTTCATTGAGAGGGTCGGTTTTAATCTCACACACGAAGACCCTTTCGTTGTCTTCTCCGTGGAGAACAACAAGTGCGGAGAAGGAGGAGCAGCAGGGCTCAGGGAATAAACCGAACTCTGAAGAAGAAGCTCTGTGAGCTTCTTGTAAGAAGAAACTGCTGCCAATGTACTCGTTTCTTCATCAGAACCTTCCTGGCCTTCTTGAAGAGGAGAGCGAGGAGGATCCTTAGAGGAGTTCCTTGCGGGGGTATAGTGTGAGGTTGAAGACAATCGTCTCAAAGGAGGAGTTGAATCCACAGGAGAGCGACGAGTCAAAACCGAAGGGCGCCTTTCCGAAAAGTCTTGTCTAAACTCGCACTCCTTCCTCGAAGAAGACAAAATCTTAACTGCAGAAGGGGTAGGACTCCCGTCCCTTGAAAGACCACGTCTATCAACAGGGCGCTTACGAGAGGGAGAGCGCCTACCAGAATCCTGGCGCCTATCGTGAGGAGAGCGGCTGCTAGGCGCCGAGCGCCTATCAGGAACAGGGCGCTTGAGAGGATCCTGGCGCTTACCAAGCGGAGAAACGCTGCTATGCGCCGTGCCTGTCAGGAGCAGGGCGCTTGAGAGGTTCTTGGTGCCTACAAAGCGGAGAGCGGCTGCTAGGCGCCGAGCGCCTAACCGGAGAAGGACGCTTGAGAGGCTCTTGGCGCCCACCACCAAGCGGATAAACGGCTCGTAAGGCTCCGAGCGCCTAAAACAAGAAGCAGGGCTCTGAGACGTTCTTGACTCCTAGCAGAGGAGAACGGTCAGGAGTAGGGAGCCTCAAGATCGATGAGCGCCTACTAGGAAAGACGAAGCAGGTCGAGGCTCAAGGCGCCTCTCATAGGAGAACTGCTACCAAGAAGGAGAAGGACGCCTACCAGGCGCAGGGCTCCTACTAGACACTTGACGTCTTACAGGCGAGGAGCGACTTACAGGAGAAAAGTGCCTACTAGTCACGGGGTCCAAAGTTCGAGGAGAGTAGTAGGAAGGAGAAGAGCGCCTACTCGCAGAGGGGCGTTCTCTAGGCTCTCGGAGAAGATGAGGAGAGGAACGACGAGACGGAGACGACGAAATGAGCCTTCTCTGACCTGAGCACCTCTCTTCTCTTGAACGTACTCTAGAGGAAGGCGGAAGAGACGGAGCGGAGCATATACCGGAGGCAGGAATACGATCTGGAGAAAAACCTTCGTAATCCAAAGAGCGCCTGTACGAAGTTTGGCGCCTCGACGCCTCTGAGAGAGCGCCAGGGGAGTGGTGCCACTCTCGTGAAATCCTACGCTCAGCCGAAGCTTCCCCAAAAGAAGGAGATCGCAGACTACGAGGAGAGCGTTCCTTCGACGAAAAGCGCCTAGATCTCTTGATAGGGAGAGACACATCCTTCCTTCTATGAGATCTCGATGCTAATGAGTCCGCCAGGGCCGAGATCTGAGCATGGAGGCCCGCCAGCACTCGAGTCTGTGAATCTACAGGATCTTCCTCCGAAGCAAACTCAGAGCGGGGAGCGGGAGAAGAAGGGCGATCACAGGATCTCCTGGGTCTCTTCACTTGCAAGGAAGCTTCTTCAGTAAAGTCTTCTGGGCTGGACGCTAAAGGACTGAAGGGAGCCTCCGAAGCCCTCTTCAACGGGAGTGACGCCTCCTTAGAGTTCCAACTGTGTTTCGGAGAAGACGAAGAAGACGAAGAGAGAAACTGGCGAAGGATCTCCTTCTTCATACGTTCTAAGGCAGCCTGGGAGCGAACTTCAGGATCTGCTGAGGGGACGCCTGATCGGTGGGGGCTCTCCCTAGCCCTCCTGCGGCTTTCGACTTTCCTCCTCCACTGGAACTGGGAGTCTGGAAGAGGTCTAGGCCTGGAGGCACCAAGGAGCCGGTCGGACGCACCCTCCACATCACTGGGGACACTGCACTTATCACCATCACTAACACTCTTACCTTGATCTAGTCGAAGAGTCTTGTCTTCCTTAGATTGAAAGGAAGCCTTTAAGGCCGCCGCCTCCGAAGACGAATCTACGGCTTCAGCGCGGGGAGCAGGGGCTGAGACCTGGGAGGAAGGTTCTAAAACTACATTAATGTTAGTTTCATTTTCACTCACTCTCGACCTGCTCGAACTCCTAGAGGAAGCCTTACAAACTCTATCTCGTTCAAGCTTTCTAATATAAGAAGAAAGAGCCTTGTATTCATCCTCATTCAAAACCTCGCATTCTTGACAAGGGTTACTAAAAGTACACTCATTCCCCCTGCATTTCACACAGATCGTGTGAGGGTCAACCAAAGCCTTCGGCAACCTCACCTTACATCCCTCAGTCAAACATACTCTAAACAAAACCAGAGTTTTGGTTACAGAATCTAAATCAGACATTCTACAAGAAAAATCCAGCGCAAATAAAAAGTCAAAAAACGGCCCTCCCAAACACAGCGTATGCCGAGCCAAACAGAGCGAATACGTCACCAAAAAGGTCCGAATCAATCTCCAGGCAAGCGAGAATCGAAAAGCCTATCGAAAGGAAACGACAACAGTTGTTATCGTTCCGGCCGACAGAGAAAATCTGACAGGAAAGGGGGATTGGTTCGTACACCCGCCACCCAGCGGCGGGTAAGGTAGACCACCTGACCTACCTGTCGCGTGTGCCGCGAAATTTGAAATTCTGTCGGGAACGTCGGAGACTTTAGCTAAGTATATATCTGACAGGAAAGTTCATGTACAAAATTAGAAATTAATTCAAAATTGCTAAACAACAATAAAACTTGAAAAAAAATCTCAGTAAATATAAATTAATTCACAAGTATTAAATTCAATTGAATGTGCAACAATTAAGTAAGGAAAATCATTAAGTTAATTAAAATGTGAATGCAAATGAAAACATAAAAATGTGGAAAATACCAAAATTGTAAAAAAAAAACACACTAATCACACACAATATAAAATATAAACACACACTTCAATAAGAAAATGGATAAATGCACAAAAAACCTCAAAAATCAACTTCAAATGAAAACAATTGCAACGCATGGAAACAAAAGAAACAAAAAATTTGCAATTTGCAAACTATTGTAACCAATAGTTATTAGTTATTAGTTGCAACTAATAAAAATATAACACACTTTACCTTGGTATACCAACTTCTTTCTTTAAAAAATTCACCAATTCACACTACTTCACAAAATTAAGCGCCGTTACACACTCTTGTATAATGTTTGTTCAGATTCTACTAAAAGCACTAAATAACACTAAATAAACTAAGAAATATCAAATCTGAAATCTACAAGTTACGAGTGACCAATTAACATTACATTAATATCAATTATGGAGAGAGAGAGAGAGAGAGAGAGAGAGAGAGAGAGAGAGAGAGAGAGAGAGAGAGAGAGAGAGTCTGAACGCAACGCGGTTCTAAGATGCAATGAAAAACTCTTCCTTACGAAAGCTGGGCTGGACAGTGGAGATAACACAAAATGTTTTGGGCAATGAGAAAGATAATGCAATTCTTCTAGAGGCTTCGAACATGACCCAACTTTACAGGAAAAATCATGAAATCAACACGTGGTTTCGGCAAAGACGGACGCGTATGAAACCAGTCTGCTCAACAAAGACACAACTCAATCGAAACAGACTCAAGCAAAAGTCAATATCAGACGTGATGACAGAATTCCCAAAACACAACAGAGACCTCTAAATCAAACGTGTTGACAGGTTAGGAAAACAAAGCAAAAACTTCGGGGTCTCTTATCCGCAAAGTGTTGACAATAGGGAAAACCACTCTAGCTTCAACGGACAAAGATAATCTATCTCTTTCTTTAACATTCTAGGTTATATACTCCTTTTACATTATGTTATGCAAAA